>NC_066396.1:5018125-5330000 GCF_013377495.2 Cygnus atratus
AGTAACATGTACCTCATGTACTATGGATAGTAAAAACATGACTAGATGATCTGATCCTTTTCCCTTTGTTGTTGGTGGTGGTGTTTTTTTTTTGTTTGTTTGTTTTGTTTTGGTTTGGTTTGGTTTGGTTTGGTTTGGTTTGAGGTGGTTAGGTGTGAAACCCAAGGAGACAGGTTTATTGGCAGGGAGCTTCTCCATGAAAGCTGTCTGTAGAAGACTTTCATTTCTGTTTTCATTCCATGCAGACTCCCTTCTGCTTTTTCCTCATCTTTTTGCTGTAGTCCATTCAGTCACATAATTGGTCCAGAAATGTTCTCCTGTCATCCAATATACACTTTTTGACTACAGTTGTTGGTCAGCATGTAGATGCTTGCAGAAGCAGTGGCTTAATGAGACAAACATATCATTTGGGAACAAAACCACCTTTAAGTGCTCCCTTTCCAGCAAATTATGAAGTAGCCCTGTGTTCAGGCATAGAAGAGAGGTCTGGTCTCATATCTGCTGTTACCTCCAAAACTGGAGGAGCTCCGTGGTTGGAGCCAAGTGTGCTAGCAGAAAGGTTGTTGTCCTGTTTTACTGTGGGTGGCAGAGGCCTGGTAGAGTAAATTCAGATATAGACACAAAATTGTTGTGATTTAGTCTATTGTTCAGCTGTCACAATGAGTAAATTCTGCCTCCTGAAAGAAAAAGATATATATATATTTTCTTTTCTAATATCCTAATGTAAATACTTGACCCACCACAGGTTCTCATGTCTTGTTTTCTAGTCATAACAGCTCCATTTTCCAAGGACACTAATGCTTCTTCATATAAGCTGTCTTCATAATTTTCATAATTTTATTATGCATTTTTTTTCCTATTGAAATCATTTTAACTGGTGCTTTGCTAAATGATTTGGTTTTGTTATTTTGAAAGCAAACCCTTGAGTGAAAATCATGCACATTGTCAAATTCTTGACTACTGCTCTCTGGCTGTATTTTCATCATCTTCAAACAAACATTCTTTTATCTACAGTTTCCTCACATTCTGCTATACTGCCATCAGGCTAAGCCTTTGTTTCCTTTGCTTTAACGTTTATTTCTGTAGTAAGATTTTTCCATAATTGGCAACAAAACTTCAGTAATCATCAACTCAGAACCTATTTCTCCATCTCCAACCAGTCAAACAATTTTCAGTCTGCTACAGTCTTCCTGTATTTAAATAGACTCAGCTAAAATACATGATGGGAATTGGTATTCTTGTAGAAATCTGAATCACTTCAAATTCCACATGGTTTTATGTCTATTCACTGTAGATATACAGTGAACCCAAGACCTTGAGACATTTCAAATTATACTGATAATTACTGTTCAATATCTAATTTTAAATGTCTTTGCATTGTCCATATTAATAATGGAAGAGTTTTGGTGAATCCTGGTGAACCAGGATGCAATTATTGAGTAAATGTTGTGAAGTGTTTCTTTTCAAAGCCCCATTAAGGTAGTCAAATACATTGTCTAGTAGCAAAGTATTTAGGTTCTATCCCAATACAGACAAAGATGCTTGTTTTTCTGTTTTACTGATGCTGGTTTCTTATATTGAGTTTAAAATTGTTTTACAAAATATTTTGTGGGACATTTCTCAAATATATTTGTTTTCCTAATTGGTATTAATTAGCTTATTTCTCTTCTCAAGCAGACTATATAAAGATAAAGCAAGTAGAAACTAATGTGGTTATTTCAATTACAACTACTTATAAAGCTAAATATTTTTTTTTTGTGTTTGTTACTGTTTACCAATAGGATTATTTAATAAGATCAGAAATGAAACATAGATAATTTTTAAATCTGAAAAGACTGCAGACTCTCTTTTGTGTTTTATTTATTTTAAGCTACATGTATATTTTATAAATATTGAAGAATTTTATAGCTAGAGCAGGAATTTCTGGTAATTATCTAATAGAATGAAAAGATCGATTCACTAAAATTGAAATAAAATTCATCTGCTAACTTTTCCTTTCCTAAAAATAAAGGCAAGAGAGGAAAAAAATATATATATTATTATTTTTTAATGAAGAAAAAACAATTTTAGAAAATTCTTCATTTTAATCTATTGAGTCAAATTCTGCAGAAATTTGTACTGCAGTGGAAACGAGGAAGAAAAGTCAAAAGTAGAATGGATTATGTCAACTGTACTCAATGTCTTGCAAAACTTCCTATAATACTGCTGTTTGTATCTGCTATCATTGATGGTACTTGTGGAATATAAAATTCCATCCTTGACTATGGCCAGGCAGATTCTGCTTTCCCATAAAAGACAACTGAAGGGTCATGCTATGTCTACCACAGAGTTTACTCATTGGTCCAAGATATATAGAACTCTGCTTTGATGTTAATTCAGACATTTTTACTTAGACAGCATGTAGTTTCCCTGAGGATAAAAATAAAAATATTAGAAACATATAAAAACAGCGTCAAGCTGTAAAATGTCCAATTTCAAGGAACATGTTTAATTTCCACCAGATTTAAAGGTATAACTCCAAAAAGGCAAAAGAGAGTTAAAGGGCAGCAGGGAAGGAGAAAATGTTTCTGTGGAAGAACAATACTGTCACTGCAAGAAATTAAATAGATGGTGGGAAGTCATGATGCTGTGTAGCCGAGGGGGAGACTATAGGTGGATTTTAAATTTCACATTTAAAATGGAATGTTAGTTCTTAAAAAGTATGCATGTTCAACTATATTTTTGAGGACTTTTTTTTTTTTTTAATATTTGAGCAATTGTGTGAAAAGTATACCATGCTTTGAAATAAAATACCTATAAGAAGTAAATTTCAGCTTTACTATTTGCATAATGGCTACTTTAAACATTTTTGTATGCTATAGAAATCAATCTGTCAAGTGAGAGAAAAAATACCATGTAGGTTATATAAAACAATGAACACAGAGTGAAGGGGAAAGTAAAGATACTGAGCTTTTTCCTACAAATTAATATTTAATAAGCTACTTCCATTGATTATGAATGAGTTGCAAAGTTTGCAATTTGCAAACTAACTTTTGTTTTGCAAATTAGGAAAGAAAAAATTAAAGTGTTCATTGTGCAGTGACACAATGACATATAAGAAAAAGTACCTTAATAAGAATAAAAATAACATCTGTATCTTCAGCATAGTAGCTTTTTGCCAAAATACTTATATTCCTGTATTTTCTTTGTTATAGATTACGTACGAGTCTTAAGGATTTTTTTGCTGAAAGAGAAATATGACTGTAATTCTTGTATCTAGGCCTATTATATTTGTTAAAAGAGATTTGAAAGGCTCACATAATTAGTATTTGTAAATCATGTTGGTATAATCAGAGTACAATTGCAGAATTGCAATGTATAATTCTTATTATTACTATTATTACTATTATTATTATAATCACATCAACATACCCATTAAAGGTATGTAATCTTAAATTGTAATTCAATATCAAAGCTCCTGACATACAAGAAAATCAATTCAGCTTTTGCTCTTGCCATTTATGATAAGACCAAAAATGGACAATGAAATGACTGGCGAAACATTATGACTCATGTTGTTATGAAACCCTGTCTCACATTGAGTTGAATAGGGTTCAGCAGGGTCATTCAACTACTCTGCTGACAGAAAAATGGTCTTGGCTCCCCAGTTTAGAAAATAGAGCTTTAATCCCCACCATATTTCATATGGGCAGAAGTACCGTTACCATCTTATCAGCCCCATATTTGTACAATTTTGGAAACAGTTTATGGTATTTTATATTCTATGTCTAGTCATATACATTTTTTTAAGAACACAAAAGTGATTTGTATGTCATATGACAGAAAGAGAAAAATATATTTTCTTTAGAACTTGGGTCTAACTGCAATTTTCAGTCTTTGATCTTGAAAGAATGAGCTCCTTTAACAGGTTATGTTTTTGGCCAGACTAGACTAAATGCAACAGCATTATTTCTGTACATCTATGCCTGTGCTCATCAGGAGTTGAAGTCAGTGCAGTCAGATAGACACCTGAAGCACAGAACTGATTGGTATCTTAGGCCTCTCCAGTACATCCCACTTCCCAAAAGCAAGATCAGCTATTCGTTTGTCATTTCTGATAGATATTTGTCTAGTTTGTTCTTAAAGACCTTTGATGTTGGATGAACCACAGACATCTAGTGCAATCTGTTTTAATACTTCATGATCTCTCGTCTTAAGAAGTTGTACTAAATATCAAAGCAGTATCATCCTTGCTCCAGTTTGTCTGCTACTACTTCCCTCCACCAAGGATACTTTAAACTCGAGAGCATTTTCTGCAGAACTGCTGTCTTAGTCAATCATGTTCCATCTATCTAGTCCATGTAGTCTTTTTTCCCATCACTCTTTATTGAACAGCATCCTGTTTTGTTTTTTTTTGCCTCACTTTGACAGCTGAATTCTGATATTCTCCTCTGATATGCTAACTTCTCAGATTTATGTGGTCTATATTTTTAATACGCAGACTCTGTCAGATCCTTGTGGGTCCCTTCCAACTCAGGATAGTCTATGATTCTGTCCTTCAACTGTTTAGACACTCTGGACCCTGGCTCCTGAAGAAATTCTCTAAAGTAATGTGCATTGTTTTGACTTGCTTGTATTTGACAAATTTGTGATGGATGCAGATCATCTTATTCCTTTAGGCTTTCAAATATCACTGGTTATATGCTGCATTGTTTTTCCTAAAATTGAAATTAGGGAGTCTGACCTATAATGCTTCAGTTTACTTTTTTTTTTTTTTTTCCTAATGATTGTTATGGTTTTGGCTGGCATAGATTCAAATTTCTTTATAGAGACTCACATGATGTGTGTTGGGTTTGTGATGAAAATAGTGGTGATATCCCACTGATGTTTCAGTTGTTGCAGAGCAGCACTCACCCAGAGCCAAGGACTGTTCAGCTTCCCATGCTGCTCTGCCAGTGAGGAGCTGGGGGTGCATGAGGAGCTGGGAGGGGACAGAACAGGACAGCTATATGTACTCATATATATGTAATATATATCCATAAATTTCCATAAAATTCTAAAATCTAATAATGTAAAGATTTATTAGTTAGTGACTTAGACACATTTGAAGAGACTGAGTAGTCTACCTTTTCTAATCCTTGGATTCTATTCCACCAATGTTCTTATGAAATGTAACAGCTTCCTATCATTTAATCAAATAACCGATTTTTTTCAGTAAAGTTTTCTTCAAAAAATAGCATTATGTATCCTAACTGTCTGTATCTGTCAATAACCCATTTCCCTCTTTGACAGAAGATTTTTCTTTGGTATAGCTTTCTTCAGCTCAATGTCAATAAAGGAGTGCCTCCTGTTTTTTTGGTCTTTGCTTGTTTCTGTTTTGTTTGCATTCATTACCATGTCATAAAATACTTTTGATTGAAAACATCTTGCCATGGTTTCCTTTTCTGACTTTTTGTTGTTGTTGTTGTTTAAGATTACTGATGAGCCAAATGTACCTTAATTTTTCTTAATTAGTCCTCAATATCTTTTGTGTAAATCTTTATAAAATTTCTTTAAAGAATTAGCATCTTTCTTGAACAACTTTTCCTTATTTTCTCAGCCTCTCTACAATCATATGTAGAAAGTTTATTAGTCTGACATTATTATGATTATTTTCCTATTATTTGTATTCCTTATTCTACCTCGTGTCCATTTGTAATCTTTCCCAGTAGGTATAAGTGTTTTAAATCTCTTTCTACCACTAAGTTTTTGGATGTGCATAACATTTCATTACCAAAAAACTCTCAGCTACCTTCTTTTTGTAACTCAATGGTGTTCAGCATGAAAATATCTGTATTCTCTCTCCCCTTTAGTCTTTAGCAATACACTTTCAGCAGTCTTTCTGTAGGATAAACCTCACAAAAACAAACAAACAAACAAACAAACAAACAAAAACTGATGAATAAAGCAATACCTTTCATGTTGTGACCAAAGTAAGTAGAAATAGCGGGACTACAATCTTTAAGATGATATCCTTGAATATATAAAGCTAAGTTTTAGTATGATAGATAAGAAGGATAGACTTCAAATAAGAAAATTCAGATATGCTCTGTAATACAAAATAAAAAGAAAATCATGAACCTCCACCTTTACTAGACAGATCTCTTCCTGTTACCTTACTCTCAGCCCACCAACTTACAATGACTTTCAGATTTACAAGAAACTAGAGTTTCTCTGTACAATGCAACGTTCTCCAGGCACTGATGTCTCTCCCACACTGGATCATTTTCTCCCCATGTATTCTAGAAGGTGATTCCAATGTGGAATTTCTCTCTGCCCAAGCTCAGCTGTTCTGAGGGAAAAGGAACATTTTCCCTCCTTCCAAAGAGAAAAATCCAACCCCCAAATGCAGCAGTGAAGGATAAGGCAAACATTCACAGCAGCTTGTAAAACATGTAGCAGCATGTTCCAAAATAAGGTCAAGCCTGAACCTTGATCCAATACCAGCATTTTAGCAATGATACCAATTTAGTTCCTAACTGTATTATTCCCTCTTGAGATTCATTGTCACTTTTGAGCTGGATAAGGTCATTCACAAAAGTGTCACTGAATTACAGAGAGGTTAGGATACCTGAAGTCCACCTATTTCAAACTCTCACTTGAAGCTAATCTATCACCAACACTAGACAAGGCCAGCTGTGGCTTTGTCTAGTGGAGTCCCAAAAAACCTCAACAGATGGAAATTCCACATATTCTCTGGAAAACCTGTTTCAGTGCTGCTAGTGAGGATGATTTTCCTCATCTCCAATCTGAAACTCCTAAGTCATACTTCATTGTCCTTTAATGTTGTTTTGACATCTGCCCCCAAACAGGAATGTTTGACTCTGATGTCTTTATAACTGCTTTTCAGGTAGCTGTAGGCTCCTGTACGTGTTGGTTGTGACTCTGGAACGCTTAACTTTTTGGTCTCTCGCTTCCACTGAATTTAGTACTGATTTCAGTGTCAAATCCTGCCTGCTTAAGTGTAGAGCATTATTGTCAGATGATGCCCAAACCAGTTTCTCTGAGTAAAGTGGTAGACCTTTCTTTATTATTGGAGTCCCTCACGAGAGTATGGGGCAGATTCTACTTAATGCTGCAGAAAGCAGGTGGGTAAGCTGAGTTAGATATATGAATGGAAACCAGGCATGCAGCTTGGTTTCAGGCCAGAGAAAAGATTCTGGTTCATTTTATTTGCTAGTATAGATATAGTTAAAAATGCTTGCTAAATCATCTTTGTTTAACATGCAGGCAGTTGGGAACTAGCATATGTTAAATCAGCTTGAATGGAAAGAAATGATTCCAGACCAAATTCTCACAATCCAGATGTGCTTTGTATGAGATGCTTCTGTCATCCTACTGATATTTAAAGCAAATCAGCCATTAAAACTACTTCAGTATCAATTGCAAAACTTCAGAGTCATTAACTGCTACTACTCTTTGGATGCATGTGTAACAACCATTTAAGACATTTCCTATGTCTGCTTAGATAGACACATTAAAAATAACAAGGCATGACCCAGTGAAACTACTTGGTATATCTTAAGTGATAAAAATAATAATTGAGCAACATGCATCACTGCATTGTGGTCACCCTTTTTAGCTCTGGATGCAAGATTACCCAAAAATATAACTTAACAGTCAGTAATTATCTAGTCACAAAATACTAATGTGGTGTTCATTTTCTTCTGTATGTACCAGAGACTGTTACGTCATTGTTATCAGAAAGTCTTATCTTAAGAAAATCAGACATCTATTTATGGTGAAATGAGTCCCTTTACAGGCAACCTGATACTCCCTGTAAGTGGTTAAATCACTGAAACACACTAATAACTAATAAACACTTAAGGGAAAGGAATCTTATTATTTCTTCTCCACAAAATCAAGTTCCTGTGAAGTTAATAAAGACAAAATCCAAATACAATGATTGTATTGCTGGTATAGTCACTTATGCAGCACATACAATTGGACAAGATAATGTAGAATGGAAGTAATAATTTGCTTATTGAGGTTCTGCCTCAATTGTAATTGATGAAGAAAATAATAATGATAATGATAATGATAATAATGATAATGATGATGATGATGATGATGATGATTATGATAATAATAATAATAATAATAATAATAATAATAAACAGCCTGCAAAAACTCTGGTCCTCACAGTACAGAGTTCAGTGAAACCATCTGTTTCAATGTGAAGTTATTTTTCTTATTTTTAAGGAAAAAAATACATAAAATGATAGGCCACATCATACTGTGAAAACAAAACAAAACAAAACAAAACAAAAAACAGAAAGTTATATATGGTCATTGTGTCAATTGATGATGCAATACTGGGTAGAATATCACACAATATTACAAAATATATACAGAAAATTAACATCTGCAAGGTCTGTATTTCAGAGATTTCAAAATGTTGTCAAGCAAAAAGTGATACAGTTCAGAAGTACATATAGAACTTTATCCAGATTGCATGGATCTTTCAGAAGTTAGCGATTTAGACAAACATCAGGTTTGATCTAGCAGAAGCATCTTTCTCCATTTAGAGAGCCTGAATATACGGTTAAACACAAAAATAAATACATAGGAATACAATTTTAGTTTTTGACTCAGTCATCTATCTCCTTGTGATATACTTCACCAAACACCTTTAGGACAAAGGCTTGTATACAGTACAGTAACTATTACTTACTCACTAGGAAATATAAGAGAAATGTTTTTGTATTTACAAACTAAATAGAAATGCTTCTGTGAATTAGAAGTAGTTATTGAAATAAAAATATAATTCTATATAAAACGTTCTTTTCTCTCTATCTCTTTTTTTTTTTTTAACATAATCTTTATAAGTTGCCAGTGTTGTATGTGGAAACGTCAAGGTTATTAAGCTTTTTTTTTTTTTTTTTTTTTTTTTTTTTTTTTTTTTAAGAAATTCACTTAATAAATAAAGGAAGAAAAGAGGAGGATGTAATCTCAGTAGAGCTGGGGAATATGAGATACATGTAAAAAAATCACATTGCTTAATTTAATTTTTATATTAATACTGTTAAATTGCCATCAACCTATGTTCGGTCCTGTCATTTGATTTAGAAGTGATTTATTTTGCTAGCCTGTTTCTAATTGGAACAGAGAAACAAATAAAGAACTGGTTCTGCCAAAGTGAATGAAAGAGTTTGGATCAATATAGCTATATTGGTTTATAATCAGATGCTAGATTACACTGGTGCAAATTTCCTGTGTAAAGGAACTTTGTTTATGGATTTGTGGAAGTATGTGTTGCAAGCTGCAATATTTCTCCTGTAGTGATATGGGGTCTTTTAACAAGCTGATTTATGTCTATCTCTTAAGATTTGTGATCTGCCAACATTATCTGAGTAAAGCACCCAGGGCTTTTTAGAGGACCAGGAATTATTAATAATCTTCTAACACTAACACTACTACCCTCACACACATTTGCTTCCACAGAATATAAAGAAAATTCTTTTCATAAGGGTCCACCAACTTTGGGAGTGGATAAATAATTTCCAAAATGTCCCAGTTCTGTCAGAAGTTGTATCATATACTGACCACATTTATTAGTCAACTAATAAACACAATATATAGAGTAGAGATACAGTGCTTGGAGCCCTCCAGATGATTTTAAAGCGCAGCACGACTTCAGAAAATGCTTCTATTTTATTATATTTTGAAACTGCTGTGATATTTTTATAACAGAGAAGTGAACTTAACACTCATGAAAGGTGTCAGATTGACAGTACTGGAAATGAGAAATTTTCAGTTTAATTCAGAGAAGAGATAGTGTGAAGGAAGAGTCAAAAGCAATACTGTCTTCCCAGAAGGATCTGTCTCTGGAGGGAGCACTTCAGTGCTAGGAGTATCTCCCCACCACTGCTTTCAGTGACTGCCACAGTGGACCGAATTACTTTGGCTTTTACTGTGATGAGAAGAATGGTCACATACTCTGAGCTTCTATTCTCTCTTCAAAAGTGGCCAGTGCTAGAAAACATGCACATATATTTCGTGAACTTTGTCCAGACTTTTTTATCAATGCTTTACTGATTTGTGGTTGTTCCAATCCACTGAGGCCACTGTCTAAGTCAATGTAATAATATTTATTCCCTCCCTTGAATGATTGTCTTCAGTTGTAGTCTCCCCTCAGAAACAGTGCAAAGATCATTTCAAAGACAGACAATAAAACGAGTGGATATTTAGCTACATAAACGGATATATAAAGCACCCATAGCAGGAAAATAAGTAAGAATGGGAACAAGACAGTATGTAATCAGAAACTTCATAAATTTCAATTTTCAATTAATTCTTCACTCAACAGCTTAAATTACTACCTTTATCTGAGAATATAAATAATATAATAGGCTGTGCTGAAAAGTGATATTTAAGAGTTTTAAGCCTTATGTAGTCTTATACAGATCACAACCAACACTGGAAATGGTAGCAATAATGTGACTTGTACCAAAGTTTATTTTCAATATCCCATTCTATCAGTGGGTCAAAATTTACAGACTTGAGTTGATTAACATTAGGCTGACAATCTAGAAGTTCATACAACCTATTCCACCTTTCCCATTTATTTATATTGCTGTTTGAACTTGTCCCAGTGAAGTTATTCATGTAAGGTTGAATCTGATTCGGAGAAACAGAACTGTGTCAATGAACTACCCTACATGTCAGGGGTGGAAACCTCCTTTATTCCCATCTCCACCCCCCTCTCCCTCCACCCCCTTCCAATCCTAGGAATCTATCTGATGATATTTATTTGTTTGTTTGTTTCATAAGAACATGTATTTCAGGACACAACCATGTGGGCTAGTGATAACTCTGAGATTGAGTTAGGAGCTAGTGTTGACTTGCTGAAAGTTTCTTTTTCTCTGCATCCATACAACATAATGAAATTCTGATCCATTACTGCAACTTGAGTATTTTTCTCTCATTTCTCTTATATTCTGATTTATACTGATTTACAAAGCTGATCACTCCACAACTTACGCACATTTGAAATTGAAAGACAGAACTATTACTGAATGGGAAAACTGCATCTTGTATGGTCTCCTTACACGTGAAATGTGGGTAAATCCAGCCCTGGAGCCAGCAGAGTGCATGGTGGACACCTTTGGGTTGGAGTGTCAGTAAGAGCTAGTGTTTCTGACAAGCATTCACCCCTCAGCTGCACATCATGCAGTCCGTTCACTGGGAAGACCTCAACCAAAGTAAGCAGGACTGGTATCAAGAACTACGTATGCAATTATAAGGTGGTTGCTGTCCTTGGCACTGGCTGCCGTTCCCCTTTTGGCACTGTTGAGCAGTGACAACTTCAGTCACTGAAGTCATGTATGTTCTCTTGCAGATGGAGCTCATGGGTATGCCTTGCTGGAGGAGAAACTTCCCATGATGCCACGTGTACTGCAATGTAAGCAGGCTGGAAATCAACTGTGAGAAATTGCAAATCACCTGCATTTTTTAGCATATATACAAGCTTTATTTCCAGAAGGTATTATGTTGTCTCCCAGATTACGTTTGCACAAGTAAATATGACACCAACAAAAACTTATTCTTTATTAATCCTTCTTTAGAGACACCATAGAAGGCAGTATAGATGGAGAGAGAAATCTCAGTTGCTTAAAAAAAATATAATAAAAAAATCAATATTCAGTAACTGAATTTAAATAAATAAAACAATATGTAAAGACTCCACTGTGACTAGATCACATATCATTTCTGTGCTTTAATCTGTGTACTGTAGTATTCTTTCTGCTTCTTTATTGTTGTTTTCCCCCTCAGCTGCTCAAATTATGCTTGATACTTTTCACATTAAGGCCTCAAAGCATAAATGTAAGATCACAACACCTCCGTTGCACAGGGAAGTATCAGTCATATCAGTTTTATCACAAGGCAAGCTTGTGATAAAGCCTTCAAACAAAGTGTCCAAGGTCTGCCAGCAAGTTAAATAAATTCTTATTAAACTAAGAATTATTACTTGCCAAAACACCGACTTATCTTTATCCAACATTCAGAACCAGAAGGTATATGATGATGCTGTTGGTAGAATTGTGCGACCCTAACCTGTAACAATTTTTCAGTAAACTACCAGCAGCACACTAGATTATAGAATCCTACAAAATTTTCTCTTTATATGAAAATATAATGCATACTTTTAAAAAATAAGGAATTAATAATTTGTACAAGCAATCTGGAATAAAAGTTCTATGCTACTTATTTCCGAACAACAACAGTAATTTCACTGTGTGTTACCTACTAATTTTTACTACAATGCCCCTTTCCAATTAGTCAATTTGAAGTATTCTATGGACTCCAAATTCTGCCTAAATTCTATATCATGCTTTAAATGAGATCTGGAGGGCAGGTGTCAGAGAAGAGAATTTAAATAGCCATATGAAAACATATGTGTACCCAGCTGCAAAAGAGGTACAAGATGATACAGGCTGTCTGTATCAGGAACAAATGTGAGTCTGGGGAACAGAGCAGTGCAGGGACCTGATATCATTAACCAGACATCGTTCTATACATGATGACTGTTGCTATTCTTTGTGGTTGGCCTCTCGTTGAACAGAATTGTTAAGAAACAGAAAGATTGCAACATTAAATTTGTTGGGAGTAGACAGTAGGACTGTAGTAACAGACAAATACCATTCTTATGTATATGTATAGTTTAATAACAAAAAATTATTGCAGAGTTAAGAACTTGCACATGGCAGCATGACCATAAAATGAAAAAAAAAAAAAAAAAAAAAGGAAGAAAAAGAAGATGGTGATGTACATTCACAGCAAGCATCTCATAATGACATTTTTTTTTTCCTGCTTAGTAAAACCAGTAGAATATGGAGAAAGCATAACCTTAATAATTCTTTTCAGTTCAACTTTATTATTATTAATTATTATTATTATGGTCAATTACTACTTTGGAGTATATGCTCTTCACCATTTTTATCACAATGTGTTTTTGTTTGTTTATTTGCTTTGTATTGTGACCTCGGAATGCTGCAGTTTTATGAAGATGTTAATTACTAAAAAGCAATATTTAAATCACTGCCCCTGTGAATCCAGCTTCCAAACGCAACTCAGTGGAAGCAACTATTCCAACATTACTAAAACAGCAGGAGTTACGATCTTGCAAACATGTCTTAGCATTTCCTCTCAAGGAAATAAAGTACCTTGCTGTTTCAGTGCTCTGAGTGTCATCTTTGTGTGCAACATGAGGCACAGGTCAACAAAGTTACCTGTTTCCCAAACGCCACACAGAAACAAATGGACCAGATCTGAAACTGATGTCCTTTGTTGTAGTTCCTTTAATGAAAAATATTTCAGTGAAGCAACACTATTTTTAAGCTATCTGAAGATCATATTTAATCTGCTGATAGAATATATAAAATTTACCTCAATGTTAGTAATATACAGCCTTTACTAGAGGCCAGAATAAAGTTTATTCATAACCTCTTCCGAATTTTAGAGTCTATAATCTTAAGTAAAGCTAAATACAAGGGTGATTTTTATCTCCAACATTCATTTAATTAAACATGGTTCATAAACTGTCATCATTAATGCTAAATCACCATAAAAAATCTCTGTAACATTAAATTAACCTTTGATTCTACATTTTTCCTTTTATGTCATATTTGATAAATCTGGCAAAGGGATTAATGGCTATGATTTAACTAGATACAAACAGCCATATGCAAAGTATAATAGAAAGTATAATTTCTTGTTTCAGAAAAGAGTCATCCTTGCAAATAAAATGCAGCTGCTAGAGGCATGCTGATTTTAAGTTGTACGCGGAGTTCTTATAGCATGCTATTTCTGTGATGTTCAAGTAACAAAATGCTGTGACAAATTCTAGTGCAAATTAAACCCAGTCTCTCAATGCCTAAGTATGGATCATTTCATCCGACTTTCTGTATCACTCTGACCTATTCATTCTGTGTTGATCACATTATCTTTCATCACTGATCATTGACGACCCTTGATCATCATTATCGTTCATGATGGAAATTAATCACAATTTTTAAAGTGAAATGCCCCTCTTTTATCCAACAGCCATTATCTCTTGCTGTGGCTCTGTGTAAGCAAAAGCTTCTTGCTATGTGTTCTGTTCTCTTGACAGTTACTTAATGTATATATCACCATTATCAATCTTATTTTGATAAACTAGATCATCTAAACTCTTAAATTCTTCATTGTAAGGCACATTCAGTGGATCTCAAAGCAATTTTTTTTTTTTTTTCATCATTACTTTACAACTTCCTTTGTAAGGTATAAACTCTAGAACTCCATGCAGTATTCCATTGCTTGTTTCAATAATGCCAGAAGTGGAGGTAATATAATTAGCTGTTTATTAATCCTCTTTGCTGTTAGCCAATTTTTGCCATGAGTTGGCAGGTGGAGCCCCTGAGTTTCTTACTTTGCTTGTTTGGCTTCTAGACACAGAAGTCTGTTTTTGTCTGTTCCTGGCAGTGTCTAACTCAAATACACCTCACTAAGCAACCAACTCTGATCATTGTGCTGGCTAGCCTGCCCCTTATGCACGATCCCATCTTTACTAAGAATTTTTTTCTGCAATGATTTCATTTTCAAGAATTGAAATAAGTATATCCATAATATCGAACAATGAAATAAGCTCATACACTGATGATTTTCCGTTAACAGCCACTTACAACTTTTTGATTAATAAATTCAAAACCCATTTAACATGTGACCTATAGATATTTGTAATGTTTTAAAAAATTGCCTCCTCATCTGTTACGAGTCAAATGCCATGCTAAAGTCTATTTATATTACATATACACAGCTACTTTTATCAACCAAATTTGTAATCTTATCATATAATGAAATCTAAACTGTTTGACAAAACCCATTTTCCATAAAAACACATTGATTGGCATGAATTACAGTTCCCTCTTTCTGATGCTCTATTAACAGAAAATCATATTGAGTTTTCCATTATATTGTCTGAGTTTGATGTCTGAGTAACTGGCCTATAATTATTAGGACCATTCAGCTTATCCGCTATGAATATCAGTGTTACAATAGCACTCTTTCAGAACTCTAGGTTTTCCTAGAATATAAAGTTTTCTTAATAGTGATTACTTATTTCCCAGTCACATACTGACATATTTCTGGATGCTGCTTATCTTGATACTCAGAGTTCAAATGCTTTTCTTTCAGCTACATTATAAAGCTACTAATTGTCCTCATGTAATACAGGCATCTCATTCTTTGCAGTGATTATACTAAATACACTAATTCTTATTTTTTATTTATTTATATTTTTTGTATTTTGATTTTGTGTGTCTGATTGCTATCCCCCACCATCGCTGAATCAGGATGGTTCTGTAACCAGGGTTGTCTTTTTTCTTGATAGCAAACTTTATATTTTTGACCAGTTAAATAAATAAATAAATAAATGACTCTTTCCAAATAACTACCTCTTCAATTTATCTCTTTAATTTATACTTTTTTTTTTTTTAATATGGGATCTTCATGATTATGTTTGTGTGTGTATTCATTCAGTGGTAAATAACATAGTAACCACAAAGTTTTTGTTGGAATATTCTCATTTCTGTTTACTTTTGCTAAGTCTTAAAATTGCTTACCTGGGAATGACATTTTCGTGAACAATTTGAGGTCACTACTTCTTCCTTTCATCGTTGGTCTGTGTTATCTTCCTCATTGGAGAGATTTTATTTATTTATTTATTTATTTATTTATTTTTGTAGGGGTAATCAGGCAGTAATAATAGACATCCTGATGTTATCAGACCTAGGAAAGGGATGCTGTATGGCTTGCAAGTGTTTCCACCATTTCTGTATAATTTTAGTCAGGGAACATGTTCAAATCATGAAAAAATACAGATCTAAAATTTCAACACATTAGATAGCATTTAAACCCAGAAGCTATAAATGCACACTTAGCTCTAAAAGCTCTTGTAATTGTCTCCTTCTTATCTTGAAAGAAGGATAATTTATCTCATGTTTGTTAAATGGAAATAGTACACAAACATGCAGTTGCTATAACAACAACTGCATCAAAAAACATACCCCAATTTACTCCAGCAAAGTGCTTATTAACCACCTTTTGCTATAGTAGACTGGGGATTATGATTACATTTTAAAATACCTGGAATATGTAGCTATTCAGACCATGTACGTGGATATTCAAGGACAATGTTTCAGCATATGAGAGAAAATAAATAAGACTCTTTCTCCACTCTCCTCCATTGTTTTCTGCAAATATTACCTTCCTGTTTCACCATTCTCCTGCTTTCATTTCATTAATCCCTTGCCATGTTAGAATCCACTAACAAAACCATCTTTTTTAATGGGCTGTTTGAAACTTGGGTTGTTGAACTCATATACCACTTGCTTTAGCTTGTTGTATGGGTTCTCTGTTACAAAGCTTGATTTTCTGTATGGACCTCTGCAAAACTTTGCATTGCTTTCATGACTGCACAGCTGAGCTGCAGGGTCTTGTTCTAGCCAGACTTTCTTGATCATACCATTCTTGCTGCATGCTGTCTCCATCTTGTTGCTGCTGTCTATGTTTTCACCTCTCAGGCTTCTTGTGAACGTTCTTTTCCAACCCCTTGGGTCATGGTGGTTTATAGAAGAGAAAGAACAGCTGATTCATGAGAGAGAATGAAGTTGTTCTGACAAGGTGAAAAGTTTTAACAAGAGGGGACTATCATGGTTCCCTATTAAACATCTCATGTATTTGCAGTTTAAGGCTTAGCAGCTAGGGTCTTTCTGTTCCTCTGTGCTTCTATTCTAGATGCTTCCCATCTGCCCAGAGAAGCTATGGATGTCCCGTAGCTGGAGGTGCTCCAAACCAGGTTGAACAAGGCCCCGGGCAATGTGATCTAGTGGTAGGTAACCCTGCCCATGGCAGGGTGATTGGAACTATATGGTCTATAAGATCCCTTCCAGCCCAAGCTGTTCTATGGTTCTACAGCTTATGGCCAACAAGCCATATGATCAAGCCCAGCAGCTGAGTTTGCAATATAGAGTGCTTTCCCTGGAGTGTAGGGAGGCCAAGAGGTTGAGACAAGAAAGTCCTGACAAAATCTGTTTACACTCATTCTGTCATCTTTACCAAATGCCATTCCCAGTGTCCAACCTTGATTTTCACTTCTTTCTACCTATTCTCCCTTGCATGTCATAATGATTCTTCCCTCTTGCCAGTGTTTTGCTCTTTGGCTCTTTGCAGTTCATCCTCTCACTTTCTACGACTCAGTCTCCTAACTTTCTCTCCAGCATTCTCACTTGAATTTATTTATTTTGTCTTTAAATGCTACAGTTATATTCAGTTTCGTTGGTGTGCTCAGATTACCATTCCCCAAAACAGTAGTCCTCTGATAGAGACAAACTGTAGTATGCCACTTGGAAAAACAAACAAATGTTACAGACTTTCAAGAGTGAATCTGAGCTGGCTTCAGCTAAATGTTGAAGGCCGAGAGCTACTACATAACTCATACCGTCAGAAAATCTCCACCTACACCCTCCTTATATACAACCCAACTTTTTATAATATCTTTATTTTGACTTCCCGCAAAGGATACAAAATACATACATAAGATGTAATAGTGAGCAGTATAACAACTGAAAGCGTGATTCAGAGCCGAACAAACAGAAGTTAGAGTTTGTCAGCTTTTCTGTATACTTTTTTTTTTTTTTTTTTTTTTTCTGGAGGAGGATGTAATCTTAGGATCTGGATTATTATCTACACTCTGTTCCCTTTTCTATGACAATTCAAACAAATGTTTTGGTGTATTTAGTAGAATTAATTTTGCAGTCTCCAGTATCCTTAACGATTAAAATTGTCTTCCTAGGATTAATATCATGTGATAACCACAAACTTTAAGGACAAAAATTATTTCAGCACAAGGTCAAAAATAAGACAATTAACTTTTTTTTTTTTTTTAATGTAAGGTTGTTATAGGATGATTTAGATGACTCATCAACTTTCACATAGTATTCTAATGCTGTAGAATGGTTAAAATCAGCTTAGCAAGCTTTCCCCTAATTGTTCAGTTCAGGCTGCTGAAAAAGGTGAATTGTTCAACTTTCAATATAATTATAATATCTCTCTTGCAAAAAAAAAAAAAAAAAAAAAAAAAGCAGACAAAGTGCTTCTATTGCATCAGTATGCATTTAAACATAACGGTAAGGTGAGAAACGGTTAAGATCATTCCCCACAATTCTTTCTGTTAGTAGTGGCACATGTTCTGGTACTTTTGCCTATTAACTGTTACAATACTAGGAGAGAGCCAAGACCTTTAAGAAGTGGCACAGTGCACATTCATATGGCTATACTATCTTTTCCAAATGCCCTATCCCCCAAAATGAATCTCATCCATGATAACTGCTGGCTGGGAAAATCCCTGGACTTTTCTATTTTGCAGACTGTGCTTGATTACTGGCTGGAAAAGCACTACCTGGCAGAGGCTAAAACTCTGCTGGTGCAGTAGCTCTGCTTAGTTTACATCACTGAAGCATAAACACAGGGACTGTGACTGCCAGGTCTGTGGGTATAGAAACATTCATTTCGAAAACCAGGCATTAAATAGACTTTGCTGGAAAAATTGGCAAGTGTCTCATATGTCAGTCAGGTCTTGGTCAGGGATACTACCCTTACTTGGTATCAGTGGGTTTAAAAATATTTAGCATTTTCAGATAATAGGAAACAGACACTCATCCCTCTTCATGTAAGACACTCATCCCTCTTCTTTCTACCCTTGAGATCTTGTCCTGAGACATATATATATATACCCTTTCCACATAAATATATCCAACACAGAGAATGTCATTTTCCCTGCTTAATTTGACTGTTCTTGAAAGGTATTTTGAAAAGTTACTTGAATACTTTCATTGTATTGGAAAGAACATATTTTCTGGTTTTGCCAATCAGTTGAGTTTCAGCCAAGCCCATAGTTTTGATAACTTTTTTTTTAACAGTTTTGGTAACTGGTAATTTTTCTTAGTTTGCTTTTACATTTCTAGATCCTTTCATACTACCATGATTTGACAATATGCAATTATTTTATTTGTTTTGTATGCTTATAACCTGCAGGCAGCAGCTTTGCATCTAATAAATGATTCTGCCATAGAGAGACTTGGACAAAGCAGACTTTTCTGGTGATGTTCATTGCCTGTAAAAAAGAATTACACAATGAACAGACATTTATTCCAGATCTAACTGCCTATTCACACAGTTCAACAGACTGTCAAATTAACTGTAATGGTGCCTTCTGGTGACTTTGAATAATACAAGTCTGTGTCTTCTCAGATTTTATTTGTATTTTATGTATGTATTTATTTATTTATTTTTCCTGTTTCTATTTATGTGGATGTCTTGGACGTCTGTGTTCAGGTTTTGGTAGTGGGGCAATGGACCCAGTGCAGGACGTAGCTGAGACCTTCAGCAAAGCTCATGGAGTGTCTCTGAAAACATTTGAGATAGAACAGAGAATTCTGTCCAGTCAGAGAATGGGGTGAATAAACGAGAGAAACTACAGAGGGAACATCCAGAGAAGAGGAGGAGGAGGTGCTCCATGGCATGGGAGCAGGGAGTTTCTGCAGCCCATGGCAGATCCACACTGAAATTCTAAAAGGAACTGCAGCCAGTGAAAAGCCCACACTGGAGCGGGGGATAAGTGTGAGAGTAGGAGTGGCAGAGAGAAACAGCTAGAGGTGTTGTTTTATTCCTTGTCTTTGTTTCTCCTTACCTAAATCTATTTTAAGTGGCGATACATTGAACTAATTTTTCCCAAGTTGAGTCTGTTTTGCCTGTGATGCTAAATGGTAAGTAGTCTTCCTGCATTTACCTTGACTCATAAGCTTTCTTGTCCCTATTTTCTCCACCTTGTCCCACTGAGGAGGGGGGAGTCAGCAGAAGGGTGGGTGGCTGATTGTTTGCCAAGGATAACCCACCCCAATAGGGTTAAGGGATAGCATGGAAGACCAAATGGATGCTTTTTCCCTGATATAGAGATATACATTTAGTACATTTCTGTTTAAATTAAAGCTCCTCCAGGTAAGCTTTAAGACTCCCTGAAACTTAAATTCTCTGACTATTCGAATGAAAAAGCAAGCAGAGAAGTACCTTGCTTAAAGACACAGATAGTGGTACACTGTGTACACACCTGACATGTGCATGGTGTATATAATATTTTTAAGCGTAAGAGAACCTACCTTCATAAAATTTTGAGATAGGAAAGACAATTTTGATTCTGTCATTAATTAAAGATTTTACAGCAAATGTAACATAGTCTACACAGACAAAGAAAAGGTTATACATATATACATATAAATATTGAATAAGAAGGAAGGATACAGCTGCCAAGTGAACAACTAATCCAACCAACCCAGCTGTTCCCTGGACTGTCCCTGTGTGAACAACTTGCCCTCTGGCTTCCAATAATTACATTGCATACAATTGGCAAGCGGTATTTCTTCTTTAACTGAAAGCCAGAGTAATTAATCAGTGCAAAGTCCTGTACATCACATAATCCCTGAGAATAGGTGGTTAATAGTACAAGGAAAAATCTTACCTAGTGTATATAATCCAAATGAAAGAACATTATTAGTTTGACAGGGTACAAGTTTCAGAAAAACACAAAGGATTTAGGAGCTAAAATTCCTATAGGCTTTAAATAAGATCTAAATTTTAAGTTTAGCTGTGTATTGTTTATAAATCAAATCATGTTTTATCAAGCTATATGTTCAGATTAATTGAAACATTTTATGAATTCAATATAATTTCAAGTTGAAAAAAAAAAATATGTATAGTTCCTCAAAGACATTTCCCAATGGAAAAATAATAATCTTTATTCAACTTGGAATACTGTATTATTACTAATGTAACTCATACTTAAAATAGCAAAATTGTCAAATAATTTTGGAGTTATTTCTTCTAATCATTTCCTATGTATGTTTACTTTTGTGCAATTGTACTCTCTTTTTTTGACAAGGAGTGTGAGAAAGCTGGTACTTGGTTGCAAAGTATTATTTTTTTTCTGTATATTTTATTTCCTTGTCATTTTTGGAAAGAATAATTCCATTATGACCAGATTTGTTTACTCATATATTTATTTATTTAACTTCATAGTATTTATCCGAACTATATATAGTCACAGAAGTGTCCTTTTAATTTTACCTAATATAAAACATGATAAAAAAAATCTGTTTTGATCTCACTGTACTACTTTTTCACCTTGTAGTGAATTTGTGAAAATGCTTATAAATTTAAAATAAAAATTAAATAGGTGTCTGTTTCTCAATCATATGTAAAAATATTCAGTTGAATTAGAAGTCAGACCTCACTCGTTTATTTGGGAAAACACGTTAGTAACTAAATAGTTGGGAACTTTTATTGCAGTGGTGTAAATCAGCATTGCTTCATTAACATTAGTGGAGCTCCACTGATTTCAACAGAACAAAGCTGATTAACTGCAAAGACTCCAGCATTTAGTTTCCAAATCCAAAAGAGTGATAGTCTCTTGTAGGAGGAGACAGTTTCCCTGTCTGCTGCAGATATGGAGTCTTATACATACATAAAACATAAAAACACACACCAGTGTGCCAACAGGTTTTTAATTATTTATCACACCCAGAACATAGAGTGTGATAACATTCCTGAAGTCGCTTTTTCATTTGTTATAGCAGGTTTGCCTAATGAATGTTCAGTATTTGTTCGCTAAGCATGAATGTAAAATGGAGCAAAATAAGATCCTTGTCAAGGACCATCTAAATGGTAATGCCAGTGTTGCAAAAGGTGATAGTCTGTGTCCCTTTTAAACGATTAATTCCTACTTTTCCAGCATAGGCTGCCTGCAAAGCCGGCTGATTTAGCACCTGCTGTTTTGGACTAACTAAGTTTTTTCTAAATGTCTGTATATAATAAAAGGTATATATATTAAAGGTCTGCTTGCAGCTGAGTGTGCATGCAGGGAGGGGGTCTTTTATAATTTAGGGGCTCTGTGGAGATTTTTTCCCTCCCTGTCAGAAAGGTAATACTTGAAGAATATATACATATATATTTATCTATGGTATAGGACTCAGATATCTTGTGTGTGACACTCAGAAAGCTCACGGAGACAAAATTTCTCTTGACACTGAGTGTGCCGTCACCTGAAATTACAGGTCTTGTCTGGAAATTAGATCCATAAAATTTTTTGTTCTCAATACAGACACAAGATCCAAAATCCATGTGTGTCTATTGCCTACTTAGGCTATAAAAGTACATCTAAAAAAGATTTAATATATTAGCTAAATTTTAGGTGTCTAAATATAAAAATTACCTTTTTAAACTCATGTTCAGCTGAAATCCCAGAGTACCCAAGGGTATAACTTTTTGGATGCTCTTTGGAAATCATGCTTCCAATGCTCCCCAGGCATTGATCCCTTAGCTGTTCACCGTTGTGTACACATGTGCCAATGGAAATGTTTGTTGGGTAGCTACTGTTAATTGGATATCTGACATTATCAGAGTTTGTTTGTTTGTTTGTTTGTTTTTTCCCCTATAGATGTTTGAGATGTGAAATAATCCTTTTTAGGTAGTGATTGTCAATTAAACAAGGGTATCATGAAACTGTATCCTGACTAACTACAAACCCAGCTCCTTACAGGACCATTCATAGCTTTGTGTTCTCCCATGAAAACTCTTCTCTCTTTCCCCTTTCCCCTTAGGTCTGTGTATCAGACCTTTTAGCCATCACTTCTACTGAGTCTAGTGCATTTGGGCTTACTGAAAACCTTAATGGAGACCTTGACTCTTGTCCCTAGTTTATAGGAAACTAATTGATGATATGGGCAATGAACTTGAGGTATCCGTGTGTCAAAAGAGAAATGTTGCAGTTAGTGCCGGTTAAAATAGGAATTTTAGTGAAGAAAAAAAAAAAAGAAATGTAGAGAGTTAAACTTACATTAAGATCAAAATTACAAAGACTTCCATGACTGAAATTGCTGATCTGAGCAGTACACTTGAGGTCACATGAATGAATCTACTTCTTATGCTAATTTACATGACCAGGTTCCCAAGGGCATCCAGAGACTGGCAGGCAGCTGAGCAGCTGAGCAGAGACATATGCTCTCTTCCACCCCCACAGTGGGATGGGGGTGAGAATCAGAATATAGGTAAAACTCATGGGTTGAAATAAAGACAGTTTAATAGGACAGAAAAGGAAGGAATAACAATAACAGCAACAACAATAATAATAAATAATAATAATAATAAATAATATATAAGGCAAGTGATGCACAATGCTCACCTCTGCTGACTTATGTCTAGCCAGTTCTGTTATTGCTGAGCATGATGCCATGTGGCACAGGACATCCCCTTGACCAGCCTGGGCCAGCTGTCCTGGTTCTGTCCTCTCTCAGCTCCTGGTGCACCCCCCCAGCCTCTTGCTTCAGGGCAGCACAGGAAGCTGAAGAATCCTTAGCTCTGGGTGAGTGCTGCTCTGCAACAACTGAGACATCAGAGTGCTAGCAGCATTATTCTCATCCTAAATCCAAAACACCGCATCATGCCAGCTACTACGAAGAAAACTAATTCTATCCCAGCCAAAACCAGGACACCTAGTAAAACCAACTGACTCTTTTCCAGGGAAGGAAAGCTGCCTGTTTATTCAATATGAGCATCCAAAGTAAAAAGAGAAAATGGTATTGAATGTGAACAAAAATCCTTAATTTACACAAATTCAGTATAATATTGCTTTCTTTGTTAGTCCTTTCTAGTCTGCTTAGTTATTGAAACTAAGTCATTTAATTTAGACACTAAAGGACTGTTAATTTTGTAATTTCTGGGGTTAAAAGCAGAGTGTCAAATGAAACAATGAGGACTTGTGCTAGGGACTTAAGAGCTCTTATTGATCCCTGGTTAAGCACAGGATTATTTTGTGGTAATGATCAAATTGCTTAGGTGTGGTACTTCTCATTTAATATTAACTGTCTAAAAGGTGTTAAATGCAAATTAGGCATCACTGAAGTACCCAACAGAGTAAACAGAGAAAAGTATCCTTTTCCTTTGTAAGGTCTCTGACCAACAACATAATACACCTTCTAGAAGTATTTCTCTAGGACCTAGACATGTGGCTTAGACTAAGCCCCTAGCCTCATATGCCAGTTAGGAGAAATGACCTCTTAACTTCAGTGTCATTTTTCAGAGAGTAGTGCCTTTCTAAGTCAAAGGGTACAAACTCCCATCTCTAAACCCACCCTCATGCACTCAAAATGCTGCTTTCCAAACCAACTGTCCTCATGCTTCTTGGTCAGAATTTTACTTTCCCTATGTTCCATCCTTATTTGGTCCTCTGGCCTTTTCCTGTTGTTCAGAGATCTTCCCAGGCTTCCACATTAGTCAAGCTGATGGCTTGAAGTTCACTTAATAAAGATTTGAGCCTGATCTCTATAGGTATGGGACTTAACTTGAAGCTTCCAGTCAGAAGTCCCAACCAGATGTTTTCAAACAAAATCTTTTCACAGTGTGCTGTGAAATTTTCCCAGGAAAATATGCTATAGTTTCAACAGAAAAGATTCTCAACTCTAGGATCAAATTTTTACTGTATGGAAAGACAGATCTCTCGACCTCTGGATAGTATTTTATTTTGGATATAGGGTTCTTAGAGTTTCACTTTGGGTTAAACCTGATTCTAAGTTTTCTTACTGCTTTATTTCCTTGACAAATTCTGAGCTTTCTTTGATTGAAGTTTCACTTCTCCCTGTGCATTTGGAAAGTTCTCCTTCAGTGATCACACTGGGACTACTTCAGTTCTGTATTTCAAAACTAATGTCAAACGTATGTCTTCTCAAGTACAGACAAGGTCACTGAATCCTCTATACAATCACAAGGTGACTGGCACCACTACATTTTTTTTTGTCTATAGTAGCTGTTCCCCATTAACTCTATTTTCTATTTAAGACTACTCCTACATTCAGCTTTCTCTCTAGAGGTTAATCTTCATGAAGAATGTTCTAATATTCTGTTTGCTGAAAAGAGTCCATAATGATTTCTTTCTCCTCCCTCTTGTTGAGGATATTCAGGCACTGACTGTCAGTATCAAATGAAAAACTCTCAGCAGTAGTGGCTCTTGCACTGATGTACAGCCAAGCTATTCAAAACACAAGAGAAAAGAATAGGATCCCAGAAACATCACAATTTTGTCACACTCTGCCATTCTAATATTACTGCTTATCTGTGCTGCTAGTACTGTACTGTGGCTGGCATCATAATTCAGCTGGAGTGGAATGGGATGTTGGCCCCACGGAGCACATGAAAATTTTTGAGAGACTGGCAGCTTTCTTTTGCAGAAAGTACATGCTGAGCATCTCTGGATCTACTAAGATTATGCTGCAGCTATCATTCCTTCCCTGGAAGCTTTTCCATTCCTTGTAACTGCACGTACTACGTGTTTTTTTCACTTTTTCAGGACACAAACAACACTGCAAGCAACAGCAGTTCTGAAATTTTCCTCTCTTACCACATTTCGAGTCATGACTCTATTCCTATTTTTGTTTTCTGGTTTTAAATCTAAAAATAGATGATTTATATGTATTTTGAGCATTCTTTACCTTTCTGTGTTATGTTTCTATGTTATGCAGCTGTTCACTCTACTGTGTTGTTTGCTTTTCCATTTTTGCCTTATGCATTTAGTGGACAGAAGGAACAGATCTTAATTTATTATCTACTTCATCATTACTATTTTTTTTTCTACAAAAGCAAGATTATCAGTATATGTGTTGTTCCTCATTGTGTTTCATGTAATCTACTTTCAGGGGTCTCTAGTGAGGAAGATATTACTGACTCCTAGGTAATCTTTGACAAGTTTTCAAAAATATTACCTTATTATGATCCCTGACACCATGAATAAATAATTTCTTTTCTTTTTGCAACATTCTCTACATATTTGCAGGTTGTTATCAGCTCTTTCTGATGTTATTTTTTCCAGCAAAACAACAGCAAGCTGTTCAGTCTTTCCTCCTAGCATACCTTTTCTGAAATTGTGCTTGTTTTCTTCTTAACTCCCTTCAGCTGTTCAATATTTCTTTTGAAATTCAGTGTCCCAAAGTGGATGGCTTTCCTTGTCTTTCTAACTTTTCTCTCTTTGTTCACAGTCTTGGATATGTCCAAATAAGATATGATATTGCGGTAAACTAACCCTGCTGGGGCTACAGCTGAAAAGCTATTGTTAAAGGTCATATATTCTCTGATCTTTACAGTGAAAAAGAGTAATCATACACCTTTGAAAGTTTACATTCCTCTATGGTGGTAAAAGATGATTAGTTGTTCAGATTTACAGTTATTGTGCAAGAATTTCTTAAAATCTCTCTCATCTGTCTGGATAGAGCATTTCTTCTTATTACAGCAAATAGTAAGGGATTTTGTTTATTTGTTTACTTGTTTAATTAAATTGGAACATAAAACAATGCTCTCCTTGTTTTCTGCACTCAAATTTAACCAAATCAGAGTGCAGGAACAAGCACTCTGTTTTGGATGAACCTTGTGAATATTGTTGAACAGAACAGTGAGATTTGTTTGTTTGTTTGTTCGTTTGTTTGTTTGTTTATGACGAGTTTGTCTTAGGTAATCAATACACTGAGCAGAATTAAGTTCACAGAAGTAGAATTTCTGGCTAAGAGTCCCTCAGTTTCAGTTTGACATTTTTGGTTTAAGGAGACCTATCTTCAATATTTATGATTGTTGTTGCTCAAGGAAGATAATTTCAGTGCTTACTTTTAGCATAAATCTAAGAATAACTTATTTGGGTGACTGATTCTGGGTAGTTTATGCGTCTGTGATGATAATTGTGAGAAACACTCTGTAGCCAATAACATAGGCTCAGGCGAGGATCTCAGTGAAGTAGTAATTTATTCGTGATTGCAATGGCGGATGTCCTACAAGTAGGACCGCACCTACTAGTCACATAGTACAGTTTATATACTTTCTTTCTCGACGACCAAGACCCTCCCCTGTTTCCCCATTGACTGGGTAATCCAGGTTCACAACCTATCCGATGCTTCACAGACAACACATGGCCTTCAGTTGCTGGCCTGTTAAATTTCAAATTTCTTTTGACTTTTTTACTGTTTGAAGTGGTAATGTTTCTTCACTTATCTGATTTGCCTTGACACCGTGATTTTCACCTAATTGCTCTAAGGAGTCTGGTTGTCTGCATTTTAGAAGGTTTTCTGTTAAGCTTTCTTATCACTGCAAGCATATCTCAATACCACATTCCTTCCCTTTAAACAATGTAATTCTGCAAAAAAAACACATTTTTTTCCCACATAATGTATTAGGACTACTACAAATAGAACCACAGAATCACAGAATGGCTTGGGTTGGAAGAGACCTTAAAGAACACCTAGTTCCAACCCCCCTGCCATGGGCAGAGATACCCCCCAATAAATCAGGTTGCTCAAAGTCCCATCCAACCTGTCTTTGAACACTCCCAGGAATGGGGCATCCACAGATTCTCTGGGCAATCTGTTCCAGCCCTTTACCTCTGAGTAAAGAATTTCCTCCTCATATCTAATCTGAATCTACCATCTTTTAGTTTAGAACCATTCTGTCTTGCCCTATCACTCCACCCCCTGACAAAGAGTCCTTCCCCAACTTTCCTGTAGGCCCCCTTTAGGTATTGGAAGGCCTCTATAAGGTCTTCCTGAAGCCTTCTCTTCTCCAGGATGACCAGCCCCAGATCCCTCACCCTGTCTTCATAGAAGAGGTGCTCCAGCACTCTGAGCATCCCCATGGTCCTCCTCTGGACTCATTCTACTAGGAGAATGAGTTTCTGGAGAAACTCAACACACTGCTGTAAAAGTATGTGGTGGAGAAGAGGTATAAGACAAGAAAGGATTTGGGAGAAACAAAAGGATTTGCAGTCTCAAGTTAAAGGAAGGAGTGGGGATGGAAACAGGAGTGACAGTGATGTGTGATTTTGAGCTATATATTAAGCATTTTAGGGCCATTAAAATGTATCTCTCACTGTAAACATGATTGATTTCAACTTTTGATTGAAACATTATTTTGCAAATTCCTCCTTCTTTGAAGACATCTAATTTCTCTGGTCCATCTTCTTCCCCACAGTAACAAATTCAGTCTGGCTTTGGATAGTACTTCACCTCAGAAAGGGGTCTGAGTCCTCCTGTTTTCCCCAGTTACTGGCTCACAGAGGAGAAAATCGATTCCTTTGGACTGAAACTTCATGCGTCAAGGATCCCACATTTAGCTTGGGGCAGTTAAGAGGGTGCCTGCAAAGGCATATATCATAGGAACAGAAGCATTGATGCTTCTGAGGCAGCAATAATAGTAACAGCTCAGGTGACTGAAGCAGTTCATACATTTAAAAGATGCTGTTTCAGACTAAATTCGTCTCCATGCAGTTTTCTCATTCAGTTGAGAACATTTCCTGGAGACAAATTGGCCACTTCACACTTCTGTGAACCTCCTAAACTGCAGATGGATGTGGAGAGCCCTTTGCTTTCATCCTTCCATTTAGAAGTCCTTTTTTTCAATACTGGCAATGTCACTGTGGCAATAGCAGTGTTTTGTGATTAATTTTATATAGTACTATACTGGAGAACCAGACTTCCTATAGTGAAGCTGAAGACGAATCACTGTCTCCCAGGAATCTCTTGAGGTATTTTGCAGTCTGGATGACTAACAGGATTGTGTTAAAACTTGTTTCTTTTGGTAGGAATGCAAACAGAATTAAGACTTTAGGATCCTGAAGCAAAATCCTCCCCAAAGTGAAAGTTATATACAGCACAGTATATACATACTTATTTTTTGTATGTGTATACATATGAAAATGTGTTTGTACATAAATATTCATAAATAGGCTCTTAATATGTGTTCTGGTACCTATAAAAATAGTTAATAAACCCTAACATTTTTACTCTTTTTAATACCCAAGTGGATCTGGCTGCCTCCTTCTCACCACAACCCAATTTGTACAGTCCTTCAGGATTGAGTTTGAAAATTTATCTGAAAAAAGCATTTTGGCTAATGGCTAACTGTGGCGTAAGGACCACACGGACACCAGGGTTCTTTTAGGAGCAGTAACTGCTACTTCTTTATTGATGACATAACTTCATTATATCGTGTTGCCTCCCATATTGAGGACAGGCTCCCTTCTTATACTATTTGCCCCACCGCAGTGCTTTTCCACTAACTATTCATTGGTCAACAACTTTGCCCGGCAACCAGCAAACACCCAGCAACTTCCATGCCTTAAGGGCTAGAGAACAAGCAACCCGAGACGGCAAGGCGTCTCCTGAATCACCCTTCTTTGTTCCCTCTAAACTCTCTACATTCCTGATGGCCTCATCGTTAAGAGTCCGATGTTATCACCAGCCATGGGGCTTGCCGACCCCCATGGCCACACTCCCACATCTCCCCCTTCTTTAGTAGCATAAAAAAGCGCGATTAACACAAATTAAGAAAGCACATTTAACACTAACTAAAACTCAGAGAAAAACTACCAGGCATACTAATTCTATCTTTAACAAACTTTGTAACCACATCCCTAGGAGAGGCAGGCACTAAGTGCTGCCTAGCTGGGGGGGCTTTGGCTGCCCCTCCAATTCCTGGAGTCCTTGTTTGTGGGTCTTGCATTTGCCAGCGGGATCCTCCCATACGTTGTTTTTAGTTTGAGCTGGAGTCCAAACCGCAAAGGACAGTGCTGTGATCATGTTAAGGCAGATGATGAGATGGCCGGATGGACCCATCCTGCTGACACCCATCTAGAAACCAGCTCCTGTTAAAACACAAGCACAACCTCGGCCCCAATTTGAGTGTAGTGCCCTTCCCAATGATTGGTGCTTTAATTTTTTTACCAAGACATGTGCCCTTTCTTTAACTGAGTTTCTCCCAGATCTGTCTCCCAGATCTGTCTGTTGCCTTTTCTCCTGCATGGACAGATGCAAGGACCTTCCTCTGTCCATTGATTTAAAAATTTAAGAACATAGCATGCTTTAGCTATCTTTTCCTGGGGGTCACAACCCTATTCCCCCTTTTTTTGTTTTAGAAGCATAGCTTTTAGGGTACAATGGGCCTGTTCAATAATTGCTTGACCTGCAGGGAGAATGTGGTATACCCGTCAGATGTTGAATACCCCACTGTTGAAAAAAAGTGGGTTGCATGGGCCCCATATCCTGGCCCATCATCTGTTTTAATCATTTTTGGAACTCCTAAATTCGCAAAAGCTGACAGAAGATGTTTACACACATCCTTTGCCTTTTCTCCTGCATGAACAGATGCAAAAATACAATCAGAAAAGGTATCAATTGAAACATAAACATAGCAAAGTTTTCCAAATTCTGGCAAGTGTTTAACAAACAATCCTTTAAGTCTATTACTATTAATGTCCATGACTAAGGGAGCATAGTTGGAGATGGTAATCCTGGCTGAAGTGCTCCCATATCTTCCATGAGTTCATTAATTTTTCTCAGATCATACGACAGTCTCCATTTTCCATTCCTTTTCTTGACTACAAACACCAGAGAGTTCCAGGGCTAGTCGTGGGAACAATATGTCTCGCTTTAAGTTGTTAAGCAACTCGGCCTTCGGGCCCTATGTATCCTATTCCTCCCGGATCGACAGGAAACAGATCCAGCTCCTTTTCAGGGCCTATAGGGCCTGGATCAAAAGGAACGTCCAGGTCACCAGGGGGCGTAACAGCGAAGGCCTGCGATGGCTGTAGCGCTGGGGGGGACGACGACATAGGAGGCGGATGAGTAAATGCGCCCGCAGTTCCCTCACTGTCTGGCAAAGCACGCGTTTCTTATTGTGGTCCCCCACAGCTCTTTAACGCCTCAGAGATTGCTTGCCAGGTGCCAAGCAATCCCGCCGCAACCTTGTCGTGTTTAGTAGCAGAGTCCCACGCCTTGACCTCAATTTAGTTTTTTGTTTCTAAGGCCATATGATTCCCCATAGCACGCAACTGGGGCAGTTGTGTGTGTGGGTCCGCTTCTCTTAGCTTGAGCTTCCTTCCAGCTCGGGTGCGCCTATTTCCAGCGACTTTCAGTGCGAGCTTCTTAGAGCGGTTTGCTGAGTTTGGCCGAACCTATCTTCATGAGGCGATCAATGTCCCTGTTCCTGTCCTGGTCCCTGTTCTGCTAGCCTGTCCCTATTCATTCCCTTTTTTGTTTCTGTCCCTGTTCTGTTAGCCTGTCCCTGTTCCTGTTCTTCGTGTCCCTGTTCGGGCACCATTTGTTGCGTAAAGACCACAGGGACACCACGGTTCTTTTAGGAGCAGTAACTGCTACTTCTTTATTGATGACATAACTTCATTATATCGTGTTGTCTCCCATACTGAGGACAGGCTCCCTTCTTATACCATTCGCCCCACAGCCGTACTTTACCACTAACTATTCATTGGTCAACAACTTCACCCGGCAACCGCAAACACCCAGCAACTTCCATGCCTTAAGGGCTGGAGAACAAGCAACCCCAGATGGCAAGGCGTCTCCTGAATCACCCTTCTTTGTTCCTTCTGAAGTCTTTACATTCCTGATGGCCTCATCGTTAAGAGTCCGATGTTATCACCAACCATGGGGCTTGCCGATCCCCATGGCCACATTCCCACAGGTAACAATACCAAGGAGGAATAATTAAGTCTATCCAGTCAGTTCTGCTGTGGTCCAGGTGTTTCAATATGACATGTCAATTCAACATATTTCAACTGTACCTTTTTCATGTCTTTGAGGGAAAATAAAAAGAAAAACATCGTCAGAGAATGATTGCACCTGTGTTGCTAAACTCTGGTCTATACTTAATTTCTGGAAAATATACTACTGGGAACAGTGCAGAATTAAGAAACAACAACAATAACAAAACCCACCAAACTGTGTACAATAAATTGTTTTGATAAGGTGAAAGAAATACAGAATCACAGAATCATCTAGGTTGGAAAAGACCTCCAAGATCACCTAGTCCAACCTCTGACCTAACACTAACAAGTCCTCCACTAAACCATATCACTATGGTACTAATAGTACTGCTGAGCATGCATGTATAGGAAGTATCAGCTTCATCAAATCATACAGCAATGGGAAAAACTTTTGGTGAATGAGCTGATGGTGTAAGAACAGCCAAGAGATGAGAAAACTTAAATATACCTAGTTTATATCTGCTGTGTCACGGCCTAAGTTAAAAAGCCAACCCCAGGAATGCAGAAGCTGGGTCATTGTTTACCTGAGGCCTTTTTTACCTGAGAAACACTATTAACTTATATCTTAACAGCAGGTGGAATTGGTTTTAATTATTTAAAGTAGTGTAAACTGGCCACAGGGAAAATAATCACTTGAGCCAGAAGGAGTATTAAATGAAAGAATGCTTCAAATAAAATGTGTTGTAGTATATGTATTGCTTGTAGTATATGCAGTATATATGCCATTTTGTATACTTAGTATATGTAATATGTATATCATTTTATCATGGGCTACTTCTGGTAAGTACATTTTCCAAATCAAGTCATTTAGCAGCATTCAGAAAATAACCTACTTACTCCAGAAAATCAATCAATCAATCAATCAATCATCAAAACCTTCGTATACGGAAGCAGCATGAGAAGAGATTCAATTTTAATTTACTTCTTAAAAAATTAATTTTATTCAGGGAATGTTACTTAAGGGATCCAGTAGCTTATTCATACTGGTGCAGGAAATTGTACAATATGAAATCATTCACTAATGACATCTCGCAAGAGAGAACTTAAAGTTCTGGTAACTTTTGTTGACTAAGGAGGTGTTGTGTTTTTCTGTTTGTTTATTTGTTTACTGTTAGACATTGTTTGATGCATTTCTTTGAAAAATGATGTAAAGTGGTCAGCATGTGGGAAACTCAGTTGTCCTACACCTTTAATAAAAAATAAGAGTCACACAAACTACATTTCCCAGAGTGCATTTCTCTATCTTTCATATGCGGTTAGGCTCTTCTTTCTTTCTCTTCTCTCAACTCAGAAATACAGCACTCTTGTCCCTACCTTCATCCCTGGGCTGTTTATGTGAAATGACCCTTCTTTGCTCCTTCCAGCCTTTGTATACATATGCAACAAAGAGCAGGGTGAATCACAGGAATGCTCACTGAGAAAGATGACACATTTTAGAGAAGTAGCATTGTTTGGTAGATATGATTTCAGGCTACGCAGATTTTTATTTTTTATTTTTTTTTACTAAATGCTTGAGAAAAGTATGTTTGCCCAAATATTTGCCTGTCTGCCCACAATTTCTTTCACATCTCTCTAAAATCTATGCATCTTTAACATATTGAAAACACCTATTTGCCAACTTTTCACTGACATCATCCTCACTTGTCACAGCACTGTATTACACCAAAATCAGCAGAGTTGATGCTCTTAACCTTGGCTGAAATGTGGTCCTTTCCATTCTCTCCTCCTTCTGTGAGTCATTAAAATATTAGGCAAATCTTGTTCAGGTTTATACCCTATACAGAGGCTCAGAGACCTTGGTTTTGTGGTAACCATTCAATGCACAGTGGCATTGAGAACTGTCTCCCTCCTCAAGAGAGAAGTATCCCACTGCTGATGTGAATGCCATCACATCAGTGGTCTCTGATTTTTGTTGTCAGTGATGGTGCAAGGGCAATTTCAGCTTCCCTCTGCATTCTCCCCTAGGGGTGTAAAACAGCACTCTCAGGCTGAAAATTGTTAACTAATTTATTTCTTTAGAAAAGCAGAAAATAAATAAAATAAAATAAAAAATAAAATAAATAAAATAATAAATAAAATAAAATAAAATAAAATAAATAAAATGCAGGAACAGTGCATATTTTGAACTAGACTAATATTTTTACTTAGATTTGGCTACTGACTACAAGTCAGTGCTAATCTGTGGGTCATATTTCCACACCTCTTCCCATCTCATTTGCTGGTGGAAGTAGTCCTCTACTGCTGTGTGCTTTGTCTGCACTCCCACCCAAAGTAATAATAAACCTCTACTTGTTTCCTCCTTTTCTTTCTACTTGCCTATTGGAAAGGCAAAGCAATGGAGAATCACAGCTTCTCAGAGCCTGACCTCTCAGCCAGCTTTAAGGGAGATGAAGAAGGACACTTAGCAAGACCAGCAAAGGTGACAGTATGTTTCAGTGTGTATGAGGGAGAAGAAATACCCTACACCTTCCTTATTCCTGGATTTTCACTAGTTTTAACTCCCACTTCACTACCTTGCCTAGACTCTTATGTTGACTCTTGTGTGATAAAAATTTTTATGAGTGTTTCTCAGACTCGGACTCTGCAGACTCATTATGGTTGGAAGCTTGACTGTTCTTGAAATACACAGCAGATTTTTATAAAGTACTTCTTCATATTCATAGAAAAATACATAATTTAATTTCTTGGTTCTAATATATATATGTGTATATATGTATATATTTGTACACATGTACATATACAAATATATACGTATATATATATTTTTTTGTCCATGGTCCATGAATCCTTGAGGCCTACTTGTAAGAGTTGCTCAAAAGATAGGAAGAACAGACAGCTTCTGTCAAGAAGCCATTCACTATCAAGGGGCCTGTACCTCCTTAGGAATATTTAGAGGTTCGACAAACCCTCCCAAAAAGTTGATAGCCACTTCTCAAATATATTAGTTTCTAGCCAATATAGATGAATTACATCTGTATTTAACAATCTGAATCTTTCTGGTTCCGTGACATTAAAAAAAAAAAAAAAAAAAAAAAGTGACTTTTTCAGGTTACTTACTAGTAAGTAGCAAAGTAATCCCGTGAATCATAGAACATTTGCCTATGGTGCAAGTGCTTCATTTGAGAGGTTCCCTTTGGTTTCAGTAAGTGCAGAATAAAACTCTTTTCTCTTTAAAAAAATGTATCTCTTATTTATCTTATTTGGCAAGTTTCACTTAAGAGTTCGTATTTGGCTTTGACCAGAACTGCTCTCTAATTTAATTCCTTGACCTTGAGGCTTGAGTACCAATATATAACTCAAAGTTTAACATTCACAAGGCATAGCGTATATGAAAACAGAGTTCTTAGGAATAATTTTCTGATTTTGATTACATTAAGAAAACAGCTGACCAATCATACCCTTCTGCAGCATTTGTTCCATAGATACATGTATAAACCTAACAGAACTTATAAAATGACAGGTAGCTTCCAAAGGGTTGTTTAGAAACCAAAAACCAAATTCATACATTGCAAGGAATCAATCAGTGAAGCATTGCTTTGGTTCCAAAGGAGACTCTGAATGAGGGCTATGCTATGAAATTATTCCTGCCACCAGATGCTGTTTGTCTGCTTCTGTGCTCTAATTGCTATCAATAATTAAACACAGGTCTCTGATTCATATGCACAGAGGCAGAGATTCTTAAATTAAACATTTTAAAATCATTATAGTACATTTTATATGTTCAGCTAAACACTGCACTCAGGCTGATTATGATTAAATATACTGATACTAAATTACATATTGATTCCATAAATATCAATGGATACCCAGAACAAATAAGAAGATTCCTGGTAAATAGAGGGAACATTTTATTTTCAGATGACTAACAGAAACTAGCTTATATTTGTTTATATATGTTACATTATGTTGCTGGCACATTGTGCAAAGAGACAGCATCTCCCAGTTGACTTGCAGAAAACACAAAATAATTTCCATCCATTTGGAAAATAACGAAGACAATGTTTTGTATTCAAGTTTGTGTGACAACCACTTGAAAAGCCAAGTCTGAATTCAAGTGAAGCTTTCAGTTGTTAATCAGTCTGTGACAGACATGATCTTTTCCAAAACTATACCCCAAGGTGATCCTCACTCTTCTTAATATAATACAGCCTGTGGTATGTCTGGGAAAATAAAACTAAAAAACAACAACAACAACAACAACAAAAATAAATAATAATAATAAAAACATTCCTTTGAAAATGCCCACCCTTACCCCTTGGCAGGTTCTACAATCTGATGACATATTTTGCTTATGATGATTGCTGTTAGTCATACTACTGTCCTGCCCAAATGTTTGGCAGACTTTCAAGCAGAGGTATGATGATGAGCCATCTCTGGTGATTCATTCTTTCCACTACATCCAGAGAGGTTAGTGCAGTATGTCCCCTAATATCAGGCTTGCAAACTACAGATTCTCTGGAGTCCGATGCCACTGTTCAGACATCCTTCATCTGCTCATTCTGGACCTTTGGGTCTGTTCTCCTTTGTTCCCAGAAGCCCATGAGTTGCTTTCTGTAACTTCTGTTCAGTAAAAATCATAGAATGATAGAATCATTTAGGTTGGAAAAGATCTCAAAGATCATCAAGTCCAACCATTAGCCTAGCACTGCCAAGTCTACCACTAAACTATGTCCCTAAGCACCACATCTACACATCTTTCAAATACCTGCAGGGATGGCGACTCAACTACTTCCCTGAACAGCATGTTCCTATGTCTCAAAACACTTTCAGTGAAGAATATTTTCCTAATATCCAACCTAAAACTCTCCTGACACAACTTGAGGCTATTTCCTCTTGTCCTATTGCTTGTTGCTTGGGAGAAGAGGCTGTCCTCACTCTGCTACAGCCTCCTTTGAGGTAGCTGTAGAGCATGATAAGGACTATTCGACCCGACCCTTTAGGCCTGGCTACCCAGCTAATTTTTTACCCGGCAAAGAATACATCCATCCAAGCCATGAGCAGTCAGTTTCTCCAGAAGAATACTATGGGAAATCAAATGTCAAAGTCTTTACACCTTAGCTGGGGCAGACTTGTGATAAAGTTTATTATCCATGGCATCCTTATTTGAAATCTACAGCTACAAGTGAGTCCTATTCACAGTTTCATAACTCCCTTTTTTCCTTTGCTGAGTTGTCACTGAACAGCTTTGGGAATATACAGGTCAGTGGAATAGAGAGTCTGTTGAACAAAGGTTACTTAGGGACAATGTGTTCAGTTAGACTTTGAAAGGGCCAATTATTTATGCAAAACAGTTCCCAATTGTATAGAGATTTCGCCATTGTGCACTGTGGGATGGGTATTAGTAGGGGACTTTCATTCTGAGACAATGGCAAAAGAACTACATAAAAATGATATCATATAAAGCTCTCTTCCTAAACTTACACTCCCGATCATTTAGGCTCACTTCCACAGATTTTGTTATCAGAAGGGAAAATCCCATCTCCTGAAAAATGTGTTCAGATCCTAGGAAAATCAATGTAAATAAGCACTTGTTTTTCCAGTTAAAAATATTTCTTAAATGAGCTGTTGTTGCTGAGGATATGAGATAATTTAACTTTATTACTTAACACGATATGGGTACTTAAACATAACTGTTTAATGCCATTTGTCGTTTGGCACTAGGATTTTATGTACATGCCTCCAGCTGCACTCCAAAACGGTATGGGTCTCCCCTAGGTCCTGTGTCATATTTACAAGCCCAGCAGAATACCTCAGATATTCTAGAATGTTGCAAATGACATTTATGTTTAGGCAAGCTGACTCTTTGGCACTTGCCACTTCTAGTTCATCTGTTGCTAGTATAATCCTGTAAGGGTTAATATTCATGAACCATTTGGAAAAATAAAATGCCCAAAGTACAGTGTATGTCACACCATATTTAATACTAGAAATCTTCAATTAGCTGTTGTGCATTTTCGTGCTGTACTTAAACACTTTGATTGTGTAAGACACTTTAGGAGGAGGAACATGGAAAATATGACAAAATATGGCTAAAATCATAACACAAGCAAGGTATATTAAATGCTGAAATGTTTCCTAATGAAGAACCCCCCAGTCTAATAGTCTATTGCTTTGCAATACTTTTGCCATACAAAATAACAATAACAATAAGAACAACATTAATAATAATGCTAATAATAATAATGAAGAAGAAGAAGAAGGAGAAGGAGAAGGAGAAGGAGAAGGAGAAGGAGAAGGAGAAGAAGAAGAAGAAGAAGAAGAAGAAGAAGAAGAAGAAGAAGAAGAAGAAGAAGAAGAAGAAGAAGAGGAAGAAGAAGAAGAAAAGAAGAAGAAAGAAGAAAGAAATAATCTTTAGAATTGCCTTCTAGACTTTCTGAGAAGCAAATATTGTTGGTTGGAACAGCTTAGTTACCTGTTATAAAACTCAGCTGACATTACCCGTTTTAGAACCTTATTTACAGCTTTTCATAACTTTACTAACCCATAACTCTGTGGACTGAAAAACTTTGTGTACATGTAGTGCTTTCTTGATGGACTGTACAAGTAACCAGATTATACTAAAATATTTTCACAGAATCACAGAATTGTAGGGGTTGGAAGGGACCTCAAGGGATCACAGGGCCCAACTCCCATGCCAAAGCAGGTTCCCTACAGCAGGTTGCCTTAGGGAACATTCTGGACAAAACAGTTCAAAAATTCTGGACAAAACAGTACAAATATTCCTTATATTAGGAAAGCTGGTAAAACAGATATTCTGTTTTCCTCACACAAATCACATAGTTAAAATCATAAAAAAAACCCAAACCTTTATTTTCACAGGTGTGTGTTCTAAAACAAAGTATGCATTTGGCAGGGATAAGGCCTGAGTGGCAAAAATGGCTTGACCAACTTTCATTCAGTCCCTCCTTGAGAATTACTAAATGATGGTATTATGTACCATGGGCTCCCTATCTGTTTCAGAAAACATGTATCTGTGAATCAGAATCATGAAATAATGTAGACTGTTGTTTATAAAACCCCATCTCATTTATTGAAAATGTTGAAATGACAATAGTAAACAAATTTTGAGATTGAAAAGAGAAAAAATATACTCTGAGAACTTATTGAACCTTGTGTGTAGTAGATTGGTGATTAGTTATCTTTTAAAAAGTTAATTTAAGCCCAGAAAGTGAGCTTACACCTTCATAGACCTCCAAAAAATCACAGGAGGTAGAAATACCATGAAGGCTTCAAGGAATAAATTTCAAGCCTGTTGGACATACCTTTAGTGGTCAAAAATTCTCTTGGAGATAAATCCTGTTCAAGGTGTAAATTCCCCGTTGTGTAACTAAGCACAAAATCTGTCCTATTCCTCCTCCTGTAGTTAGAACATCCAGCAGAAATGGCAGCAGAAAGATGAATTTTATAACTTCTGAAAGGAGATAAGTGCTTTTATTTTTATTTATTATTTATTATTTTATTATTTATTTATTTATTTATTGAGATCTTCTACCTGATCTATTACCTCTGTCTGGCCACTAATTCTAGGACAATATTCTTATGAGTTAAAAGGTATGACTGCTTTCTAAAAACCATCTTACAAAGGCCAGGACGCACTTTCACTCACTCTCTCCCTCCTTTCTTCCCCATGTTTCCTAACTGCCAATGACCATCTACTTCTTCCCCACACTGTACCCTACCAAGTTCCTATTTCTCTTTTTCTGCTGTTAGGCAAGAGGCAACACATATAGAGTGGTGAATATGGTGAATGGTATCTGCCTCTCAGCAGCTAAATTGACCAGGCAGAATGTGTTGTTTTTTAGCAGTTACATGTAGCCCTGAGGCTTTATTTTTTTAAAAAAAATCTCACTTGTAAGTATTTTAATATATTTAAGATTTCTACTCCTTTGTCCAGTTTGGCTGATATTTGCCAAAGGGATCGAAAGTTACTGGGAGAAAGAGGGCTGACAGAAAGACACAGTCAGAGATATAAGAGTGATGCCATCACATCAGGTTTGTCCCCTTAGTAAATCAGTCTAAAATGTGGGACGCTTTCAGTATTAAGAAATCTGATCGCTGCCCTAGAGATACAGTCATAACACTGCATCTGGCATGACTTTCTTACATGACGTTGGCCACATCACTTCAATCATCTTAATATGACTTCAATTATGAAATGCAGTAGAGCTGAGCTATGGCAACTAGAGCTGCAGTAACTAGGGTTTGGGTTTTAAAAACACACAACATACTATATAATGTGAAGAACTCTAAAAACGTGGGTCCTATGGGACTCAAGTAGGACACTGAATTAGGGCAGACTCATGACCTGAATTTTTCTGGCTGACGTTTAACAAAAAAATCTGGGTTCCTAAAGTCATATTTGGCTGAAACTTAGAAGCCAAGGATCATGAAGGCAATTTTGAAAATAAATAAATAAATAATTAAATATGCTTACTTTTAACAGCTTACTACCTGAGTGAAACTGCAGTCTTCAATAAGGTATCAAGGATCTTTGGGTTCTGAACTTTTTGACTGTTCATTTGTTATCTTTCAATTTCCAGTGATTTCTCAAGGCAAGGTATGTGATCAGTAATAGAATTGTAGGGTAAGAAAATCATTTAGGTTGGAGAAGATCTTCAAGATCATCTAGTCCAACCATCAACCTGACCTACCAAGTCCCATCACGTCTTATAGTGCCACAAGCCCTTGAAGAAAATCATTCTCTAGAACAAGGGTTCTCCATCATAGTTTGCTAGTGAGACTGGAACTGGCAGCAGCAATGTTGCAATCAGTCACAACAGCACCAGCAACAGAAGGTCTTAATGATCTGCTGGACTAAAAATCATAATCTTCCCAGTTCTTACCATAGCCTACAGCTGACCAAATTATAAACACATTCCCAGTCCTCTGTCTTCCCCCTACTTCTCTCATACTTTCCACTCCCATGAGCCATTTAAAGTTAATTCTATCCCCAGACAGTTAGTGCTAATCATCTGACTAGGGCTAACAGTTAAGAGGTGCATATTTACACTGAAATTATTCTAAGAACACATTTTTACAAGCTTCTCGTAGATGCACATACAGTACTTGCTGGTTTCCTGTTCCTCTTCTAACGCCAAAGACAGTCATAGGTCTTGAGAATCTTACTGTATTCATAATCATTTTTTGCCTTTTTTTTTTTTCTTGGTTGCTGTTGGAAAGAGGTAAGAAGATAACTAAGTGAAAGAGACCAATTATTAACAGCAAGACGTGCTTGTTTTGTGCCACCTTGTCTTCTGGAAAGCTGTAGGATCCAGTTCCTATCGGACTGCATTAAGCAAATCATCTCAAGCTTAAGGTATGTACATACAGCCAGTTAAATAGAGAACATGTTTTCATTACTTATCACTTGAAAGTGAAGCTTTATGTAAATGAGGGAAGCAAATAAGATGAGGTCAGAAGGCCATGGTAGATCTGTATTGACAGGTAATCTTCAATAATGTGTAAGATACCTACTTCAGTGCTGGTACAGCTTTTGAGGACTATGTTATGTATTATCAATTTTTGCAACTATAATAAAAATGCTTGTTGTTCTTTCTAGAGTGAGTCACTCTATTGAATTATTATTATTATTATTATTTTATTTGAAAGAAAGTTTGTGGGACACCTTACAACATCAATAAGATAATGCTGCAAACTTTTCAACCAAAACATGTTTCCTTTTTAGGGCATGGATGTATATACTACAGCTCAAAACCAAACACTCTTAGTATTTAAACTTAGATCTGGATTCTGGTTTCAGAAAAGGGGTGACAGTAGTTGACAATCTTTCCCCTTTCTTGTATCAAGTGATTATGTTTTAGTGTTGTATCTGTCAGGAACCCAACAGAAAATAATTGATGTTACAGAAGTAGCACGATACTGTAACAGTGAGCAACAGCAAAATCTACAAGAAAATTAATTATTTTGTTTCCAGAGGAAGGTTTGATTAGCATGTGATAATAACTACCTGGGGCTATACATGGAACAATAAGCATTAACCAAGAACCACTGCTCATTAAATGAGCACTGTCCATTCTAAATTAGCCAAATGTCCTGTGGAAAAAGCAGTTTGTGATTGATGTAATTAGATGTCGTATTGTAAAGTGTATAAACATGCACAGGGTGAGCAAATTCAGGTACACAAACTGAGCTCTAGCATGTCTGGACATGAGCACTTAAGTTTGCAAGACCCGCTAAAAATCTTTTATGCAGATACTGTTTAAATTCTGAGAACGATATTAGGAGGTCTCCTCATTAGTTTCTATGAAGATAGGACCTCATTCTAAAAATACAGCTGAAAACAATACAGAGAAACCAGGTAAACTGTTGGATATTTGCAACTCTTTACAGCTCTTGCAATCTGATTGGAAAAAATCAAAAGTACTACCTGGGTCTTTAACAGTACAAAGTTTAGAACAACTCAAATCTCCCTGTTCAAGAGGTTGGTAAGAGTCAGAGATGTAATGTAGATCACAGAATCACAGAATAACAAATTAATCTAGGTTGGAAGAGACCTTCAAGATCACCGAGTCCAACCTCTGACCTAACACTAACAAGTCCTCCACTAAACTGTATCACTAAGCTCTATATCTAAATGTCTTTTAAAGACCTCCAGGGATGGTGACTCAACCACTTCCCTGGGCAGCCCATTCCAATGCCTAACAACCCTTTCAGTAAAGAAGTTCTTCCTAATATCCAACCTAAACCTACCCTGGCGCAACTTTAGCCCATTCCCCCTCGTCCTATCACCAGGCACGTGGGAGAATAGACCAACCCCCACCTCGCTACAGCCTCCTTTAAGGTACCTGTAGAGTGCGATAAGGTCACCCCTGAGCGTCATCTTCTCCAGGCTGAACAATCCCAGCTCCCTCAGCCGCTCCTCACTTGTTTTCCAGACCCCTCACCAGCTTCATTGCCCTTCTCTGGACTCGCTCAAGCACCTCGATGTCCTTGGATGGCATACTGAAGTACTGGACATTCTTTGAAAACATAATAGTGGACAATATTTTCTGTCTGCTGCTTATGAAAGTGGAAAAACAAACAAACTTATTTTCTACTATTTCTTACTGAATTATATAAAAGGTACTTTTTCCTAAAAGTGTCACTCTTTTTTTTTTCCCTTTTCAGCCATTCTCATGTTGTCTTGACTTCAATATAAAATGTTTCAGAAAACTTCCTTCCCTTCCCTTCCCTTCCCTTCCCTTCCCTTCCCTTCCCTTCCCTTCCCTTCCCTTCCCTTCCCTTCCCTTCCCTTCCCTTCCCTTCCCTTCCCTTCCCTTCCCTTCCCTTCCCTTCCCTTCCCTTCCCTTCCCTTCCCTTCCCTTCCCTTCCCTTCCCTTCCCTTCCCTTCCCTTCCCTTCCCTTCCCTTCCCTTCCCTTCCCTTCCCTTCCCTTCCCTTCCCTTCCCTTCCCTTCCCTTCCCTTCCCTTCCCTTCCCTTCCCTTCCCTTCCCTTCCCTTCCCTTCCCTTCCCTTCCTTTTCCTCTCCCTTCCCTTCTCCCCCCCCAACTTATCTGCATGAAATTAAAACTCAATCTAGAGTTCTTCATGTGCTTAAGAATTAGAATCTCTAACAAGACCAGAGCCTGAGAAGTGATGCATATCATATTAAGCACAAATTCAGTGGAGCAGAATTGTAGTTGTAGATTCCCCTTTTGGCTTGTCAGCCACTGCTTGCATCACTTCATTATTCATTTTTTCATCCTTGTGTTTCCTACAGTGCAGAGCAACATCTTTGCCTCCCTTCTTTCATTCTCTCTCTTTTTCCTCTGCTTCTGAATTAGGTTACAATAGAATTTTGTCCAAATTCAGGCTTTGCATTACATCCAAACCACATTTCAAAAAATTTTACCAATTTAATGAGAGTAAATCTTCATTTCCACATATTGCTGGTACATATGTGAATCATTTGGATGCATAAATGTACAGGAAGTTCATTAACTGATTATAGTGGGAGGAAATAGTCATAGAAGCAATGCAGAAAAATTACTGCATTTCTGACGGCACTGAAGAATGGAACTCTTCTCTCTCCATTTGGCAGACTCATACAGAATAAAAAACAAAGATCTCCAGACTGGTCTCTTAAAGGCATCTACTTTACTCTTAATAGTACTGATATAGAAATAATTTAGTTTGAAATTCCTGATGCTATATTTAGTTAAATGAAAGCATGTCTCATAAATGCTTTTAACTGCTTGTTTTTCATCTACAGTTTCCATTTACTTCTCTGGTTGTGCCAGAAGCTTCACCCTACCTTAAAAAAATAAAAAAAATAAAAAATAAATTAGAATTTACTAACTGTATTTCAGCTTTTTACTTCATTTGTTTCTCTTCCCATTGTATTGAGGATATATCACTCAGAATGGAGCACGAGATATAAGGCTACAATATCAGACTTTCAACAAATTTTGGTAGTAGTTGATTTCTGAAAACTAAGCTCCTCATGTTGTAATATTAATTTACATACTTAAAACACATTAGCATTAAAGGTCTGACTTCCACCAGAACTTTCATATGTGATGAAGACACCCAGTAATTACAGAATATGTAGGGTCACGCAGTTACTTCCAGATCCAGACTTTTAGTTTTTTTTTTTTTTTTAAAGAATAATAATAATAATAACAATAATAAAATCCTCTTCAGAATCTCTCTTCTTCCCTCTCTTTTATTTACTGTTCACTTCACTTTCCTAAGTTTTATCTATTTCTCATTGCAAATGGATTCAAATTTTAACAATAAGTGTTGCAAGATTTTTACATTTAAACTACAAATGTTAATAGTAATATATTTTCTTAATTGAACCATGCAATCCCTGAAGTCCAGACAAAAACTAGTTTTAAGATAGAATGTGGTATACAATATATTAGTTGTCCTTGATAAATCCCTCTATTGTGCAGAGGCTTTAGTCCAAGTTTCAGAGAATTTCTCCAATGTTTGAACCTCAAAATAGTGAACCTCCCCTGGAGTGAAGTGCTTGTACATGTAATGTTAAGTTGCCAGAGATACAATATGAAAACATTGACTGGGAGGAAGATGAGAAAGAAGGCTTCCATTCTTAGTGGATTACTTAAGTTATGTTGCATATTTATTTCATGACTCAGTACATCATCACATTGGACAAAAGTCAGTGGATAAAAGTCCATTTCTTCCTTTAAAGTACTGTAAATAATGTTTCTTAGGATATTTCTGCAAGAGCACAGGAAATACTTGAACCTGAGTTATGAGTTTTTTTGATGGAGCTCTCCTACCTCTGTTTTCCTAGAAGGCAGTAACTCTTTCTAGATGCCCTGGTCTGCACCTGCTCCATGAGGCATGTCTGGACACTGGGTCCAAAGCAGGTGAGCAAAGTGAAGAAATGAATTAGGTGCTTGACTTTGGGCAAGTGTTCTTGAGTATGGTGAGAAAAGTAAACATTTTACAGGAAGTCCTTTTTATTGTTCTAAGATTTCTTAAGGTGTTCTTGGTCTTAAATATAAGTTAAACAGTGATTTCAAGCTTTGAATTTTAGATTAAAGCTCATAAAAATGAGGCTAGGTGTGGTTTAAACAACTAAATCCCTGTTCTAGCATAGTCCTTATGTTTATTAATTAGGTAATAATAACAATAAACACACACACACAAAAAAAAACAACAACACTACAGCAACAACAACAAAAACAAAAACACAAAACCATAAAAGGTCTGTCTGTTAGTTAAGACAGAGATTTCCAAGGAAGTCTGAATGAATTAGGTATGAAATTCAGATTAATTCAAGCCTCTTAATACCATAACTGATCTATATTCTCAGCCTAATTCCCTAGTGATACCTTTTTCTTTATTTCATTTATACTTTAACAACTAAAGCTAAGTAAAATTCAAAAGAGATTCCTGATATAAATAAGGTTCTGATTCTGTTTCCAATTTTCAGCACTGTTGGTATCAAAACATTTTTTTTTTTTTTTCAAAGGCTCCAGAATAGTTTCAATCCAAGTATACTGGCATTCATGGACTTTCCAAAGTGTCTGAAATCAGCTGGCTGGTGTATCAGCTAGAGGGTGATTCAGTTCCCTAAATCTTTATTACCATTTCAGGAATTCTGTGGTATCTGCTGTTTTCACATGGGACTGGCAAATATGTTCCAGAAAACCTACAGCATTCTTCAACAGAAACTGGAGGTCATGCTAAAGTATCTCATGTAGCACTGGACATTACTGTGAGTGCAGACAAATTTAGTCTCAGCCCAGGGAGGATCGATGAGTCTGTAAGGCCTCGTAGGCAGCAGGATGAGTCTTTGGGTTATAAATCCTGGTTTATGGGTGTACGTAGCACACAGAGATGTTTCTTTATGCAGCTAAGGAGTGTCAAAGGCTGAGAGATGAGACATGGAGGGCTGCTAACCCCTTTCTACTGTCTTATTGCAAATGGAGGCAGAGCAACTGAAGTGGAAATTAAGCAGAGTGTAACTGCCTAAATCCCTTTGTAGATTGCTCGGAAGTTGTTTCACTTTTAAAGGTGTTGGATGCTCTGCACTTCCCCCAAATCAGGGACTTCCACCTGTATTCTCACTGAGGTTTTATTCTGTAAGTGTAGCTGGAGGGCTTGATTTTCACTGGTGCCGAATAGCATTAATTAATATCTGTAGTTTGGCACCTGGCAACTGCAGAACTCAATCCTAGACACTATTTTTGAAAACATGAAACTGTCTTTAAGCTCCAGGGAAACATTTCGCAGAGATGGAAAAGAGCTGTTTCACCAGCTTCACCTCATACATATAAATCACAGAGTTTTATTTTTAATTGTTGGTTGACTCTTTATTGGATATAGTTTAGTATAATTTTTTTTTTTTTTTTTTTTTTTTTGAGGGGAGGGTTAGGATTTCCTCACACCCAGGGTAGGGGATATGAGGAAAGATGACAGTTCATTTGCAGGTAGGGGACCCCCTTTTCCAGCCCCATATGCCTGTTTGAGGCCTGTCTGCTTCAGGAAGCGTACAGGCCGCGTCGCTTAGCAACCACCCTCCCTTCCCTCTGCGTGGCACGAGGGTGCGCTGCGCATGCATGAGCACTGGCAATCTGCTCTGCAGGCCGCAGAAGGCCCTGTTGTGATACAGCTAGATTATACATAGAGATGTTTTGCTGGTGATCAACCCACTGCGACTCAGTGCAGCCAAAATGTCAGGCAGCTCCTTTTAGTGTTCTGTCTCTGAGCTGGAAGCATGCGGGATCATTGTATTTGATCTGCTGCAAAACTTAAGGGAGTATTACTAGGGCAGTGAGTCCTTAGTGCAAGTTTTTACTGAAAAGCTATTTGCAAGCTCTATAAAGTTTTGCTGAAGTGTCCATGATGTTTCTCAGAACAGAAGGAAATGTAAAGAATGTACAGTCACAAAAAGGGAGAGTCATTATTGTGTGGGACTGAATTGAAAGATAGTCACTTAACTGGTTAAAAAACAAACAAACACAAAGGCTTCACATGATGATTTTTTTCCCTCTGGCCACTTGTCAGAAAAGTACATGAAGAAGCAGTGAGGTGGTTGCATACATTTATGTTTGTGGTACCTACATGTGTGTATGCTAGTCATCTGGTGGTGGGTCTAAGACGTACACTAGATGGTGCTTGCTCAACACAGGGAACAAAAAGTGCGTCTGTCTCAGGATGTGTCAGCAAGTCAATGCTCCACCTCCTCCTCAAGTATTTTCTGGGATGTTCATTCTGTTCCTTTAAGTGGAGTCATGAATTAAATATAGAAAGTTCATGAGTGATGTAAAAAGATGGTTATTCGTTATTTCACTGACCAATGCAATGAAGAAATAATTGGCGTATTTGCATATATGTTTATATATGCTTATGTACACACACAGTCTTGGCAGCTCCAAGTTTCTAAAGACAGAAAAGTGGTACTGTGAAACCTTTTCTATAGTGCTTTGTAGAGCTACACGTGCACAGAAATGAGATGAAAGGAAGGGCTCTTTACAATATGTTTGTACAGCATCCAACACTGAAGGGGTTTTGACAAAAGTCTAAAACCTAAGTTTTTTTTTTTTTTTTTGGGGGGGGGAGGGAGGAGACGTGGGGGGGGTGGAAGGGAGAATATTTGTCTTTCCCATGTCAGCAGTTTATTCACAGAGAATAAAAATAAAATAAAATAAAAATCTGAATCCTGACGGAAATGATCTCTGCATGTTTTATAAAGACATATAAATCGTATAAAAGCTTTTATATACCTTTAGGACATCTAAGAAACTAAAAGGAAGAAAACCTGAACCAATAATTGTTATACTTTCATGTGGTCCATACATTTGTATATATCATCAAAGGATGTCTCAGATTTCATTCAAAATTATAATAATAACAATCATCATCATCATCTTCACAAACTATTGACAGTAATTCAATGTCAACATATATGCTCACAATATCCTAGCTCATCTAGGATTAATAACCTAACAAGGTATACCATATATTTATTATTGGTCTATTGTTCTTAAATTCAAGACACTGGAACAGCTTATAATAGTTTAACAACCCAGATAAACACATTTAATTCTAAATTCATTTAAGGATCTTGTTTATTTCAGTCATGTCTGGAGGCTTGTATACCTGGAATGTGGTTTTAAATCAAATATAATTACTTTCAATGGATGTACATTTTGAGCATGGATGAATTTTGGACAGAGAAAGAGAAGTGGATAGCAGGGCTGAAGGGAGGGAGGACTGGCAGGAAAAAGAGAGAAGTTGAGCCAGATGTACTTGGATTGGTGCCAACATCTGAACCCAAACATCCCAGATCAAATTGTGCTGCCAAAACATACAAAAAAAGCTGAAAAAATAGTTCATTGGACTCCAGGTGTTTGTAAAAAGATCAGTGGTGGGAAGCTATTTTCTGTGTTTTATTAAATGGGATAGGATATAAAGAAGGTTGGAGAAGTGGATTTGACTGCTTGTGGAAGTCTTGTGCAGGTGCATACCAAGGCCAAGTTGCTAAAAGGTGTAACAGAAGCAAATAAGCATAAACAATATTAGTCAGTGTGTTTCCAGTTCTCAGGACTAGACAGGCATTTCATTCAGCTGTGTTTGGGCAGTAGCTTGCAATGATTCCTTGGCCTTCCCATTTTTATGTTTCTGAACTTCAAGGAGCTTCACTGGCTTCAGTATGAAGGAAATACTTGCTTTAAAGGGGGGCAAGACGTCCAAGCAGCCCATTGTGGGGCAGGGTCATGCCAGACTATGCTTGCATCTGGATTTTGTTGTTTAGAAAAGCAACTACACCTGTTTCCCATTTATGCAGCAGTTGGTCTCCAAAGTTGTCTGCTACCATTCTGAATCCAGAAGGAGTCAGATGCCAGGTGCTGGCTTTTTCAGCTCTGTTGCACCAGGATTTAGCTTGGCTTATTTTATGCTGTAGTGGTTCTAGTTACAGGCAGCTCTGCTTTCTCATTCTGTTTCCCTTCAGTCCTCCTGCCTGCCTGCCCCTTCCCTCCCCTCTACATGTTCTTAGTCCAGACTGGTAAACAGACATGTAAATTGGGTAAAATCCAGAAGTATCTCAGTAGTCAGCTCTTTCCCAGACAAGCAGGAAGGTCAAGAGGAGAAGAGAAATATATGTGCAAAGTGAGGCTTAAAAAAAAAAAGGCTTAGGGTTTTGTATGGGGGTGGCTAGTGGGGAGAATCAGGGAGGAGGGACAGGGAGAAGACACATCAGGAGTTTTTGTGATTCAAATCCAGTAAGTGTATCATGTTAGTCATAGGAGAAAACTGCCTTGCAGTTGGAGCCAAGGTGTCTGGACCATCTGAGCTGGCATCTCCTTCACATCATTGTAGCCTGTCCAGCTGATAGATAAATAAGCAGATAAATAGATCTTACCCCAGAAAAACAGACACACCTATGTATTACACAAGATGCATTGAATCACAGACATTAGCATTCCCCTGTCTGTGTCCGACAGAGGGTGAGAGCTCATATCCTGCAGCAGGGCAGTTAAAATAATCGATGAGTGCATGTTCAATCCGAAGAAAGATGGAAGGGGGGGGGAGGGGGGAAGGAAGGGGGAGAGAAGGGACGAAGAGAGGGAGGGTGTGGTGGTTGGGAGGGGGGGATGGGAAGTGGGAAAGGTGCTGATTTCAGCCCTGTAGCGTCAGGATTGCGTCAATTTGGGTTTCAACCACGTCTTCAGTCTCGGAGCGGTGCTACTCAGAAGAGCCAAAACAGGAAGGGGGTTGCAAATCAGTGTGCAAAGGGGAGGACCGAAGCTTCCCCTCCCCCCGCTCCTCCAGCCCCCTCTCATCCTCCTCCTCCACCTTCCCCACCGCTCGTGTCTCCAGGTTTTGTTTTCCGTTTATTATTATTATTATTATTATTATTATTATTATTTATTTATTTTCTTTTTTTAAACCACGTTGGAAAAGCCGGCTGCCCGGGTGGTTTGAGAGACAGGGGGTCAGCTTCGGAGCTCCGGGCACGTCTCTGGACACCGGGGGTAGGCTCAGGCTTCTCGGCAGAAAGCTCCAGCACCGCGGGCGGAGGCTCCAGCACCGTGGACAGCATCCCCAGAACCGGGGACAGCATCTCCAGCACCGCGGGCAGCATCCCCAGCACCGCGGGTAGCGCACGCCGCCAACATGGCTCCGATCGCGGCCAGCCGCCAGCACTTCGGTAAGCGCATCCCCGTCCCGGCAGAGGGGTTGGGGGTGCTGGGGGCTACTCCCTTCCCCAGGAGCAGAGCATGCAGGCAGGCTCTGCTGAGGCACCCCAGCGCCTCACCGCACGCGGCGTGTTGGGAGGAACCTGATTTCCCCTAGTTCTGTTCGATTCCAGAAGTTGGGGGAATTTGCTTTCTTGCCCTTCTACCCCTCTCTCTTCTTTGCCCCTGCCTGTTCCCCACAGTAAATCACTGGGGGAGATGGAGAGGTTTGACTGGTTGCATTTTTGGATGATGAAGGTTTGAGGTTGTTTTCTCTGTCTCGGTTAAAGTAGCATGGCTTTGGAGTTAAATGATGTAAATGCATCTTGTGCCACAGAGAAAATCTGTCATTCTTGAAATAATTGTCATTCCTTTTTTCTTGTCATAGAGGAAGACTTGTCAACCTTTAGTTAAAGTGAAATGTAGTCCTGTAAAGAACATTGCTAGGAGGATGAAAGTACAGGATCCCAGTGTTTTTGGCTAAATAGCTCTGTCTTGATTAATCTGTGTTCACTGAGAATAGCAATAATAACAATGAACTTTTCAGTTGTGTCATTTTTACATGTTGAATAACTATGATACTGGAAGTTTCAGAAAAAGTCATAACGTGCACTTATGAAACAGGTAGCTAAATAGCTTTACTCAGAAAAGCTGTGAGTAGAAATGTTTCTGAACTCTGCTTTACAAATATTGACTCTAGCCTGGATGTTATTTGCTTTAGCAGTGGTTTAATTCAAGGATCATTCCATTGACTTAAGTGAAGTGACTCCAGATTTGCATCAGATAACTGAAACAATAATTTCTCCCAGGATCAATAAGTGATGTTTCCTATTAACACACTGCCTTGAATGCTAACTAACTGATTTAAATTATGAAAACAGCAAGAAATTCATGTTGTAATATAATTAGCTATAAATGTAAAAACATTTTATTTACCATTCCATCTTCTTTCCTGCCTACCCTACCCACTTGATGTCTCTAACTATGCTTGTGACATCATACTCATCTAATTACTTATTTAAGTGAACTAATTAATATTTTAAATACTAAATTGATTCTACCACTGCTTTCAGTAGTTGTAGAATAAAAATATAGCATAATTTTCATTACTATAAAAATTTTAAGTGTCATCTCATGAAAAAGTATTGAAAATGTGAAAATCTTTCTTAAAAGTGATTTAAAGTATTCTAATTAATTTTCAATTACTCCTTGCTTTCTACCTTTATACCATGTACATTTAAATTTCTGCAGCCCAGGGAATTCTTGTAACTCAGAGCCACGTGTTTAACTTGGAAAAAAATAGTTTTTGATTATGTATATATTTTTCAGTTATTTCATTAAATCCTTATGATTAAGTACGTAGATTGATACAGTTTGTAGGTAAAGGTGAAGTGGCATGAGCATTGTCAGAAGCAATTAATAGCCAGGCCTGATTCCTCCTGTGCTGGAACATTATGTCCTACTTTGTTGTGTTACTATTGTGTGGGTTTTTTTTTGACTCATCGCACTGAAAAGCGAAGTTATGGTGGTAGCACATCTATTTGTCCAGCTTTTACCTAGATGAACCTGATTTAGTAATTCATAGAGGGGGATAGTTTTGCTTTTCTCATTCAGGAGGATCTGCTAATTATTTGTTAGAGGAACCAGAACTGTTACACAATTGAATTTATGCATAAACAATGTCATTCCATTAATATTCTACCAGTTTCCATTGTTGCAGAGAATAAAGATTAAGCTCTTATTGTTATATCGTGGGAGTTTTAAACTCACTTAGTAGTGTTACTTATGGGCAAAATTGGATTTCCAATTAGTTGTGCTCATTTGCCCTTTCAATGCATGCTTGTGAAGGGCTAATGATACTCTATATGTAACTGATGTATCCACACGACAATTGAGGTTGTAATGCTTGCTCAGTTTTCTCTTCATTCAGTATTTTAGTATAGGATTCATACTAAGCTAGAGGAGAATTCTGTTTTTATGTTTTTCTTATATACTCCTTAAAAGTAGTAACCCTTACTGTAAACTCCCCATGGCTTTGATTCATGATGTTTTAAATTCAAAGGTATCAGTGATACACTTAAGCAATTTTTTCAGCTTTGGACTCACGTATGACTGCCCAGTGTCTCATCCATCTGTATAATACACTTGGAATATAATTATCCTAAATTTTCTTAGTAGTCTTGTTCCAGCAAAATATTGAAAATCCCATTGAAACTGTTGAATATTATAACCTCCTAGTAAATTTTTTTTTTTTTTTAAAGAGGTACCTCCAGGCAGTTATGGGATCAGACCATAAGAATGAGTTAATTGAGTGTTCTAGGAAGTGGTGTGAAAAGCAGATGCTGTATCTATAAGTAACACATATTTCAGAATCTGTATTATCTAACCAACAAAGCTACATAAATTCAAAGATGAAAGCTGAACTAGTTTTACTCACTGACATATAAACACAGAAACTACACCTAGAGGGATGAGATAGTCGAGCTATTACTTATGATTATTGCTGTTAGGATGAGAACAGTATTTTCCTTCCAGACACCCAATATATGGAAAAATACTAACATAGCAATTGTCTCTGTATGGGACTGCACATTCATGCCTGCAGGTGGCGAGCGATATGTACAATGCAAAGAACTTTCAGTCCATTGACTCCTGCTATTACCATCTCGTATCAGTTTATTTTGCTAAATTCTTACTTTATTAAATATCACACAGAGTCCAAGGCATTGCTGTTTATGTGCTTGTTGTTGTTTATTTAATTTGCAGATGAAATTCCTACAGTGGTTGGGATCTTTAGTGCATTTGGCCTTGTCTTCTCTGTCTCCCTTTTTGCTTGGATCTGCTGCCAGCGCAAATCTTCCAAATCCAATAAGACCCCTCCATATAAGTTTGTCCATGTTCTGAAGGGAGTTGATATTTATCCTGAGAATCTCAACAGTAAGAAGAAGTTTGGAGCAGATGATAAAAGTGAAGCAAAGAACAAATCGGCAATGCCTAAGAATTCTCTCCATCTAGACCTGGAGAAGAGAGATCTAAATGGCAATTTCCCCAAAACAACCTCTAAAACGCAGAGCTCTCCAGATCTTGAAAACGTGTCTCCAAAACACTTTTCAGAAAGGAAGAAAGATTCAGTATCCCCTGATAGTTTAAAGTCCATCACATCCTTGTCATCTGAAGAAAAACAAGACAAGCTAGGAACAATCTTTTTCTCTTTAGAGTACAACTTTGAGAAAAAGGCATTTGTAGTGAACATCAAAGAAGCACGTGGGCTGCCAGCAATGGATGAACAGTCAATGACTTCTGATCCTTACATCAAAATGACAATCCTGCCTGAGAAAAAGCACAAGGTGAAAACCAGAGTGCTGAGAAAAACATTAGATCCAGCTTTTGATGAGACTTTCACATTCTATGGGATCCCCTACAGCCAAATTCAAGATTTAACACTTCACTTTATGATCTTGAGCTTTGACAGGTTTTCCAGAGATGATGTCATTGGAGAAGTCCTCATCCCCCTTGCAGGAATTGAATTGTCAGAAGGAAGGATGCTAATGGACAGAGAGATCATCAAAAGAAATGTTAGGGTAACATATTTCTTATTTAAAATTTAGAAGTGTTGTACTAGTTTTAGCTATGATTCTTGTGCAATGCTGGTAGCATATTGGAAAGAGAAGGGTACAAGTTTACCATGTGAGCTATTGAGATGTTTCCATAGTGGCAGCGTAAGGAAGTAGCTATACAAATGAAATAAAAGAACATTACAGGAAAGAATGCAAAGATTTATACATGATTATAATTATGATTATGATTATTATTATTATACTCCTCTTTTCTGTTTGAAATCATGTTTTCTCGAGGTTTTATTGAAATCAATGCAAATCTTTCACTTCATCTCTAGGGGCTGATAAGAAAGTTCTTAAAGAATACTGGTAGTCTTTACTGAAGGAACTGGAACCTCTTTGAGACTACTAGTGGTGCAGTAGCACGTTCTTTCACTTCAGTGCTGTTACTACCTTTTTTCTCACAACAACCATAGCAGAGGCTGTAGCACTTCTAAGGACTATAAGATATGAGGGAGATGCCAAAGCCTCACTGAAGTCAATGCCAAAGCATATTAACTTCGCTAGGCTAAAAATATGTAATAAATTTTTTTCTCATTTCAGAATGTAAAGACCACAATCATAGCTGAACCACAGAAATGCACATGCCTTACACACACGTCTTTTAACCTCTGCTAAGGAAGTGGACTGTATATTGACTTTCAATCTGATTGTTTTCAAAGAGCAAGCATGCTGACAAATTAAATAAATGTCTCCCAGACAACATACCTGTAACTAATATTATTTTGCAATTCTATCACTATATTACAACTACAACTATGTCACTGGTATTTTGTTGATAACTTACTAGGTTTTCTGGAATATAAGGTAATCTTTTTGTTTGTTTCCCTTGACTTTTGGTGAACTAAATTACTCCTGCAAATTCAAATCTAATAATAGTAGAGAAACTATTTGATCTCATCTTTATTCCATTTATATTATTTTAGAAAGTGTCAGGGATTTCACTATTTGTTATTTTCACTAATTGTTTTTGAATAGCTAATGGCTAAAAAGTTCTACTGACGATTTTCTTGTGAATTACCTTTATTCATTTTTTATCAACATAGCTTTCACAGAAGTTTGTTTTTCTTAAGGTGTTTTCCTTTCACTGAGACTTCCCCCGCACCTCCCCCCCCCCCCATGTAGGATTCCATTTATTATCTGTGAATATAATGATGCCATGTCAACCCATATTTTCATTTAGTTATTTATTTACTTATTTACTTTGTTCAGTCTAATAGTCAATGATAAGAAGAGTTATGTAACTGTAGTACATGGAAATTATATTTGCTAGGCAAAGCAGCATAGCTCCATAAATTGTATACTTTTACACCAGTCTGAGATGCACAGTAATTTGACATTTGAGGAATCTTATTAGCTCTACTTTCAAGTGTTGTCGATATAATTGCTCCTAAATAATCTTTTTTTTTTTTCTTTTTCTTTTTTTTTCCCCTTTCATTTCCTCAGAAATCATCTGGGCGTGGAGAATTACTGATCTCTCTCTGTTATCAGTCTACAACAAACACGCTAACTGTTGTTGTTTTAAAAGCCAGGCATCTACCTAAGTCTGATGTGTCAGGATTATCAGGTAATGGTTTTACTAATGAATAAGCCCAAAGTATGTACAATAAACAGAAGACAGTTGAAATGTGACATTTCAAAGATTAAAAATAGCCCAGAAATGCAGAAGTGCTGTAAGTATTATTTGTAGTCTATTAATTTCATTCATATCTAGGTCAATGCTTTATTTTGCTGAGTATATATTTTAGAATTTTGTTCTTCAAACACACTAGAAAAAAAGATGACATCTGTTAGCACTGGAAGCCATTGAGTTTTGTCATTGTCTTGAACAGAATCCATCTGCCATAAGTATGGGATGTTGTTTGCAGATACTAAAAGCTTTTATTTATGACAAAAGATCAGTTTACTTATGACGATCAATATTGAGTGAGATCCTCACAGGGTATATTATAGTATATTTCAGCTTACCATCCAAAAAGGCGACCAGTTACATCAGTCCTGAATTTGGCCCACTGAGCATTAACATTTATTTGACAAGGTGAAAAGGTGAACTATTCCACTGCTTGGGGTACACTAAAGCTTTTGCAGTCCCTTTTCGTGGTCTTGTGCCATTTTGCACTCAGTGAAACTTTCTTTGAAGTCAATACTAGAATTGCATTTAGATGCATGTTAATGCTACATAACAATATAATAAAATTTAAAATATACTAACCACCTGAGAATAAGACAAATACACAAGAAGAAGAGTACACAGCAGAGGACTACACAAAGTGTAGCACATCTGCTATTGATTTTCTGTAAGACTTAACTCTTTCAACACACAGGATTTTCTCAAAGGAAGAAAAAAGTAGTTTTTGCAACCACTGAATCATAATTACTACAGCCAATAATACAGTCTTTCTACTTCTCACACCAAGAAATATTGGTGCTGAGGTCTCCTAGTAGTCTTAATAAAATCAAGAGGAACATTGCAGCCTAATCTATTAGCCAGAAATAACAGCCAGAAATGGTCATTTAAAAAGAAATGAACAATGGCATGAATGCTCTGATGGATACCGATTTTGATATTTTTAGTGTTTGTGTAGCATATTCTCATTCCAAAGCTAATGAACATTTTAATCATATAAAGCCAATTTTTAAAATGTTTATTATGATGATAGACTATGAAAGTGAAGATGTATTCTATCATACCTTACTCCTGTCAAACCATTGTCAATCCAAGGAAACAAAAAAAAATTTCATTATCTGACCATTTCAGTCTGATAGCTTTGGCATAAAATTTCTAAATATGAGTCATAAACTACTTCACTTGATAGAAGGGGATTAGCATTGCATCTCTGCACCATGAGAATTTGGAAACAGGTACATATTTGCACTGAAGTACGTGTAAATATAAATGCAAAATAAATGTACTTGAAAGGGATGATTTCTAAAGTGTTCCTTAGAATTTCTCTGAAGAAGAATTATAGCCACTGTTGAAGACAACAGTGAAGGAATCTTGCAATAGTTGAAAATTTCCAAGGAATGTGCACTCAAAGTTGTTTAACAGAGCTAAAATATGGATATTTTCTCTTCCCTTTTTCAATAGTACAGTACAGACATAAAGTCAAGTACATATCCTATCAAGAAATATAGCCTTACATTTAAAGTTTAATGTTAAATTTGTTCAATAAAAATTGGTGGAGAAATTTAATCAAGCTAATTGACTTTAAAAAAACATGCAACTGAAATGAATTGCATCCATTCTCTCAGCATGGGATTATTCTCTTGGTTTTGAGGCTTTGCTTTCCATGAGTCTTATTAACACTAATGATTATCCCCTACTTGTAAAATGTGTGAAAAGCAGATTTCTGTTACATGTAAATATATAGTGATATATATTTGTCAGAATTCATTACAATTTAATGTTCTTTCAGACCAGTTTTAGACGCAGTACAGATGTAAACATGAGGGTTAACGGACTACAGGGCAGGATTTATCTCATGGAAGAGACACCAGCATTTGGTTAGATGAATCATGCCCTAAACTACTGACTGTCTTGATTACATATTTGGTGACCATAAAAGGAACTTAAAGAGACTAATTCAGAAGCAAACACACACACACAAAAATGAATGAGACAAATCATCTTCAGTAATTTGAAACTAGCCCTCACTGGGACGTAATTCTGTTGGTATATTACAAAGTTTACCATCCATCACCTAGATCAAGGAATTTCTAAATGACAGTCCAATAACTTACCTGTGTTCTTTGTCTTCATTGCAGATCCTTATGTAAAAGTGAACCTGTACCACGCTAAGAAAAGAATTTCTAAAAAGAAAACCCATGTGAAGAAGTGTACCCCCAATGCAGTGTTCAACGAATTGTTTGTCTTTGACATTCCCTGTGAGGGCCTTGATGATATCAGCATTGAATTTTTGGTTTTAGATTCAGATAGAGGATCAAGAAATGAGGTCATTGGCCGGTTAACCTTGGGATCTTCAGCAGAAGGTACAGGTGGAGAGCACTGGAAGGAAATTTGTGAATATCCTAGGAGACAAATTGCCAAATGGCATATGTTGTGTGATGGTTAGCAGCTCAAAGAGGGGTTGGAACTTGAAAAACTATATATATTTCCATAGGCAAGGAGCAGTTTTCTTTCTTTGCTATGTATAATTACAGGCTTGTAACTACAAGACTTTTTTTTTTTTTTTTGTGAGGGTTGGGGAGTAAAAACTGGATTGAATTATCAAAATAGAAGGTAACTAAATTTTCACAGTAAATAAAGGAATTTCTATTTCATTAGGCTTTAACTTAATTTGATTAAATTTATATTCTTCTGTAGTTTACATTGCCTAAAACTTCTGAAGCAGTATAAACTTCAATAAGGACTACGCTTTACCAAAAAAAACCAAAAAAAGTCACTGGAAACCTTATTAGTACTGTTATACAGAAGAAGATAACCTCATTAAAATATATTGCTAGATCCAAGAACACCAAAAAAATGGTGGCTTATTGTGGGAAGGGATTGAGTCTATAAAAGCAATGGGGAATGAGGGTGAGTAGGAGGGGCATTCCTTCTGCCCCTCTATCATAAACCTTCTTTTATGAAAATTCAATCATTATTTGTAAGTTTTGGTTACTTATACTTTGATCATCCCAAAGACTGAAGAAATTTTCAGCAATTTGCTTTACATATCACATCATGTGCAACTAGTTGTTTTATGTGTGGAAATACTCTATAATTATTTACACTTGGATTTTTTAATATGTGTATATGTAACCTGTTTTGTTACAGTGACCGAAACAGATACATTCTACAAATTGTTAAGTAAGTTAACGTACATTGTCTTGTCAAAAGGGCTCCTTTACGGGTGACTGTACGTGTTACAGTAAAGTTAAAATTTGGGATTAAGCACGGCTTGCATACTTTCTCCTCTAGTAAGGATTACACCTTTAGTATTTCATGCCAAGAGAAAGCACTTAAAATGAGATGTGGAAACACAGAGGACACTACCGTCATTGACCTTTCACAATTTATATTTCAAGCCGTTCCGTAATCTTAAAAAAAAAAAAAAAAAAAAAAATTTATCTTTTTGATTGTTTCATTAAATTAAAAACAAAGAAAATTGTGAGACAGAGTACAAAACCTTTTTCAGCTGTTTAGTTTCCTGAGCTGTGAGTTATATCACTACAGTCAATAAGACTACTCACAAAATACAAAGTTCAATGCATTTTTGAACTTTTGCAGGACAGGAAAAAAAACTGTCATTATAATTTATACAATATTATGTTAGACATACTACTTGAAAAGTGCATTTCAGTTAGCTGATATGCATTAATGTCCATTACTGATTGTACTGAAAATTGGTGGTGGTAAGAAAAGTTTTATAATTTCATGCTAGTGTGACATATGTATGCTTAAACTTAAGTTGTGCCAGCCTAGGGGGATATAAAGTGTCAAAACCCAAGTATATAAACAGAGCATTTAGGCCTGTGAAATTTACTCTTGGTCACACTTCATGCATTTTTAGGCTGTCAGAACTATAGCACAACTATAAGATTACTTCCTAAAGTTTGTACACTGATTTCTGATACAGAAGTTTGCAAATACTACTCCTATGTCATTTTTAATTATAATATATATAAAGAAGAATATGATGATGTTAGTTGTTAACTGAAGAATGGTTTAAAAAGTGGAAAACAGTTTTCAGTATTTTTGCATATGTCATTTTGTCACATGTAATTCCATTAAAGTCAATGAAACTATTTGGGAATTAAGGTATTGCTCAATGTGAGTAAAGATAACAGAATGGTCATGCCAGGAAAAAACAATTTAAAAAAATCTTCTAGATGTTCAGTTACTCTCATTAAACAACGGATGCAGGTCTTATTCAAAACTGTTGGGGATTTGTTGATTTTTCCCTGTTCCCATATGGCCAATTTATGTTTGCAGTAAAGGACACTGAAATATGAAATATGCAAGTAGAGAAATAGTACTGGAAGAATTCTATTGAGGCTCTTTCAGGTTTTGTGTCAGTAATTTCTCCAGTTTTTGAGAATGTGTTTGATATAACAGTGTTTATAAAGTTCTGTAAAAATTCATTTTCAAAATAACATAAACATGCTTTTTATGATAACGCTCAATGTAAAAAAATGCGTATTGTATGTATAAAGGAGAGGAATCTTTTTTGCTTATTTCTTTAGAAAGCTGATTATCTGCTCAAGGGCTAGAGTTTTCCAACGCAATTATATCAAGTAGATACGATTCAAATACACTAGGTCAAGGAAAAGATGCCCACAGGCTTCAGTGGGGTTTGAAGTGGAATCACGGAGCAAAACTCTTCTTGTGAGACAACCCAGCACAATGGGACCATAGGCAGGGGAGACACTCTTTGATTTAATATTGTCTGGGAGAGTTTAAGGCAGTACCATGCGGCCAGAATTGTTACTATTTCTAGTAAGGACAGAATTTCATAATGAAAGTGATTGCACCAACTAGAGTGGGATCTCCTGCAATTAAAAAAAAAAAAAAAAAAAAGGCCCATAAAGAAAACATTATCTCTAAAAATCAGATGACAGGTGTCATCTGTCTCCAATGGACACAAATTCTGACACCAGGATTAAAAAAGTCCACCCTTTAATGATGGGCTATGGCCATTGTTCACTTTGCATCTAACAAGTTGTCATCAAAATTGTTTAAAAGCTAATATAGCAGCCTGAGGGTTAATATTTGTACCAACTAAATGACAGTTGTTGATGGGGGTAGGGGGTAGGAATGGGAAAGGGAAGCAAATAAATTTTTATTAAATTGAAAAAAATGTAAATAGTGGTGGTTTGGTTTGGTTTTGCCTTTTTTTTTTTTTTTTTTTTTCATTTAAAGCAATGTTTAGCTTGGAAATTTGAGTAAAGAAGACTTGTAACACATCTGTAAACCAGATAAGGCAGGAGCAAATGTAGACCTGTCTCTAGATGAGAAATTCTGCTGTTTTATAAAGTATTCAATTCTCATTGTGAATATCTTGAACACTGTTAACGATACTGTATTGTATTAAACATGTAAAAAATGATGTTTGTCTAAGTAGTTTACAAAAACAATAACTCCTTGAATGGGAGGCTATCCATGTCTGAAATCTGTCGTAACTAAATACCTGATTTGTTATGGTGTTGTAACTTAATAGAAGCTGTTCGAGAGGAAGCATGGTGTATGAGATTTTGTAAGTTATTTGTGCTGGTTCTGTATGTCGTGCCATGTGTGTAAGACAAGAATAAACTACTGCTTTTGTTCATCCCATCCCAAAACAATTATCCCACGAATGTGTCTTTTCCAGAGACTTCTGCTATTGTTTGTGCTCACAATCTACCATGCTTCTGTCAAAAAAAAAAAAAAAAAAAAAAAGACCTAAAAAATCTTCCTCTTCTCATAGAGGTGGATCAGAGTTACTTTGCCAAATATTACCCAGGCTTATCACATGTTCTTTATTCCTAGATTCTTGGTGTATGCTTACATTTGTCTTGAATTTTACTATATACTCAGGCTAGAACATGAGATATTGCCCATGTTGGAAAATCTGAGTCCTACGAAATGAGGATGAATTCTAGAATATCAGGTGAAAGAAGTAAAATGCAAGTCATATGACTGTTGGAGTCCTTATGACATTCCATTTTGTCTTCCAGAAGGAAAAATGATTCCTTGGACAATCATGCTGTAACACCCTTACTTCCTTTGTAGTCATGTCAGGCACTTTCTCATCAGATGAGATGGATAGAGAACACATTCCTTCAAATGTTATGTACAAATGCAAACTTTGTTGCTGTCACCTCCAAGGTTATTAGGGTATTTTACCAACACAAGCCCAAATCAAAGGAAGGGAAGGGAAGGCGGTTGCACACGGGATACACATTGCCATTTAGTGACTTCTAGTGTAAACCTACAACCGCTTGCCTGGAATGGATCCCTGATCCTTGTCACATAAATTGATGTGTGAAAAATATGACAGGATCCACTGTCAAACAAATGGCACAGAACATCTTCTATGGATATAAGCTGCCAAAATCTCCCTGCCAAATCTCCTGTCCCCAAGGGAAAGGTATCAAGTCTGAAAGACTGCTCTTTTCTGTTCTGTGCAGCACTTTTTTTTTCTTTTCTTTTTTTTTTTTTTCCCTGTATTGTGCAGTTCTCCTCAAACAATGGTGATTCATAAGTCATATTTCAGACCTTTTCTTCAGGACACATGGAGAACATCTATAGCTTTCTTTGACTACAATGCTGTTGAGCCTCAGGGCAAGTCTCAAGGCTACTGTCCTGATTGCTATTTGTTTCTCAACTTGTTGCAACAGACAAGTTCTATGAGGCCTCAAGAGAGACCCTACAGATGCCCTCCCCTTTGCAGTAGGTCTGATTCCTAAAGTATAACACTATTCCATAAGCCCCTTGTATTTACACAGCATCATGGATAGCGACATGCTGCACACACAGTAGCAATGCATAACAACATGAGCAATACTTCTTTTCCTCAAAAAAAGTCTAATATATGTTCTGTTTAAGCTGCTACCCTTCAACCTCTGCCCTCTGCTTCATAAGGTCTGAAGCTGCTGAACAGGTCAAGGTGCTCTTACAACTGCTATGACTAGTTTTGCTCTGTCAGTAACTCCTGAGCAACAATCTTTATTTAAGAAGTTCTTCTCAATTCTCATAGGCATTTCCTTAGTATCATTTAGCTTCTATCACTATTTAGCAGCTGCAACATGACTTCAGGCCCAGAGGCTTTGAAGCACTAATTATAGGTACAGCATTGCAGCACCTTTTAGTTCAGAAATAAGAATGGAAGACAAGAAGTTGGAGGAGTTAGTCTCTTTGCTATACTATTGTTATGCTTATATTACGCTACTTTGGCTGTTGTGTATTTAAAGTACTTCATACTTAACCAGAGAATGGCTGGTCATAGAAGCAAAAGCTGTGCTTATACCACCAGTGGCACAATCAGGCGTTGCCCTATCTGAGTCCACTTCTGCTTGAGCCTTCACCCTGCAGCAGCAGGCCTGAGGAGACACCATGTAGACCGCTTACCTTACCCCTACCCCCCACACTCTGCAGTCACCCTGATAAACTTTGGGTTACACCAGCACATGTGGAAGAGCTGTAATAGTTCAAGACCTGGGCAAGCCCTATCACCATCCTGGAGCCCGGCCTTAAACCAAGCACCAAACGTCCCAGCGAATAAGGGCAGGGCAGCAGATTAGGCCCCCATCCCCAGAAGAAACTCATCTTCAATAATTACCACACTCCTCCTCTATGCAGACACAAGGTTTAAGCACAGCTGGTTCCAATAATCCATTGGCTGTCAGTGACAAGAGCACTATATTTGCTCTGAAGTCAAAGGTGGGAGTGTGTTTGCTTCCCCCTGTTGCCAGGATGTGCAGCTTTTCTTTCTGAGAGCTGCCCTCCTCCAACTGCCGGATGGGCAGTAGCAGTCGCAGACCCCACAGCTAGAGCTCTGTCTGGGTCTCCAACAGGCCAAGGTAAGTAACACAGCTCAGTGTTGCAAAGTCTTTGGCACACTGACACCACTGCTACACGATCTTTGTCCCTGGGGTGCACTGCAGCCTGCCCTTGCTATGCTGTGCAGCTGTGGCAGTTGCAGTAGTGGAGGTCCCAGGTACTGGAAAGTGGTTTGAGTTCATAAACCACCTCTTGTAGAGAGCAGAGAGCTGCCTTGCTGAGCTGTGGGGTCTTTCTGTAGGAGTCCTAGAGTGAGAGGCCACTGAAGAACAGGCTGGGCCTGACTGGAAATCCTGTTTCCTCTAGTCCTCAGGAAGGAAGCTTCATCTGTAATTCAGTGCTGTTCCTCTTTAGGTAACCTCTCAGGTGAGGGCTTTTAAGTGACTGAGCAGTTAGAGGGTGTTGTCTTTTAGTGGACAATGCAGCACAGAGTTTGGTTTGAAGTGAGATGTGCAGGAATGTAAGGTCCCCCTGGGTGACCGGTAAGGACATTGATACTGCAGGCAGCTTCCTGGGGTCTGTGGCTGTGCATAGGGCTAAGGGTGCACTCCACAGCAGCTCTGAGGCATGGCAGTCTTGATTTTCAGTTAATTTGCAGGAATAAATTAGAATAGTGTTTCTGATATAAATTAGTGTTGCAGAAAGATCCACTTTTTTTTCTCCACATAAGAAATACTGCCTTATGAAAGTCTGATTCTAATGAAAACATTGAATATAGGGGGAAAAAAAAAAAGGCATGAAGTCCATGTTGCAGAAGGTCAAAATGCACAAAAGAAGCATGTAAGACTGCTGTCTCTTGAATCTTTTGAAATTTCTAGAGAAGCAGCATGGTTTTTAAAAATTATTAATACTATGGCTGTTAGTGTTTGGTGGTTTTATTTTTAATTTTTCCTAACCAACCAAGGGTACTGTATGATGACAGCAAGATTTAATTTAGTCTTGAAGATGGCCACAGAGGTAACTATATATTTTCTCTGACAGTTGCTGTAAATATTTTACATGGCTCTGAAAACATAGCCGGTTTTAAGGAAACAAGTGTAAAGTGTTTCAGAGAATCAGCAGCAATATTGATTACGTTTCAGTAATACCCTCCAAATGAGATTGCCTTTAGGATGGTATGAATGAAAGTTTCTAGTTGGTTACTAACAGATGGATGGGGAAACCTCTGTCTGTATCTGAGGTGCATGTTTATGTAGATTTGTAGGACAAATAAACAGTATTCTAGCCTCAATTTTCCTTTCAGTAGCATAAGATAAAGCTTAACAACATCAATAGTAGCTACTAACTTCTGTTATGAGTTATTTTCCACTGTTCTCCAGGGTAGTAATGCTGCTCTAGGGACTGTATTTTCTTTAGATAAATCCCTCAAAGCTGTATGCTGCGATGGATATATATGGAGAAGAAAATGCATGTGAATCACAAATAGGCATATAACAATAGAGAATTATCCCAGGCTAAAATCAGAAGTGATATTTAGCAGCAGTAAAACTTAGAGATAAGTAAATCAGTGTGAGGAAAGTGCACATGAGTAAAATGTTGTCAGCAGAGGTAGAAGTGTGGTATGACTTCAGATCAAGAAAAAAAATTATATATGTGTGTATATATATAGCCCGCATTTGCAGATTTCTTTTGGTTGTTTTCCCCTCAGTGCAAACAATACACCTTATTTTAGACTGCTTTGAGTCACATTGGTCAATGGACATTTATTCCAACACTAATGAAGTTTTACTTTGTGTAATGGGTTCTAAATTTGCTTTGAACAAAGGCCGTGAGGGTTAAGTGTGCTCTCTTATGTCCCTGAAGGGCTGTTGAGGCTTCACTGTTAGCAAGTGACTGGGACAAGGCTGATGCTGTAAGGTCTGGCCTGATTTGAGGACCCTGGCGTGCTCTGTTCATTCATCTGAAGTGCTCCCCTGCTATCCGGGGAAGGCAGCTTTTGCTCCTGGGCAGGAGGACCGGGAAAGGAAAGCTTAACCTTGGGTATGATCAGAATGACTGTTTTGTTTTTTTGCTGTACTCCAGGCTTTATGAGTAAGTACAGAGCTACCAGGCAACCTGTGTAATGTAACTCACATATTTACTCTTTTTCCTGCTTGTCAGCCCTCATTTTTTGCTGCCATGGTACCTCCTCTTCTTTGCCTTGAGCTTTGCCCAGCCAGCCAACCTACCTCTATTATTCTCCTTGCCTCCATTCTCACCTAGAGTCAGTTTTGCTATATCCATACCCAAATTTGAAATTTCTGGTGCCGTTACCTAGGTAACCTCATCCTCACATACTTTTACTACTAATACCTTTTCTCAGAAGCTCTGGCTCTGCAAAGCTTGGCTCCCACAAAGGTCCCCAGTGCTTCCCTCCAATTGTATGTGAAATTTAGCCATTTCTGACTCCCCCTTGACCGCTTGAGAGATCCATCCCTCCCTCACTATCTGCAACTTTTTTTCACTCCTTATAATGTTGGTCATGTTCAGCAATTTCTTATGTCACGTCCAGTAGCATTTCTGTTCAGTTAGCTAAACCTGAGGCTGAGGTTCAACCAACCTCTGGCTATTTGCTTTTCTAACAAAAGCAGAGGCGGCTTCACAGCCTCTCTGGGCAAAGAGTAGTAGTAGGTGCCTTATGAAGCTGAAAGGTAAATGGAGAGGCATTTACATAATAGATACCATAGCTTTAACACCACATTTAAATGGCTATAGCTTTCTCTGTTGAATCATTCAAAGATAGCCCTTGTTGAATGCTGTTTATTATGTTATTCCTAATTTGGAGGAACTGTTACCATACAGTTAATGCGTAAAATATACAATGAACAAATACAGTACTTTAACATACTCAGCAGCAAACTTGTGCTTTATCCCTGTCTCCCTAAAGCCAACATTACAAAGCCAGAGATCGATGTACAAATGATCCTTCAATACTCAGTGGAAAATCTTGGTCCATGAGCAGCTCTGAAATTTCACAATAAAAGTTCATCCATCTCTGATTAAAACTATAAAAATGCAATTAAGTTAAAAGCAAGCTTATGTCAAATTTCAGGGTAAGGTAGCTTGAAGTGGCCAAATGACTGTCTCTTGGATAATGATATCAAAATATTCCTTATGGAGAGGTAATATGTTACCTACCAGCTTCATTGTGAGTGGAGAATTTTAATTTATATTTCTTAATATTCACCTTTATTTAGGATAGAAAAATCTTGTTACTAAGCATGTCTGATCACTGGACCTGCCTATCTGTCCTGAGGGGGTGTGTTCACAGCCCATGGAGGCAAGCTTGACATGGCATTCTAACAAAGGCAGTCTTCTGAGTGGGAAAAGGTGGCTACCAACATTATATGGAGCTCAGAAAATGTGTTATAGGGATGGAAACTCTACTGTGATTTTTTTTCTTGTTTAGAAGTCTAAGATAGTTTCAAAAGGAAACAGTTTTCATAGACCTTTTAGATGGATCTATTTAGCTCTAAATTAAATAAGAGAAGTCTGTTTTTTGGTCTATATTATATTAATTGAATGGCATTTAAGATGAATCGTGCTGGCATAAGTTGTTACTCTGACTCTGTTTCAGGTAAATATCCTGTCTTTGAGATCACTGGGTACTTAGAGATGCATCACCTTTCTACTTGTGCTTTGCTTGATAACCAGCTCTGGAGCTATGCAAAACTTTCCCAGCAATTCCCCAAGGAGGAACACAAAAGCCCATATTTCACCTTCAAGCAGAGAGTTGGACTGAGGCCATCTCCAGCTCAGAAAAGTGCTTTTTGCTTACCCTCTTTCTACCTTATAAGAAGTAGAATAGGCATGAATTGTTGCAGAAAAGGAATACTCTGAAGATTTGGGCTATGAAAACAGTTCAATTCACACTGAAGTGTAAGAAGTTCTTAAAGTACTTAGTTTAGAATGGAGTATAAAAAGAAGATTATATTGATGTTTGTCACTGTTCTTTAGCAACCAGAATAACAAAAGCATCAATATGATATTGAGTTTCTACGGTACAAAACCGAGTATGTTATCTTCTGAAGTTAGTGGTGGCATAAAGAGGTTGGTATAAATGTCTAAGTGTAAATTAACAGGAGGTGTGTTTCCTGGCTCAAGAGCAATATTGATCACAAGTATCCTTTTCTGTTTACATCTGTGTGTGTGCAGAACCTCAGGGCAAAGAGCACAAAGCTGCTGGTGACTGAATCCCTGTGTTCACGTGTGTGTAGTATGCATGCTTCTGATCAGTTTTATTCTGACAGCAACTGCCTGCTTTCATAAAGGATGATGGGTCAGTCTGCTCTCAGTTGGAAGGTGTCAGTGCTATGTATTTCTGAGTGATCATAAAGCTTAACTGAAAAAACACAAACCCATATGTACATGAGTGTTGCTAAGAATTGCTATGAAAGTGGTCAGGCTTGAACTCATGCTTGCCTGGTGGTTTTTGCCTTCTCATTGGTAAGATTGTGATGTAGAAAAACAAGAGTTATGGTACCCAGAGCTAAGAAATATTTGTGAAAAGATTATACTGTCAGCCATCATCAATTATTAGGATTAAAACTTGATGCAAAAAATAATGCCTGTCCTAGAATCCCCTTGCTGATATCTTTGTTATATATAAATGGTGCTGCAAAAATATCATTCATCCACGGGCACTTAACTGACCTTGCCCTTTGCCTAAATCTACAATATATAATATATATAAACCTTTATAAACCAGACAATGCTCAATATGAATCCTCTCTGAAATATAGTCCATAAAATAGATATGAAGCAGGAATAAAAGCAATGCAACTAAAATATTTACAGTAAGTCATTAGGCCTATAATACCATTTTTTTAATGTGAAATGCTGAAACTGGCCTATAGTAATGAATGAAAGAATTATAGTAAGGTATATGATGTTCATGTCACTTTTATTCAATGCAATAAATTTAAATGAAATATATACTATCTGAATTGGTGTTTGCTATCTGAGCTTAAAAGAAACATGGTTTCCTATAATCCTCATGCTATATTGCTCCATTGTGCTTCTTTCTCATCACTTTTTCTACCCTTCTGATCATAAGTATCATGCACAGCTTCTTCTGGAGCCCTGCTGGTCAGTCTAAATTCCTAATTCCTTTCTGGATCAGGATGCAGGAATTGCTCTAAACCCCAGAAATCTTGATGAAAGTTCCCTCAAGTAGCTGTGTAGATGTCAGACTGCACATGGAGTTATTAACTTCTGCCCATCGCTCCTGCGGTATCTGATCAAATGTCTTGCCTGGCTGTGCTGAGGTGCTGCTGTCTGGATTCATCTTCTGTGCATGCATAGGAAGTCATGCTCTATCAGATGTGTTCACCTAGTTTAGTAACTGTTGCAAAGAGCTGGGTGTTGAGGGGGAAAGCTGTGGATTTTGAGAGCAGACGGTTCCAGCTGAATGAAAATACAGGTGCTACTGGTGAAGTGGATGTATTTGTCTCTACCAGATCTTTATGAGAACTTATTGTCCGGTAACTAGGTTATCAGACAATTACATAACTCCAATATAAACTAAAACTTAAACTGCTTAAAACAGCAAATTATGATGATTATCTTCTCAGCTAAATGGGAGTGTAGTAATAGCAAGTAACAGGGAGCATGCCCAGCACACCCAAGGCAGTGCTATGATGCTCAGGTCATAACTTCTGCAGTGCTTTGGAGAGCTGTGTTCAGAGACTTGCTCTGCCTAATGAGTGGGGCCAGCAAGGGAAAGAGATCTCTGCTTAGCTTTGTGAGATAGTGGGAGCAGGACCCTGCTGAAAAGCTTTTTCTTGAAAAGCAGAATTCTACAAGAATCTGTATTTGAAGCTAATCAAAATACAAAGTTATCGCAGGAAGAACAGCTTTGGAGAAACATAATTCTGATCACACTTCCAGAATTTGAAATAACTATTTTAAGTAATGTTGAAGCTACTTGATTTGTCAAGGTGAGAAATTGAAGACGTTGGTATTTGATTCCAGCGTCATTGTTTGTGTTCTTCAAGGTTTTACATAATTTTCCATGTCTTGTTTGTGCACCACAGTAAGTAGAAAATATACTTTATAGCATTTTGACAATATGTAAACAAATAGTTTTTGTATTTCTGAATAGAACTACATTTCTAATTATTCATCCCAACAGTGATGCTGATGTAAAGATTTGAAACTACAATACAGTCCAAATTCTCAAATGGTAAGTTTTGGAATGCTGTTTAGAATATAGTTTCTGTTTTACAAGAAAAAGTAGCTTTGTTTTAGGAATTAGATTAAGCACATTAAATTTGCACAAAGTAACACAGATTAATCCCAGGCTATAGATGTAAATGAGCCTAGGGGAACTTCTTAGCTTCCAGGGCTTTTCTGAGGTTGTTTTTCCATATTAATGCACTGTGATCTAGAAAGGAAGAGAATGGCATCCAAACTAAATGCCTTCTGTTCTATCATCTTGTAGGTAATAAAAACAGGACTAGAGAATTTGGGGGTAAAGTCAGGTTTTTACTAGTGATTACAGTTCATTCCTCTATAGGCTTCTCTTTTGATGGGTGTTTCCTGGGGGTGATAGAGATCCCTTGAAGAGGTCAGGGCTGGAACACTGCTGTTTGTGTCTCTGAACACAAACTTGTTTTGCTGTCAGGGTTAAGAAACATAACTATTCTTAGTTTGCTTTATGGGCAGAGGGGTCTGAGACATAAAGTTACTCTGCATAATTCACAGGGACTCCTGAATGTAGGCTCTTGACAACTTGCAACCCAGTGATCTAACAAGATGTCAGTTGTCCCTCTGTTCAGGCCTGCAACATGGGGATGAAATTAGACTCAGAGTCCTGAGTTGACATGAAATTGTTGAGCAGCTTTCCTCCCCATAATATGGCAGTAATACACATCTACTTCATTATATATGGCTGTAAATATGTGAATAGAAGCTGCCAGAGCTATACTAGCTGAATACCTGACAACGTAACCACAAACTTTTGAGGTGATGCTCTCAGATTGTCGTGTGTGTTCTGCATCAATTTAGAGTCCAAAATGCAGGACTACTCTTTTGTTTCCCAGGCATCGCACTTTCACTATCCAGTGCATATGATCCACACATTACCAAAACCAAGCATTACTTATGGAAGACTGTGCTCCTACTTCTGATAGTACCCCCAGAGTCTCAATTTGCTGCATCAATGCTTTTGATACAATATACAAAACTTTACACAAGGAGCAAAATGCATACGTACTTGATTGCCATACTTACAGATTTCATAACATGAGCTGAATAGAAGAAAGACCACTGCAGAGCAAAAGAGTATGGCTTGCGTTGGTCTTTGGCAAATCTAAAACTTTAACTCTCAATTATTGAAAGACAGCATTGCTGAAGTTCACTGTGGACAGTGATTTTCTGTAATCATTGGAATAGATCCTTAGAAAGAATAATGCATTAGGCAATTGTAAGCCTGAAAGTTGGGAATTAGAAACAAAGGGTGTAGGAAACCTATTTTAGAGCTTCAGAAGAGAAAGCATCCATGATCCTAATGTTTTCTTTGCAACTTATTATCACTTAAACACAAGTACAATATTAAAATGAACTTAGAAACTTCTCAACTTCCTCTGCTGGCATTCTGCCTGAATTTATAGGAGTCTCTGTACATTTGAAGTGTTCCCAGTAATCACAGGGGACTAACCAATGCCAATTTGGAAATGAAGTTCTCTTTACAAGCTCATTCATTCTTTACCCCCTGCTCAGAGAAAAATTTCTGCAACAACCCAGCCACCAACATCAGACAGAATAGTTGGGTAGTCTGCATAAAGCATCAAAAATAAGATGAAATCTTTTCATTGCAAGTGAAAGATGAATCTTGCTCATATGCTGGGCAGGTATCAGATGCACTGAGTGCCATTCAGTATGAGAAATAACACTTTCTATTTTAATTAGAAGACCTCATTTTTATGAATTTACAAAGTTGCAATTTGAAAAAAAAAAAAAAAATAAATCCAGAATGACTTATTTGAAAGGAGACTTGGAGGAATTAACAAGATGCTTGGGAAAGCAATAAAAGATGATATTGGAAGGTATCATTGTTTTTAAGAACAGTTCAATTTTTTTCTGTGCCAGAAATGAATAGCCTGGTAGCTTCTTTTAGCATCGTGTTCTGACAGAAAAGGTGGCTGAAAAGATGAGGGAACAAAAAAAAATTGCCCCTAAGGCTACTTGAATCCTTCATAAAGACAACAAACAATGTAACAATTTAATTCAGTGAAAAGATTGTAATCGTAGCATTTTTGTTTCAGAATACATAAGTACAAGATAGTAATGTTATAGAATAATTATAGAATAGAATTTGTATCTTAAAATGAATAGACTGGATTAACAATTTTAAATGCATTATGTATTTTGTTGCAACAGCTATATCCAGATAGTAATATATTTTGATGAGGTCTGTTGCAGAATAATGTTAAGGACCTGATCTAGAAGTTGTTCCTTTATTGAGTGTACGATTGGGGCTGCCTTTATCTAGAGCCCCTTTATATAGAATAGGCATGACATTCATGCTTAACCGTCTTCCTCAGAGGAAGTGACAACAGTGTAATAATAACCTTGAGCTTTCTCTTTCAATGGGATTGTGGAAAGAATGAATGTCTAATACTAGAAAACAAACAAAACCCACGCAGGATTACCTAATAAGTTTTTTATTGGTATGGTACTTAAAAATCTTATAGTGAAAAGGCACAAATCTTCCTGCTTTCATGATTTTGAAGTAGCCAAGATGCTACTTTAGCAGGTCAGACACTTCCAACATTTATTCCAGTGCTGGGAATAAACTGGGAGAACATGGTGCCTCCTTTTGCACCCAGCCATACCTGCAGGGAAACAGAAGACTGCAGCAGGGACAGCTGAGATGTCTGAAGCTGCCTGCCTTTGAACTAAAAAGCAAATTGTTATGAAATAGCCTACACTGTCCTAAGGACAAGTAGATCCTCTTTGTGAGTGCAATTGGGATCACAAAGGGCAAGACATTCTTCAGACCTTCCTATGATGTGTTATGTTCTCTACCAGACATGCTAGGTTTCTTTTCCTAGCCCTGTGTTGTTCCCCTCCCACATTGAAGGTTTTCAAGATTTTAAGGAGAGGTATTTAGGAATGACAAAGTCTTCTAAAGTGTTCTCCCAGTGTCTGACAGGCAGTTGGGATTAAAACAAAGTAAACTGTGTAAATTTGATAACCTGGTATAGGACTCTTCTGCTGTGAACAGTCATTGAGCTTCTAGTTTGTAGTCAGTACTTAATTATGATCAACAAAATAAAGGCACCAGACTAAAGAAGCAGGAGAAGCTGCATCCAGTATGATTGCCTGTGATGGGGATTGGCATTCAGTGACCCTGGAAGGGCCATCCAAAGAAGATCAAAGCAGGTATAATTAAAATATAATTTGGCTGGAGAAATTAGTCTCAACAATGACACAGAAAAGTTATTGGTGCTTGAAATTTCTGTTAATTCTACCAATGTGTTGGCATTAAAAGACATGTTGGTGATAAATCCATAACATTCAAATTTGCTGAGCTTACATAAGTTCATTAAAAATGATAGGTTCATAGTGGTTTTATGGTAGTAGCAATTTGATATGCAGGAAACTTATTAAAAGAGATGACAGCCAAGACGGATTTCTGTAACAAAATCAGAATTAAGTCTTGACTTTATTTACATGCCTATCTTAAATAGAAATGCTTCTATCATCCATTTGCTAGCAATCATAAGACTAAAAAAAGATGCAGGAGTAATCTGAAAAAAAAAAAAAACACACTGCAACAGTATTGTCTCTGGAGCGAAACAAAGTTGGTACTGGAATGACCTTTAGAGGAAAATCTGTAAGGCTGTGTAATCAGATTGTCAGATTTTACCATGAGATCAGAGGCTTGTATTTATATGCTCGGGTAGGTGTTCATGTAATGATTTGGTTTATTAGCCTATGACAATACTGAAAATTGTTCATGAAAATAAAGTGTACATACAGAACAAAAAATAGTTGTAAAAGTCTGTTGTTCAAAAACCCATTATAACTTGTGAAGAGGACTTGTTTATAACTATTGCTTCTAATTTTTTAATGATTAAATGTCCTAATAAGAAAAAAAAAAACAAACAACCAACCAAACCCACCAATATTCTGGCTTGCTACCCAAAACAAAATAATCTTATGTATTCTAAAGGACTGAGGTGATTATCAAAGTTGTGAAGGGTGTAAAGAGATGTTCTTTCAATGAACTATATTAAAATGACCATTTTTACCTCATGAAACCATAACATTCCTCAGCATACAAGTGAAACAAGTCATTGGAAGAGTGAAGAGCAGAGCTCTTCAGAGCTTCAGAGTGGAGAGTTTAAGAGCTTGTCTTAAATTCAAATGGAACCAAACTGAAGTGCCTGGCATTAAACTAACACATTATGGATAATGTGTGTGGCCTAATGTCATTCTCTTTACTTAATGAGCAACCACAAAGTTTTAGCAGATTTTTTTAATTGTTTACATGCCTGTAAATAACTCCTCAGAAAACTACAGTCCTATATAACTGATTGGAAAAGGGATATGCGTTCTCTTCTTGTTGTTCTCAGCTAGACTGCTTAGTGACTCAACAGAGACCTCAGGAAAGTCAGGTAGAAGTTTAGTGTATTGGCTAAAGTAGTGTTATGTTCCTGCTTTAGTGCAGCTTCATTAAAGCTTGTGGTGTGTCTAACAGTGTGTTGCATTGCACGGTATAAAGATCTTTGGAGGACACAGTGAATTGATGCTTCCAGTTTCTAGTTTCCTAGTCAGATCCTTATCTTCACTATGGAATTGATCGAAAGTCCAAGTTCATTCAGTTCAGTCATACTCAGCTAGTCATCCTCTAGAAAAAAAAAGTATCCGGTTACTTGTTAGTGGCCCTCTATTTCCTTTAATTCTCCATTCCTCTTAGTGCAGTCTGACATTTTTTGGTTGAGATGCTGAAAGAAGTTTGTGCCTTCACTGTGTAGTTCTCTTAATTGGACTCCCACTGCAGTCTTGCCTACCTCTTTACAATATGTTGCTTGTCCTAGAGAAAACATGCATATGTTTTCTCCTGTGCACAGGAATCATCCTCCCTGTTTTAAGTTTTCTTGTCCTTTGTTACTCCCTATCACGCTAAAAACAAATCAAACGACAACAACAAAAAACAGCTCACTGAATTCAAGTCTCTTCTTTATGGACAAGAACTTGTTGAAATTCTCTCTCTCTGAATATTTTCTGGGCTTTTTGTTTTCTGAAGTGTTTTCCTTAAATCTTAGGAAGACCATCCTAAACAGAGTCAAGGAAATGCTATGTATACCGTAAATGAATGTCTAATGATTTGGAAACCACCTAATTCATTTGATATCTACTGTTCCCTACAGAACTGTTAGTTGGAAAACAAATTGCTTCATTTGTGAGGCAGTACTTTGCAGTTCAGTGGTTTTCAACATGTGACCTATAAGTGTTTTGGGGAAATGGGTAATAATAAATTATGAAAGAAAGGTAAATAAAGCAAATAAGTTTCCTAGAATATCAAATTTGATGTACCTCTCCTGGAAAGGTGCTGAAGTCTGGAATTCAAAAAAGTGGCTATTTTGATTATAGTCTTTCATTTTAAACCCTTTCAACAGAATTTTAAGCTGGTTAGACCTACTTGGATAGATTCTTTCAGTGCTGATTTTCAGCACTGAAAATGTGGTCATCCCCAGAGTCCATTTCATGCATTTTTAAATGACTAAACTCCCATGAAATCTACTAATTGTAGTTGGTTGAGCCTGTGGAGCTAGAAGGCTTCCTGGGTGTAGTTGTGGCTTCAGAATGAGCTGGATAGCTTTGGAAGACTCTGGAACAGCAGTATGGGCCCAAGCCAAGTTACAGTGTTTGTACTGATATTTGAAGTACAACTCTGTTTCATTTTCTTTGGGTTCACTTGATGTCTTTGTATCTTCATCTTTACCGTGATTGCATCTCTCTATGCAACTATAATTTAGATTTGACTCGTCTAACTTTTCTCCAGTTGAAACTACTTACCCAGTCTGCCTTTTTAAGCAATGGAGGAATGTAGCAAGTTTTCTTAGAAATGCACTTTAGGATAGAAACATTTGTCATCTATTCTTTTGACTAAAGGAAGTATAGGTCTATCATACATAGTGCACTGAGGATCAGGTGAGATAAATCCCAATCACAACCAATTATTTTTTTCTGAGAAAGGTATGTGGGAAGAAAATCCTACTGAACACTATAGCATTGCTCTTGATTATCCAGTGAGGTTTTCAGCATAAAATTTGAGGTGGCAGGGAGGAAATCCCACACCCACCCTTCTAGCTCTTTTTGACTAAGAAGTAAGTCAATAGAATCCTGACATAAAATTAATTTGCTATTAACATTGTTATATAGAAATACTAATTACAAGTATATCATTATTAATTATGTAACTTTTGCTATAATTCAAATCATTCTTGCATTCATCACTTAAGTTGGAAAAAACCTCTAAGACCAAGTCCAATCATTAACCTAGCACTGTCACATACTTTATTTTTGAACTGTTCTTTTCTTTAGTGTATTATTAAATTTGTTCTTATCTGTGGTAGCTCTTTAAGAGGAAGAAATACAAATCATTTTTTTATTTAAACATTGCAGCTGGAGAGCTATCAAGATCTACGGTTACTGTCTGTGAAGGTTTGTTGCACCTTCTCTCTCCACTTCATAACTTTCTGAAACGTGCAGGCTCCAGGCGCCAATCTTATAGTCTAGGCTCTGACCCTGATGTGTTTTTGTTTTTCAGAATCTGAAAATAGCAGACAAGTCTCTTCTCACTTTGAGAACTTCAACATTAAGCAGAACCCCAGCACACTGTAAACACTGTCATTGCCAGAAGGAGAATTGTTAATAGATCTCATAAGTGATCTGCATCATGCCTCATCCTCCAGTGAGAGGTATCTGTTGCTGCACCTGTACATACATGCCACATAGCTACAGACAGTAGCTGTGTGCAACAGGATTAAATTCTTTTGTTCTGCAAACAATGGATTTTATCAACTGAATTAAACGTTTTCTTCCATCTGACATCTTTCTTGGAGAACTTAGTGCACCTGTATGTTTTAGTAACCATTGTTCACAAGGAAATACCAATACACAGAACTTGATAGAGTGGAAATGGGGTCAAAAGAAACCCCATGGGTAGAACACTTTCTCACAAACATGTAACACTTGTTGTGTATTCCTTGATGGTTTGTTTCCAAATCTGAATTTATGAACATGAAATTCAAATTCAAATCAGGAGAAATGCTGTGCTATCAGGAACTGTCTAGGATATTATTAGTATACTCATTCCTGTTTTTATCTAGCTGCTCTGGGATGAGGTGAAAGTGGAAGGGCAAGTATAGAAAGAGATGTACTGTGTACTGACAGTGTACTTACACTGAGACATAAATTCTTTACTGCAGGAACTATAACCTGAAGTCTGTTTCTCAGTGTTATAGCCTGTTAAGATATAAAGATATATTAGGGTCTGCATATACAATGGTTAAAATACCTCTTTAAATTTCGTTCGTAGGTCATTAGTGGTCATATTAAGACCAGAATGTTTTCAAGGCTAATGAAATACAGGAAGGATAATCCAAGCCAAGAAAATATAAGTACAGAATGGAAGACCCACTAAATATTGTCCAATCATGCTAAATGGAATGAGACTGGGCTTTCACCAAAATAAGTTGATAGATCTGTCCCACTCTTTCCAAAGATTCTGATCCCCCAGTGAAGTCTTCATTTCAATATCCCTACAATGATATCCCTACAAAACTTTCTGTTCACTTAAATATGGTTAAAACAAGTTTTTTTTTTTTTAATTTAAGCTGAACTCCCACTTCCCTTCTGTCGAAAATTAGCTCAGCAGGCTCACAGTTACCAAAATGCCATGATCTAGAGTAAGAAATGGATCTGTGATTCCTCTCTAATGATAGAGCTTAAGGAAGTGGAATACCTAGTGACAGCTGCTATATGAAAATAATCAGCCTTCAATCAGTGGGAATGATCTCACAGCAGGCTTCTATTATTCAATAGCAAATGTTTAGAATAAAAACTTTATTGGTGCAGAAAGGAAAAAGAATTAAGCAATAAATAGCTTGTCAGAAACCCCATAGCAAGTTTGATTAGGGTTGCACTATTACATACTCTAGAGACGGAGAATAATAGTTGCGATTTTTTCATCTGAGACTGGAGCACGTTGCCATCCCTGTTGATTTCTTTTTTTCATAAATGCTCAATAATAGGAAATGAATTATTTATGAAAATACAAACTTGTAATGCTGACCTGCAACTTCAATACACCATTAAAAACTCAGCAATTTTAGCACAAAAAAATTAACAAGCTCCTGTACTTTTACTGAAAGTTGCAGATTTGCTGCTGAGAGTTGTTGATGCCTCTATATCAACCCATAGTTATTGTAATGGGTTTATCAGAGGCAATAATAAATACAACAAAACAGATGATGGTATAGAACTGGACATTTACAATGCATGTTTTTGCAATAGCATTACAGATAGTCTTTCTAAAGTAAACTCATATTAATGCACCTTAAGTGCCTAAAAAAAAAAAAACAAAAAAAACAACGCAAAGCAAGTTAGATTCTGTGGTATTGCTCATCATCTTGCAACATCATTTTAGGTGAATTTACAACAAGAAAGGATGAATTAAGACCTGATCTAAAAGATAATTATCTTGTACGGGATATAGAGTATCCTTTATTGCCTGTTTGACCAAGTAGCTAATACAGAAAGAGTGAGTGTGTGGGAATAAATTGATTGCATTCTTTAACTCTCTTATATTTTGAAAAAGTAATAAAGGTAATGGCAAATGAGTGAATGGAAAAATAAGATTTTCCCACCTTTTTTTCAATTCTTTTTCAGTAACCACTAGACGCATTTCCCTAATCATTATCGTCCCAGATCACAGAGTCCTCCTTTATGCATGCTGGAGAGACTTACTACTTGTAAACACTAAGATACAGTTTGGAAAAACAGGTTGTTGGTTAAAATGCCATGTCTGCTGAACCTCACTGAACTCTTTGGTAGAATTAAGACTAGATGTTATCCCAAAAATTATTGTAGAACGTACATCATGACACTTATGAATGCATGTTCAGATATTACTGGACTAAAGATATGGTGGCTTCAATTGCTTTTTTCAGAAAGCATATCCTTCACAAAGAAACATTTACTGCAGTAAAATATACGCTATTTAAGAGTTGGTTCTTTGTCTTATTAACTTTGTCTTGTTTCAGCAAAACAATTGTGCTTTAACAAACTGCATGAAATATTTCTTATGATTCTGTCTAATCACTTGATTCTAGACAAGAACAACTGTAGTCAGGCTGACTCCCAGTGAGTGCTTTTGAAGAAAGATTTTATTTACTGAGTAGCCCTGTTGTGGCTCTGGAATTAAAAAAGGAGGGTGGAAAGGGAGAGCTGGTTCCCTTACAACCTCCATAATGCTCCTTCCATAAAACCTATCTAAACCTGACTTCTTCATATGAGAAGACAAATGTTCTCATTCTATAGTACTGTTCGAACTGTTTCACTGATCACAACCAAACAACAAAAATTAAACTCTGCTGATTTTTTGACTACAGCAATTGTATTTAAGTTGAGGGTGTTTGGATGCCACTCAGGGAAGACATGTCCCAGAGCATTTTGTAACAAAATACATTAGTACATTCTGTTTCTTATTTCAGATGATGAGTTGCCTGAAGGAGGATAAATGGCTCATAAAGTTCTCAATGGTCTAAAAGCAGGACCATCTGTTGAAGTCATCAGTGACTTTGTGGCTAAGTTTAGCAGCTGGGAAACCTTCAACTCGTCAGCTCTTCTTTAATCAGGTAGGCATCTCTGAAGTCAGTAGGAATTATCATAATAGATTCTCAAAGAGCTGAAACGATAAGAGCCTTCCCCATTTGGAAATGATATCCATATTTCAGCTCATTTCCATACACAGAGTTTTGTTTTTTTAAGTACCTGGCAGTCATGCTAAAACTGCTACACATCTGCTCATATTGTTCAGAGATGTCAGAATACTATAAAGTGATAAAGATCCACTGGACCCTTAGTTATGATACAGCTGATAAATTTGAGTACTCAGATTTGTATATGTACTTGTGATTATTATTACTTTTGAATTTTATCATGCTTGGGAAGACATGAAGGTCCAGGGACAAAGGTAGGAGCTAAGGTTTTGCTGGAGCAAAAGGAGAGAGTGTTTTTCATGAGAACAACTAAGATCACAAAGTTCTGGTTTCTGTTTCTGCTTGGCATGTAGAAATACTATCATGTATGATTAAATCTATGTATTTTTTGGTTGAATTATGGACTTGAAGTCACATGTAAACTCTTTAGGCACTATGTGGGGAAAGTTTGGTGAATCAGAGTGGAACATACGGTAATGGATGCTGAGTGTAGGTTGTTTTAGCTATTCACTAAGGAAATGATGAGGATTGGGGTGTCTTAAATCTACCTTCCTGGAGAGGTGGATTGCATACAACTGTAATGATGTATATTTCTGACCCAGAACTCTCCTCAAAATGTAGTAACCTGATCCATTACTTTTGAAATATATTTCAGGAAATTGGGGAAAAGAGGGAAGCAGTCATTCTTGCAAAAGATCTCAGCTATTCTTTTCAGTAGCTTCAGAGAATAAATTATTCATTTAAATAGTTATTAAAAATAAATAAAATCCCCTGCTTTACCTGACTAGATTTAAACATAGAACTCTTACTTTCTAAACCTCAGTGTTGGATAAAAATGTAAGTGACAACAGTTGTTGAATAATACATTTTATCTCTTCATGCATTTGTCACTATTTTTTATGACTTGCTCAAATACATGGCAAATCAGAGTTTGTACTTTACCACTGTGTAACTTGTATATTGTGTACCTGGTAGCTGTACAACACAAATCCCCATCAAAATGTTGGCAATGGAGTTTCAAAGGAGTTAAGATGCAAAATTATAACACCTTGATGCTTTGATAACATAAATCTCTTCATATAAGTGAAAGATTTTGATGTTGGTGAACAAAGTGTGTGATCCGTTCAGCAACAGCAATTATGTTAGAAACTACTGTAGGCTGCAAACCCATCTTGTGGGATTTCTTGGTTTGAAAATAGCCATCCCTCCCAGAGTGAGACGAGGAAGCCACAAGACAACATACAGATAGTTAAGAGATCTCGACTGCCCAACAGATAGGAATATCCTGGGAAATAAAATGAGATACAGAGACCCTGATAGACCAGTTCTATGCTTTTTTCACGTTTCTCAGAAGGAAAAAAAAAAAAATCTTAGAAATTCTTGCTCATATCTATTGCTGAAGTTTTAAGATTGTTTGGAAACAGGCCTTAGGGCAAAAAAACCCTTAAAGATTTGTAAGCCCATGCTCTTTTCTTGCTGCAGTCAGCTGTTTTCTCAAAAGCTTTATTCAGAGGGTTAACTGGCTGCTATACTCTGTATCTGTCAGGGATGAGTGTATCACATAAAGGGGTGAGTCACTGATTATTTTAGCTTTCTTTCTCTTCTCACTCAGCAAGAGGCAGGAATGCTGAAATACTAATTCAAAACGTTGCTCAGTATCTTCTTTCCACATACAAGTATTTTCTTTCCATGTGGAGCAGTTCCTATGAAAGACTTGATTAGCATTTACTTTAGCCTCCTGGTGCAAAGTGCAGGGCAGTTGAGGGAAGATTCTGGTTCCTTAATCATCCAGGCAGTCATGTGTTAAGGACTTGCCATGCTGGCTTATGAACAAGAAAAATGACAGAGGTGGGGAAAAAAGGTTTGGGATAGTCATAGTTCACATTGATACAGCGGTGCACACCCAGTCCTTGGAAAAGGGAAGCACTCCACAGTATACTGCTGAAGAAGTCACCAGCTTATATTAAAATCACAGCTCACTGTACCTTTGTAAGGTACCAGCTCCTGCCTGACACAGCTTTTTTAGATGCCTAAGTGGTGGCATGATGCAGAGATATCCCTTAAAGATAAGTCAACGTGCTACAACCATCACAGCAAAGCAGCTGATCAGCAGTGACTTATTTATCTGACATGCATCAATACCTTAACTGTTGTAGGGCCAAGTAATGGTTACTCTTGTTTTATAAGTTACATGGAAGCATGTTACAAATTGGTCAAAATAATCCTATCTAATTACCATCATCCCTTTTAAAGTGTTCTTGACGTCAGTACTTCCATGCCTTCTTCCTATTTATTCAATGTTCTCCACACTATATAGTTTTCCTGTCATGTGTAGAGTCAAGAAGTCAGACTCCTTTCAGCGTTGTGTGGTCCTATCCCCTGCTGAATGCCAGCACAGCTGCTAGCCCTCAGAGCTGTGAGTGACCTTTGGCTGCTAAATGTTTGACAGAGATGAGGAAGTGAGGGTACAGTTGGGAGCGGCTTAGTCTGGCAGGGCATAGATGTTACTTGATGGGAGTTAGGCTGCATTGTTGAACTGGCCTGTAAAAATCATCCTCCATATGGAGGGCATTGAATCATCAGAGTGAACTCAGTGCCTAGGAGGCCAGCTAGCATATCAGGGACCAAGAGAACACTATGACCTTAGGAAAGAAAATGGATCCAGGCTCATTCTTCAAAAATCTCAGAAATGACTAGTTTATTTCTGTTGCAATTGAGAAAGACAGTTCTACAGATAAGAAAACGTTACAAATCTTTCTGAAGCAATCTGTGTGCATGAGGCAAGGTCATGAGGCATGGCTATCTAGATTTGGCAAATGCTTTCTCTAGGAACTGAATTTTTTTATTAGGTCTGTGTGCAAATGCTGTGAGTGCTCCTGGGGGAAAAAAAATAATCCCGTGGAGCTTTTTTGAAGTTACATCTCTAAATATAGGAAACTTGTTCTACGGGAGGGAGGAGAAAAACAGGTAAGTATCAGGGCAGTCAGAAGCGCCTGGGTGCGAGCTGGTGCATGAAGATTTTGAGAAATTCTCTTAAAAATGAAGAAGATAATGCTCCCAGTGGCACAATTTGGAGTATGGCCTAGGAGCTGTACAGATTGTAACACAAATAATTTTTCAGGGATTTGTTTTGTGTGACTGTCTCTTTTTTTTTTTTTTTCCTCAAGTTGTTCTAGAACTGCTTGTTGGTTTAGGTGAATAAACTGGATTTGTTTCATGTGATTTGGATCTATTCCAAATGATTAAGGTCTGTAGCTGTTTGAGATGAGTGATATTCTATGTTGTTACATTTTTGAAGAGCCAACTCCCCATAAAAAAGGGAAAAATCAATATTATTACATGGAGTGGAAATGGTACTGTTTTTTTTTTCTTTGTTGTAGAAGAGGATGTCGGTAATTTCATGAAGTGGAATTAAGTCTTGAGTTACCAAGCTGGATGCTTGCTTGCTGGTTTATAATAGCTTCTTTCCTCTCTTCCTAGCAACCAAGGAACACAGTAGTTTCAAGCTAAGTGAAATAGTCCCTACTCAATAAGAATTAATCACCCTTTGAAATACAGAGACATGTTTTCTGGAATGTCTGTGCCTCTTAGGTCCATTTGTACCCATACAGCCACCTACCAGTCTTGGGCACAAACAGGCATGGATGAAGCTGTTATGAGTATTCCACTTTAAAATCAAGCTCCTGGTTATGATTCTCATGTATATTATTACAAAATGACAGTAAATCCAGAATAAAGCTGGTGCAGAATGGGAACATATCCTCATCTCCTAATCACTTTTTGGAATTCTATGCTTTTTATTTAACCAAGCTCTATGCCTTTTTTCCTCGTTTATTATTATTATTATTATATATATATATATATATATATATTTTGTTCCCTGATTTCCTGCCTTCAGCATCATTTTTTTTTCTTGAAGTTTAGGCACTTAAGGGAATACTAGCTTGCTGCATGGTACTCCAGAAGACTGTGACAGCAAATGCTGTCTCTACATCATACTTAAATATATACAATACTCAGTATTACTACCCATTTAAGGAACCCCTGAAAATAATAACTTATGTTCTCAGATACTGCACTAGGATTGAGCTGTCTTAGTTGCATTCTGGAACTAGGGATTTATACCAGATAAAATTCAATTTATAGGAAAGATAATGAAGCTATCAATTTAGAGATGGAAATTGTGTCCATTGTGCATTAATATCAAAGGTTCAGCTTACTCCTGAATCTGCATATACATGGTGTCATGCCAGGCACTGGTGGTTGTTCTTGATGACTTTTATATATGTTACTCTTGACAAGAAATTGTTAATCATTCCACAGAGTGCAAGTCTCTTCTTGGCTGTGGTATGTTGTCACGTTGTGTATTGTATTCCTATCGGTTCAACAAAGAGGGATTCATAAGACAACTGTTAACTAGATGCTTTCCATTCTGAATTTTCTTCGATGGTATCAAGATTTTTTGACAGATTTTAATGCCTATTCTCATTGGACTGTAGAGTTCAGTTGTCCTTTTTGAAAAAAATAAAATAACTGCTCCTCTATCAAAAGTGATTTATCAGCATTCAGTTGTGTTGGAGTGTGGCCATGGGGGTCGACAGGCCCCATCGTTGGTGATAACATTGGACTCTTAACGATGAGGCCATCAGGAATGTAAAGAGTTTAGAGGGAACAAAGAAGGGTGATTCAGGAGACACCTTAAGGCATGGAAGTTGCTGGGTGTTTGCTGGTTGCCGGGCAAAGTTGTTGACCAATGAATAGTTAGTGGAAAAGTACTGCTGTGGGGCGAATGGTATAAGAAGGGAGCCTGTCCTCAATATGGGGATGCAACATGGATAATGAAGTTATGTCATGAATAAAGTAGCAGCAGTTACTGATCCTAGAAGAACTTGGTGTCTGTGTGGTCTTTACACCACAAGTTGTGCTTAAAGTTCTTTCATTCAAAAGCTAAAACATACAGCTGTCATACAAAACAGGAGAACAAAAGCCATTTTCTGTCTTCCCTATTGCCATTAATGCAGTGAATTTTTTCTTTCTACTTTCTGCTCAGTTCTTGGTAGCCTGAAAGACATTTGGGGAATTATTTTTCACTTAAGAAGGGAATTTCAGAGGGAGAAGTATTTCGAAAAATGGATTTTCCTTAAAATGAAAAGGAAGAACCAGTACTTCTGAGATCAGAAAGCACCTATAGTCTTATTTTAAAGATGATATATTACTTTGGACATGTTACATTCTGTTGTGTCAAACATGTTTCTCCAAGTGAGAAGTGATGATGTGAGCAATGCTAAAAGATAGTTAATATCATAATATGATGTGTCAAAAAAAAATTTCCCAAATACCTTCCCCCAAAATGTTTTATTTAACATATCTCTTGCCTTGCAGCACTTTACAGCACAAGCTATCTTAGCTTTTTTTTTTTGAGATGGGAAAATTCCAAACAATTATGTGTATATTATCAAAGGCTAATAAGCTCTTCCTGTCAAGAATATATGGCATAGTTTTCTGTCTTGATATCTGGCTTTTAGTGAAACAATGCTACTGACGGGATTCATATCTGTCTTCTGCCATTAAGTAACAGATTCAGGGTAGGAAAGATAAGAGTTAGCCATATTAAGTAAAGGATTCAGAGTGATGAGAGCAAAGAAGTGGATCTTTTGTTTATCTGACCCAACAAGGTTAGAATTTCAAAAATGCTTCTGTGCAGAGAGTTTAGCATAATTACAGCCAAACAACAAACCGTACTAAAAGATTTTAAAATTGAGTTTGTGCTGATAAGTCACTGGTGCAGTTCAAACGATAGCAAAGGGCATCATAATGAAACAGATTAAAAAAAAAAAAAGTCATTATGGGAACTGAAGTACCTGAATAGAATCACAGCACAGAGCAAAATTGATGATTTGGGGGGTGGAACAAACAAACAAACAAACAAAAAAAAAAAACAACACAAAAACTATAGAACAAACCAAAAGCTTGAAGGAGATTGTGAATTTTGAAGCAGCTCGCTGAAGATTGATGATGGAAAATAACAAGAGCGGGGCTATCTAAGTTGTTGATAGTGGCAGTATATGTAAGGGAACTGTTGTCTTAGCGCTTTATAAAACTGAAGGTAACAATTTATATAAAAGTGAGTATGCACAAGAGGATTTGTAGTAATTTTAAGCTACAGGCTAAAACTACCTGGATTACTTTTTGGATGGGTTTATGCGAGGTAGAAGTCTGAGTAGGGGTGGGGGATAGTACAGGAATTGTGTGATAACAATGAGAGCATCAACCTGTAAACATGGAGAGAAGACTGAGTACTGAAAGTAGTACTGAATACAATGTGCAAGCAATTTTAATCAAGGTGCAATTTGCGAAATCCTTGCCTTTTCTCAAGGGTACAAAAGTCCAGTGAATCATGTCATTTCTAGACTGTTCATAAGTATGTCACACATCTAAAAGAGCTTAAAGATGACCAGTAGAAAGTTTTCCTCAGCCTGAGGTTCTAGCGCATGACAGCCGGAATTCAGCCTATTTAAATGTAGCTGTCTAAACAGTGACCATCTTGCTCCCCCAGGAACAAACCAACTTTATTTGCAGCCAAACAGGCATGACGAGAAGCCAGCTTGTCTGAACGGGGAATTCCAGACTGATGTCAAACACAAAAATGGAAGAATGCATGAAACTGGAAGCAGGGAAAGGCAAACACAGGAAGCAAAGGGGAATGAGTGCATCCTAGATGTGTCAGGATGAATTTAAGGAAAGTCAAAGCTATCGGCAGGAGTTGGCATGGGAGAAGGTTATGGAGGACAGAAATTAAAGGGCTTCTACATGTGAATGACATGGCTGCAGTACTCACTGCCATCTTTGCCTCAGTCTTTGTTAACAAGTTCTGCTACTGGGCCTACCTGGTCTCTGTACAGAGTAGCAAATTTTGGAGGAGAGAGATACTACCTGCAGCAGGGAGAATGAATGACTTAGTTAAACTGGATATACACAAGTCCTTGAGACCACACAGAAAGAAGGCATTGCCCCCTGCCACTGAGGGGTTGAAGAAACTGTCTTATGTCATTGTGAAGTTGTTTTTTGTGTCATTAGAAGAGTTGAGGTATCTCAGGGAGAACCCTGGTGACAAAATAACAGGTGAAGAATGATTATGGGAACTAGAGTTTGGTCACTCGTCTCTGTCCCTGGAAACAAATTTCCAGGCCCATGGACAGGAAAAATGACTGGGAACAGATTTACCAGGGTTAAATTTTTGTAGACCAACCTAATTGCATTTTTATTTTGAGGTGATTAGTTCCGTGGACAACAGGAAGGCAGTTAAAGTTAAAACCTTGCAACCTAGCAAGGCTTCTGATGCAGTCTCACACAGTATCTTTCTGGTCAAGGTGAGGAGATATGGACTGTTTAGGGGAACTCTGAGGTGGGTGAAAAACTGGCTGGACTGTCAGCCTGAAAGGGCTGTTGTCAATGATTAAAAGTCTTACTGGCTGTCACGTGTGAATTACATTCCTCAAGGCCGCTGGTCAGAGGGACTTCAACGGACAGAAGGAGTGGGCTGAGAGCAAACTTTGGAATTTCTACAGTCATATGTGAAGTCCTGTGCCAGGGAAAGAACAGCCACATACATGGTGGCAGGCTGGATTAGAAAGTTGCCTTGTGTCTCCTTATATCTTGCTTCAGGTTTTAATAAGAGGTTCTTGATAAAAAAGGGGAGAGGGGGAGAAGAAGCAGCTAATATTTCTGTAATAAAAAGGGTGGGAAAAAAAAAAAGGCAAAATAGAGAATCAGTATTTGTGACTTTTTCTTGGTGAAAAAGGCTGGCTTGTCTTACAGCCATTGGTGTTCATAAGACTGCACGTATCAGATAGGCAGGGACTTCTGAAATCCATGACTCAGCTATTGTTATTCTAAGCAAAAACACTAGGCATTTCCAAATTATTATTTGTCTTCCACAAGCATATAGGTGACAAAGTTATTCTTGAAAAAGTTTGCAGATCTAGAGAGTTTGGCAAATTTGAGGTTATTTGCTGCTCCAGTGGCTGATGTCAGAAGTGCTTCAGTACTGCACTCAGAATGTTGTGATTCTTGGCTAACCCGTTACACATGCGAGCAAAGAGTAGTCCGTTCATGAGCTTTGGAAATAAAGCCTAGAAAATGATAGTTTCTAGGGGCTAAATTGCTGGCAAGAACCTTTGGCTGTTAGAGCTCTATTGCTAATTCAGTGTGAAGTATATTTTGCTTCAGTAGTAGTGCTTTGTGTAGTCATAATAAGGAGAAATGCTAAGTAGATAAGTGGACAGTAGAAGGTCTCACTGTTTCAAAATAAGGTAGAAGCTTGAGAAAAACAGGATGAGCAGTGTGAGAACAGTAAAACAAAGATCACAAGTTCTCAAAACATAAGAAAGGAGAAATTAAAGGGTTTAAAAAAAGAAAAATTGTACATATATGGTGTAGAGGAGCATCGAGCAGCTTGTGAACCTGTAGTACTCAGCCAATGAGGAAACAGGGGAGGTGATCAGGTGTCGGGTAATAGGGAATAAAAGGTTATGATTTGTTTACTAAGATGCACTCCTAATTGACAGGATGCCCGCCATTGCAATCGCGAATAAAATAGCTTCACAGAAGATCCTGTCTGAAGAAAATTATTTGAGATTTTTCTCACATAAGAAAGCATTACAAGTCTCCATAAGTAAAACATTGGTCCGTTAAATCTGCTGTTGTATGAACAGTTACAATATGGATCTTGCCTCTATCACTAAGGCAGCAAAGTTATATAAATATTTTAACAGGTATTTCTGTTGTGGTGCTTTGAGAAATTGCTCATTGAAATGCTTAAAATGAACATGCTAGGAGCCCATCAAGCTGAATGTAATACTTAGTGGTTTGAATCACAAGAAAAGGAAACAACAAAAGTTTGCTAGAGCTTTGCTGGGAAGTGATAATACAGCTTTAAACAGTTTTTCACTTTGGCTTGCTATAAGGCTACTCAGCAAAGAAATGCTTATCAGATTTTTATGCATAAGAGTATAATGTGAAAGGCATTATAAGGCTCTAAGGGCCTTATGGGACCTATATGGAACTCAGCATCACATAACCGAACGTACCCTAACACGGTAAATGGACATGTAAGATTATTTTCAAGCAGAATATTTTTGTTGAATTTTCCTTTAAGTAAATTTTTAATTTTAATTTTCAGTTGTTAAATAAAAATAACACATTCTCCCCTTCTCATGGTATTTTCTCATGTTTCAACATTTGCCAGGGAAAAAAAAAAATATCTTTTTGGCTTCCTGTAGACAGAAGCAATCCTGAGAGCACTGATGCTTAGAATTCTTTAAAGTATTTTTCTAACATATGGTTTTAAAATCTACAAACCATTCATTGCATGATTAATAGAAAGGTAACCATTATCAACAGAGTGGGTAATCGTTATCAGTTTTCTATCATTCCACCTCTTTACCTGCTTCTCCCTAGTTGTCTTCAAGAAACCTGGTGTTTTTCTGGCCCTTTTGTCCAAATTAACTGTACTGTAATTATAGAATTTTACATAAATATTTTTCAGGTTCTCATTGTAATAATTCAACAACATTAAATGACTTAAATGAGCATAGTTATACTCTCATGTCAATATATAAGCATAATTCTGAAGCTTAATGCCTCAGGTAGTCATATAACAAGCACAAAATGGTTCTGGGCTTGAATAAGTCAAATATTTCAAAAAGGCCATTTTTTTTCTTCTTTGAATGTGATATCTAATAGTGCTAAATTTACTGTTGAAGAGAAGAAACAGTGAGATTAAAATGCTATGCAGGAAGTCTGTGACAGAAACACATAGTCTGACATCAGATGAGTAATTTAAATGTTCTTCATCAAGTACCATAAATGAATTTCAGTTGTGCTGATATTGAAACTTCACAAATCTCTCAACTTTGGACATACCTGGTTTTAAATAATCACAAGGACTGTTAAAGTACCAAACACTTTATTTCCTTTAAAATGTAATTTAATTGTCTAATGCTTAAATTATACAGTAGTATGGTTATCATATTGGTTGACATCCTTAAGGGATGACGGAAAATGAAACAAGTAAAATTATGAATTCCACGCCATTCATTATCGGGCATGGTTTAACTCTGCACGGGGAAGATGGTCTTTCTCAGAAATGTTTAAAGCATACAAAGGTAGAAAATAAGAGCAATGACACAAGAAATGTGTTTTTTTTTTTTTTTAACAAAAGGAAGGGAACGGAAAAATACTTCAGTATATTGACTGACAAATTGGGGAACCAGTATAGAATACTGATTTTTTTGCAGTAACTTTAGAATTTATCCCTCCATTTTTCTTTTTTTTTTTTTTGATGGATTTGTCACTTTAGACTTAAAATTGTTTTGTTCTATAGCTGCTTTCTTCAAACTACATATTAATGTTATTTGGGGGAGAGATCTTCTTCCCTTTAAAAAGAAAATCACTTGGTTAGTTAAAAAAAAATAAAATGTTGGAGGTCTTAATTTGGACTGTGTTCCTATATATGGACTCTCAGTTGCAATAAATCTAATTGTTTTCAAATATGTATAAGGTATTAAAATAGTGCTCGTATTACTTAGATGCAAATCATGTTTAGGATGCAGACAGGTCAGTGTTGCGTCAGCTAGATACATAAAACTTCCTTAATACATAGGGAACATTCTCAGAATTAAGATTGCAAAGATCATTGCTTCTATCAAAATTCAGTAAGACCATGGCTTTCTTAATATAATCTACTTAAAATAAAGAGAAAAAAAAAATCCAACCATGTCCTATTTGGTGATTTTTTTAAATTTAATTTTATTTTTTAGTACAAAATGCAATAGAATAAAAATAGGAATAGTTATTAGTTCAGCAAAGATAGAATGAGTTTACCACCATAGAAAGAAATAGATTAATCTGTTTGAGAGAAAAAAGCTGACAAGTAAAGTGAGTAGCATTTCTAGTGTAAAGAAAGGTAGACATTCCATGATTTGCTATGAACCACTGAACAGCAGATTACTCTATGTCTATCTGTCAGGAAGACTGATGGTTCTCTGCTGCTTGTTAATACCAGATCTTTTTTCATCCAGAGTCATCTTTGTGATGTGCATATTATGGCTCTACAACTTTCCAAGGTTACTCTATTTATGGTAGATAATAGTTCACCAATTCTGCCTCTGTTACTTAGAGTAATGGTCGTTCTAACCCAAAATTACAAATTAATAGCTATCAGTATCTACTAGATATATTTCTAACTGATAGAAACAGGTTGGGAATAGGGGTTTCTTCCAAAGGTAATCTTAACCTGCTAATTTGCTAGGATGGACTCATCCAGCTACCAAATAAGAATGTGGGAAAAATGCATAACAGATTACTTCTAATGACTTAAAAAAATTAAATAGAAAAATGAAAACAAACAAAAAATCAAACCTTGCTGCTTTCGGTAATTTTATTCAACCTGTAACAATACGGTCTGTGTTCTTGTTGTTGCCCACCTATGTATATATATATATATGTTGTAGGTAAACCTGTTTTTGACAGCTACCTGATTATGAACCATTGAAGTTAGTAAAAGATTCCTCATTAACCTCATCTATTTTCCCAAGTAGAAAGATCAGGTCATCCGAATGAAATGTCTTAATAGTCATGTTGGTCAAAGTTTATGGTTGTCTTTGTTTCTGGGATTGATTTTTACATAATCTGTGGAAGATCAAGGGCTTTGGAAGACAGACATTTTCACCAGTCATCAAACTCCATGTTTCTGCTCTATAGCAAGTTGAAGCTCATTTTCCCCAGAAGTCTTTTATCTGTTGATTTATTTTCCATGATGCTATGCATACCCATCACATGGTTTTATAACAGTAGTGTAAAATACTGTAATTAATTTAGCATTCAACTTATTTGTTATTCTATAGAAGTTCCAATTCTCAAAATACTATCTTTTGGCATAAGTCTTATGAACACATTGCAAATGCTAGCTGGTTTTTGAATCAGAATCTTTTTTGAAGAAGGGGAGAGGAGTTTGATTGTATTCAATCAATATAATTTATTTTATAATTGTTAAGTATAGCACAAAAGTGCTAGGTGCTAAGTTCAATGTTATACAATTATTTATCCATGGTTCACTAAAGGAAGTAGGGCCCTTTACCCCAAAATTTATATTCGTAGTATTTTTCAAGTTTTGATATCCAGTTCATTTTTAATAGATTTTGATGCCCTTTTTTGCAGGTCTCAGCAGAATTTAAAAATAAATAAATAAATAAAATAAAAATATAGTAAAAGTTTGGAGTGAACATATACATGCTAAAAGGATACTTTATTCATAGTGGTTTCATGAAAAATGAATAAATACAATGAAAATAGAATGCTGAATTCACTATTTTTTGGTATTTTAGATAACTTGCCTTTTTTTGATTTCTATATGCATTTTTAATAAATTGAAAACACTGCATGACCTGCCACTTGTCCACGCTGTTATGCTTAGAGTATCATTATACATCAGTCAAGTTTGTCAGTGTTATCAATGAGATATACTTCAGCATTTTGTAAGGCTTTTATTTTCATCTCAAGCAGTCCATACTTCTACTTTGCCAAATGTGTATTTTAAGGTAAATGTTTCATTTATTTTAAAAAGACTAAGTTTCAGCCAATCTGAAGATACTTACAGTTTTAAAGAAAATGCAACCATTTTTACGTGCTTTTTTTTGGTCAGTGTCACCTTTCATCTGATTTGCAGATTTAGCCGTGGAACTAAAAAGTCATTTATTCATGTAGACCCAAATAAATTTTTTAGTAATTTCTGTGAGGTAGATGTTGTAACCTAATGAAGCACTGAAATCCTGTATAGTCTTTTCTAAATTTGTTTTTCCACTTACTGGTAGCTATATATTTAATTTGTCTGTGATTGAACACAATATTCCCTCAGTATTACAATTTGTAGTGTAATGTTTGGGATGGATGGACTACATTCCGTAAGCATTCACTGCTGATGGAGTAAGTTGCTTTGTTATTCATGTGTGTATTACTCTCCTATCAGTTTACAATGTTATTAGCATCTCTGTGGAGAAGCTACCTGTGCAATAAGGATGCTTCCCTAAAACATCAGTCTTAAATATGGCAATATTTCTTAAATCAAAATCTACCAGTTTTCAGAGTTTTTTATGAACTGAATGTTGGTGAAATTGGACTTCTTTTTGTTGTCCTGTAAGCAGTTATCCAGAGAAACCCCAAAAAAAAAATGTTAATTTCAAGCTATAATAATTCTTATACAACTGAGAGGAAATGGAATGTTTTCTGTCTGCTGTCTAGAACAAACTATAAACACTTGGGCTTTCCTAAATGCAGTTCACAGATGACTTGGGATTGATATTCAGCAAATACAGGTGCTTTGTTTATGCAAAGGCTATCTTGCCTAAGCTCATCTCTTCAGAGTAAAGGAGGTTTTTCAATATTTTAAAGAAAATCTATAGCAAGCTGAAGTCCATGATCACTTTAATTTGAAGTAGCTGGATAGCCTAAAAAATCTATTTGGTTTAACAAAGGACAGAAAAATATTAATGTTAAGGCATAAGTCTCGACATGGGTTGGTGAAACCCTACAGCAGTTTATAAACCAAGCCTGCAAAAAATCAATGACTTAGCCCTAAGTGTTCAAATCAGTGTATATGGGTCTTAGTCATATGAATCCTAATAGTCAATAGGATTTCCATACATCCCCAAACTATGCTTTGAAAATACACTTCTTATCCAGAGCTGTATGAAGCTGATGGAAAAAATAAATAAAATTACCTTTGATTTCACCGTACAGTGAATGAGCCCCTTATGAAGAGCATATTTTTTCTAGACAACATCCCTACAAAATCCATTACAGGATGACAGCCACATGGATATTTTAGTAGGGAAAGAATGATTAGAGGGTTTAAAAGCGAAAGTGACAATTGCTTTTTGTTTGACATACAAGGAAAGGTTTTGTTAATGAGAGGTGTTTCCTTGGCCAATAAAAAAAAACAAATTGACAGGTAATTAAGTGTATCAGGTATCAGTAATGGTACATAAGGCAACTAAATTGTATAGATTACACAGTAGGTTATAAGAAACTTTTTTATTTTTATATTTTTTTTTTTCCATTAGACAAAAAGAAACAGAACTAATGATTTGGTTCCCCTTATATTCATAAGCATATTTATGAGAATTTGGAATTCCTATATGAATTAGAGAAATTCTCTTCTGAGAATTTATATCCTGTCAGTTTTTTTAATTGGTGCTGTCATAGGGGGAAAAAAATAATTTTGATTTTGTTTTTCTGTATCAAAATCTTGCATGTAAATGCTATGCTCTTGAAGATGTTTAATTGGTTTTGATTCTTAGTATAGTATGCCATTTTTTTCCACAGTTCATGGGAGAATTCCTTGGAAGAGTTAATAGTAAGATAGTGAGAAAGACATCTGTGAGCACTGTTCAGAGCAGTTCACATGACAAAAATCTTGCCACGCTTCTGTGCTTCTACTATATGTAGTGGTTGCATCCAATACCACTCCTGTAGCTTTATAAGGCAGTTAGAAAAAAAATTCTGTCCTACTACTAAACCCATAGATATCGACTTTGCACATTTGGGTGATACATTTTTCATTGAGCAATTATTGCCCTGCTAAACAACATCAGGTGTGTTTGACAAATTGAATGTAACATAATATATGAATATATTTTATGTTTTTCTCCCCCAGCATTTGTAACCCTTGTAAATTTACTCCTTCTGACTAAAACAGCTATAGGCTCAACTGCACTAGTAAAAAACAAAATTTAGGGATGTTCCCAGTGAGTGCCTGGGGTCAACATTAAATGAATTCTCAAATAAGATTAAGAATTAACCACTGCAGGAGTTTTGGGCTCTAACTGCAAAAGCTACTTTCAGAGTCATTGGGGAAAAAGCCATAAATGACTGAGAATCTTAAAATCAGGCATAGGGACATGTTTTATTTTAGTAACTATAAATATCTGCATGTGAGTTAGTCTCCTGATCTCCTTTATAATCTAAAATTAGGTAAGAGGAATTCTGCCTTATTGCTGTTTTTAAAGTCATGTTTGAGAACGCCACCATCCATGTGGCCACCACAATTTAGAAAACTAGACACTACCTTAAAACCAGATCTAGGGCTGGAACAGAGCATAGCCCTCTTTCTTTGATGTGTGATGTGATGTGTGTTAACCACTAGTAAACTGCTCTGTCTCTCTCCATCCATCATGTATATTGCACAAGTGCACTTCTATATTGTGGAGGGGGCTACTTCATCCAAACTCTTTTCAACCAGCCTGCTGAAAGGAAAGACCATTAAACTGCCTCACCTACAAATGTAATTAGGCATCAAAATCTGTGCATTTATTGTTTATAATGGAAGATGCTGTAAAGAAAATGAGCTTGTTTGACAGGGTTTGTAAGATGTTGCCATGATGGTTTACAAGTGCAATTCAAGATTTGGCTAGGATATTAATTTGTTCAATTCAAGAATTTGCTAGGATATTAGAGATATGGTTTCACAGGAGAAAGTAAAGATTCTTTCCCACTAACTTTTAGTATCAGTTGTCTGACTTGTTTTGTACATGCTATTCAACTTTAACATTTTTCCTAATTTCTACCTGTTGAATCTGAGCAACTCTACTACAATTCTCATAGTAAACTCTCAGCTTTCCACCTGTACAAGGAACACTATTTTATTCTTACCTTTTAAGTGGTTGTATTCTTTATACATCAAACTTTTCTTGTAGGTGTACTGCAAGGAAATTAGCCGACTCTGTATTAGGAGCAATAACAGTGAGCTCCCTTTTATAGATCCTGCAAAACATTTTGCCTTCCTTTTGTTATTTGTATTTTTGGGAGGATAATCTGAAGATACTGGAATACTTTGCAAAGTACTAAACCGAATATTTTGTAGAGTAGTTATTTCCATATGTGCATTCTTTACCATTTGCAATTCCTTAAAAATGATACAGCTAAAATAGGTTTTACACTTTGAAAGATGGGGAGAAATATATATACACTTGCAAGTTTAATAGAATTTTCTAGTCTGCTCGCATCTTAGTGTAAGACATGAGGTAATAAACATGCATGAAGGAGACATAAATCGGAATACTAAGAGTGTGCAAATGGAACTGGGAAAAGAAAGATAGAAGTTATGCCTCCTGTAAGTATTTCTGCATATTCTAGTTTAGATTGTGTAGTATGAATGCCCAGGCAAGACTCTGATATACTAATTAACTAGCAGAGTGGATTTGGATCTGAGTAGGAAATCTGACGGAGAAGTGCACATCGTGTTACTGTTTCGATTGTTTGCTCAGAGCTGTAGTAAGAATTTACTGCCTGAACGTCTGCTGAACTGCATATTGTCTTTTTGTTGTTCTTGCTTGATGCTACTAAAAACGATTCAAAGAGAGAACTGGAAGGCCCATGGGTGAGTGCTGACCCAGACACTCAATGGCAACTAATAATTTGGGATGTCGTAATTTTTTGTCTTTAGCCTGAGCTGAGACCTGAATTTCTGAAAAGTTTTCTGTACCAACACCACAGTTAGAAGAGGAACAGTTATATGCATGTCTGTTGTTTTCCTTAATGAAAGGAAGGAATACAACTTTCTGGGAACTCACTTTCTTATGAATACAGAGATTCAAGAGTCAGGTGATGCCTATTTCCTTTGTGATGGAAGGGAATGCTTGCTTTCCACAGGTTAAGTACAATCCATTTATTCTGCTTGAATGCCAATCACCAAAAGATATTCGTTACAAGTGTACATCACATTTTACACAGTATATAGTGTTATTTAATGCACATTCTCTACAGAAGGAAATAAAAATACTGGAAGAGATGTCCAGCTTATCACATCAGTATCATTCATATCCATGTCACCAGTGATAATAAAAATCCAAACTTCCTGACAGTTCTGTGCTATCTCTGGGAAGGGGAGGAGTGAGGAGAGGGATTCTGATGCTCAGAGCATTTAAGTGCAATATCATTATGATTGTCTGAAATGGGTTTATAGCAAGTGTAAATGTGTTTTTTGATGTAATGCAGGTGGGACAAGCATGAGTCTGTAGCTAGAACTATGTAAACCCAGTAGAAGAGTGTGTCAGGAGCAATGATTATTCTTATGAAAGTTAAGTAAATGAAGTATAATTGCTGGGTGAAGTTTTGGAGATTGGATGAAATGAGGATGAATTCTGTGAGATTTACATGCTGCCAAGGTTAGGTGGCAGCTGGCTGAAGTATTACCCCATTCTGAAAATGGACACATCCTCTTCCTGAGTGTGTCAGTTCGTGGTAAGATAGTGCTACTTCTAACATTTCTAACAATTCATGAACTCTTCAGAAACTGTAGGCTGGAGTCCAGGGCTCATCTTTAGCTGAGTGACCCAGCTAGGTTGAAGCTGTGTTTTTATAACACATCCCCATCAATCCTATTTGTGGCAAAGCTGAGGTAGAGCAAAAGGAATCTGTCCTAACTCATAGCAGCCAATATTCAGTGGGTCAGGTCAGTATGTTCCTCTGCAAGATGTGAGTTCTATGATTAAGTTTCTGAACTCCTAAAGAGAGCTGTGGAGTTGGAACCACAGTTCTGTTTTCTTTTTTTTTTTCTTGCATTTTTTGGTGATGCAGAGTGATGGTACATTAAGTGGAATTGCCCCATGCCTTTGTTTTCTCTGAGTTGCTTATGGACTAGAAGTAAAGGGCTTCTAATCTGATATGGGAAATGTGATTTCAGAGGTTCAGAACTGTAATGGAAAAAATGCTGTTTTTTTTTTTCTGAACAAAATGAGCTGTAGCTATAATGACCTTTTTTTTTAAATAAATCACTGTTTCTGATATGTCAAAGGACCACTTTAAGCATGCTGATTGGATGGAGAAACTAGAGAAATACTTGGAGTGAAACAAATGTGGAGTTTCCAGATTGCCTTGTTATCAAGATCAGTATTTCTGGGTATGATAAGCCCCTCAGAAAACTTCTGAACAGGTCAGAGAAGCAATTACTTTTCAGTGGCCCTGGGAATATAGGTAGTGTTGGGTACTGAGCTTCTGGCATATATTCAACAATGGCATTTTAGACAATCTGTAATTTTAGCAGGGAAGGATCTAAATACCACACCTCCTTCCCATTCACTTTCTCTTGATGTATTTTTCCTGTTTTTGTCATGTTGTTCTTTTCTCTTCTTCTTCTCTCTTTTCTCTTCTTCTTCTCTCTTTTCTCTTCTTCTTCTCTCTTTTCTCTTCTTCTTCTCTTTTCTCTTCTTCTTCTCTCTTTTCTCTTCTTCTTCTCTCTTTTCTCTTCTTCTTCTCTCTTTTCTCTTCTTCTTCTCTCTTTTCTCTTCTTCTTCTCTCTTTTTCTTTTCCCCTGTCTTTTTCTCCTGTCTTTTTCTTATTCCCTTTCTACTATTCTCCTTTTCTCCCCCTTTCTTTTCCTTTCTTCTGTCTCCATCTTTTTTTTTTTTCTTTATGAGCAGAACTGGTTCTTTTGGCTGAAGTTGGAACAGTAGTGGTTCTGAAATTTGGAGGGATTGTTGCCATTCATACTGCAGCAAGCTAAGAAACAGTGGTAACTGTAATATTACTTCACCATAGTGCTTCTTCTGCAGATAGCTCCCCAAATCCTTTGCAAATTCTAGTTAGTATGACTGCTACTGTTCTGTTGATTAATAGGCATAAACATAAGCTTGTATGCCCAACCACAGTGGCAGTGAAACATTATAGGAGTGTTGCTATAGGACACTCTTTTCAGCCTTCAAGGGATGTTGTTTAAAATCAGGGCTTGTCATACATTATGTTAGGCCATATGCTCTGACTGCTGTGTGGATACTGTTCAGCACTGGTGCATAGCCCCCAGTGTCAGATGTAAAATGAAACTCCAGTTTGAAACCTATACTTGTCACGTTCTCATGTTTTTGGGTCTCTGAGCGCTTCAGGTAATTCCAGAGACACCTGTTTGCTAGAATTTTTTAAAACAGTTTCAGACTTTGAAAGCATATATAGGCTTATGATTTATGGATGTGTCTGACTCTTGTCCTTATTAGTAATTTTGGAGTACTTGAAGTAAACATTCTGTAAATTTTCTATGTATTTTATTAAGGACAGCATGGTTAGGAAGTCTTAATATTTGAAAGTCTTAATATTTTCCTCTCGTAGTAATCAGTGGCTTATATTGGTTTGGCTGGTTTTATCCCAGAACAAGGTTAAAGAAAAATGAGGGTAAAAGTGGTTTCATGCTAGCTTAAAACTGTCCAGGTTTCTCAGAGCTTTTCTGACTGGCTTCCTGAGGTCTGAGGGTTTTGCTAAATTATATTACTTCTTAAGGACTCCTGACACAGTGTCAAGAAGCCATGAATCAGAGTTAAGAGAAATCCATGTGGTTCTCCCTGTCCTAGAGACTAAAATACTTCAGGAATTGCCACAGGACATGCTGCCAATTTCTTTCCATTGGTAAAAGATTTTCCACTGGGTAGTTTCGCTGGAGTTTGGGAAGCTTTGGGTGAGCTATACAGATCTAAAAAACTCTGCAACAACTTTAGTCTCAAAGCACATCATAAATGCAGTGATGTTGCAACAAGAAGCCTGCAGTCTATCAAAAGAGATTTCAGGATAGTTATAGTAGGGCCCCTGATACCGTCTCTCACAGCATCCTTCTTGATAAACCATCCAAGTGCAAGTTGAGTGGGTGCATGCTGCACTGGGTGATGGACTGGCTGAATAGTAGAGCTCAAAGGGTTGTCGTGCAAGGGCGCTACATCTGACTCATGGCCAGTCACTAGTGACGTTCCTCGGGGCTCAATTCTAGGGCCACTTCTGTTCAGCATTTTTATTGGTGATTTAGGTGCAGGTGTTGAATGCATCCTTAATGAGTTTGATACTAAACTGGGAGGTGCTGTTGACTCTCCCAAGCTTTGCAAAGGGATCTAGATTGATTGGAGCATTGGACAATCATCAGTGGTATGGAATTCAAGGGTAAATGCTGGATTCTACACCTGGGGCTCGGTAATGCAGGGCACAAATATAGGCTGGGAGACGAGCAGCTGGAGAGCAGCACGTCTGAGAGGGATCTGGGGGTACTGATTGACAGCAGACTCAACATGAGGCAACAATTTACCGTGGCAGCCAAGATGGCTAATCACAGTTTTGGGTGCATTAAACCCCTAGCCAGACAGTCAAAAGAAGTGACTCTCCTGCTATATTTAGTGGGTGCAGCCTCACCTTAAATATTGCCTACGTTTCTTGGCTCAACAATATAAAAGGATGTCTGTCAGTGTTCAAGACATTTGGACAATATCCTCAGCAACATGCTTTCACTTTTGATTAGACTGAAGTGGTCAGGCAGTGGGACTTGATCTTTGTAGGTGCCTTCCAGCTGAACTATTCTATTGCATATACCAGAAAATGTAAACAAAATTGTTTTCAGTTTTGCATATGATGGCATCAGATACCTTGCAGCTTTCTGTTCCTCTTATTTTTTTCAAAACTGGGTTTTAATCTGGTGTTAAAACAAAACAAAGCAAAACAAAACAAAAAACTGCAGATACTGTATTTTTCCTGTTTCTGAAGTATATTAACCTCCCCCCCCCCTTTTTTTTTTTTTTTTCTGGAGATGGAATTATGCCCTTAACAACTCTTCACAAAGCACCTGTGAAGGTGTTGTACCCAAAGCTGCCATCACTACACATAGATCCTGTTTTATCTTATCACTTTCCCCATCTTTGTTGAATATTTACATCTGCTGGTTCTTTGAAATTTACAAACTAATTGGCTGATCCATAGGTTGTGGTGAAGAGAAGTCTGCTGTGTTCTAGGATGGTAAATAGGGCAGAAAGAATTAAAATGGGTGACAAACAGAGCAAGAGTAGAAGATAAAGTAATCATAAAATAAAAAGTAAATACAAGGGAAGCATAAAAGCCCTAGATGAACACTACACAATGACGAAAAGAGGACACCAAAACAGAAATGAAATGCAAGTGGTCTGTGATAAATTCAGGTAGGTGTTATGTCCATTTTCTGACCATTAATGCAAGTGGGAAAGCTGTTAACTTCATGAGGCTCTTGGGTATGTTTTTTAAAACTGGATGTCTTAATGTTTATAGCAGTGTAACATCTGTATTCAGCTTATGGATTGTCTCTCATCAAAAGCTGTTTCTCATGTACATTTCAGCTGTTGCTACTGCATAAGAAATTACACAGAATTTAGGACCTTACTAGCCTACAGAAGATCAACCTCCCTCTCTGTCTCCAGTCTTCCATTGTGGGAGTGTGGCCATGGCGGTTGACAAGGCCCATGGTTGATGATAACATCGGACTCTTAACGATGAGGCCATCAGGAATGTAAAGAGTTTAGAGGGAACAAAGAAGGGTGATTCAGGAGACGCCTTGTCGTCTCGTGTTGCTTGTTCTCTAGCCCTTAAGGCATGGAAGTTGCTGGGTGTTTGCTGTTGCTGTTTTGTTGTCGACCAATGAGTAGTTAGTGGAAAAGTACTGCTGTGGGGCGAATGGTATAAGAGGGGAGCCTGTCCTCAATATGGGGATGCAACAAGAATAATGAAGTTATGTTCTGAATATGAGAGATGAAGTTAGGCCCTCAGTAAGAGAGAGCTGAAGTTATGTCATCAATAAAGTATCAGTTACTAATCCTAAGAGAGCCCTGGTGTCCGTGTGGTTGTTACACCACATTCCATTACTCAGGATGACTTATGAAATGGGTACCTGTTAATACAGAATTTTGTTAGGCATTTTGCAAAAGCAGTAAGAATTTTTGTAATCCTGCAAACATCTACTTCAATAATTAACTTTAATTCTCACAGTTAATAAATATATTGTGCTAATGAAGCTATGCATACCAGCTGGAGGCCCGGCACTTCATTTCTATAAATGTTTAAACTCAACAAGGAAAACAGCTCCTCCTGTAAAGTTCTCTTGGTAATCAGTTTTTTTTTTTTTTTGAATATGAGATCAGGAAATGCTTTTGCCTTAGTTTAATGAAGCCTTGAATGTTGATCTGAAATACATTATGTTTCAGGTGACTGCCAAGTCTGGGATTTTGGAAGTCCAGGGGTGTAGAGGTATACTGTACCTACAGGGAGTGGCATGAGATTTACAGGATGATGTGAATCTTAATGGGAACAAAGTTTGTGCCCCTTCTAGCAGCAAAATGAGAAAAAAGAGTGGAGTCTCAGGTAGAAGAAATTTCTAGGCTAACAAATTACTTTTGGTAGTTTGAGAAGAGTTTTCTGGGTTGAGCCTTTGAGCCCTTTCACCTTTCTCTCCATTTCTATAAAAGTGACAAACAGAAAAATAAGAGAAACATCCATAGCAACATGATGCTCATAACATGGCCTCATTCTGTTCATTGTAGCCACAGACTTCAGTTTGAATGAAAATACAAATCTGTGAAATGATAGCTGTCAGATATGTGGTGGCTTCTCAGAAAACTAGCTTCAGAGGACACATACACCTCACAATAATTCTCCTGAAGAGTACACTGAAAAAAAAATTGGTGATTATGGATCATTTTGAGGACAGCAATGTGAAGTCAGTGATTGTTCTTTAGGAATTAATTCATCAAAGATCACCATTACTGTCCATCTGCTTGAAGAAGAGGGAGGTAGATGGGAGAAACCCAGATGGTTGGAACAGCTGCACAAGTCACACTCCACTTCCAGTTTCCCAGTTTGATTCTTCTTACCTCACAAACCAAAGCCCAGGAAAAAAAGATAGAAAATGTGGATTTTTATCACTGAAATCTAGTTAACTAATTCTGCCCAAAGACTGGGAAAAGTAACCAGCAACAGGCAAATTAGATATCCTTCTAATGCAGGTTTCATTGGATACTGTGCAAATAAAAAATGAGGTAGTAGATTAAATAAAGATATAACTTCAGTCATGAACTGGAAAACAGCCTATGATTAGCACACTAGAAAGGTTTGCAAAATAAATTTTATAATGATTATATATGATATCCACATAAAAGTGTATTAAACAAGAAAATGTTAATAGCTGAAGATTTGCAAATGAATGAAATCAGCAAGTCATAAGTCAAACTCATATTGCTAGTGGTTTAAGAAAGAAAATGGAAGCCCATTTTTAAAAATACAGTGCAGGAAGAGAATGTCTATTTGACATTATTGTCTTAAGTACAACAGGATGCTAGGCAATCACTCAGTTGTAAAGTGCATTGGTAAACAAATTGTGATTAATTGGAGAGTCTTTGACTGTATCAGTCTTAATTGTCTGCCTTTAATTTGAGGTTTCCGAAGATTCAGAACTCTAGAAAATCAAATCTCCTTAAGTTTCAGTGGGCTGTCAATTAAATTTGACTGATTACACTCACCGTTATCCTATGAAGATAATCCACAATTAATTGCTATACTGTGCAAATTGCTGCAAGGCAAGAACAGTTTACAGACTTAGGGAAATGTATGGTAATGTGCACCCATGCTCTCCAGACACCTGAATCTCAATTTTAATATTCCCAATGTCCTTCCAATGTCAGACTTAGTGATTTTTTTATGGGACTCATTATAGTGCATTTCTGCTGCAATTGGAAGATTCTTTAACATGGTTCATGGCCCATACCTGCCAGATGAATCACTATTGCATATACATGAGAAGAAAAAGAAATGCAGGCTGGCAAATTCAGTATTCCAGATTTGCATTGGGATTTGCATCTTTAGGATTCTGAGGACCCAGGGAAAGATCTTTCTCCAGAGGGCTTTCTGGACTCTTTACATATGCAAGTTTGGCAGTTAAAGCTTCCTTTATTTAAAATACGGTTGTGTAGCCCCTGATTGTATGGATGAGATTTGTAGGAACGTTTAAATTAGATAATCCTGTTATTTGTTCATTGAAACACTAACATTGAGCATAAATAGAAAGAATAAAAAAAATAAAAAAAAAAGTAATAAAAAAACACAAACAAAAGAAAACTCAGAATTTGAACATTAAGCTTTATGTAAGTTTAAGTGATGTGATGCAGTTGTATTTATGGAAGGATCACTGGAGCTAGCTAGGATTCTAGAGAACAGAATCATAGAGTTCTTAAGTTTTATTTTTTTGGGTAGAAATCATAGTGAAACAAAAAAGATGGGAGAGAGAAGGGGAAGATTGCTACAATATAAGACATTGCAGTGATTCTGTTGCAAAAATACAACAAATTTAGTGAGAAAATGTTAGTGAATTTTCTGCAGTACTGAGTAGAGATGTATACAATATAAAAATCCTAATCAAACTTATTTTGACTCATTAGTGGGTTTATGTAATATATCTGTTGCCAGTGACACTTTGTTTGATCAAATAAATTTACATTACTAATGGCCAAATGAAGAAATGAAGATGTCAAAGAAAGAAGAAAAAAAAAAAAAAAAGAAAAAGTTAAGCCATTCATTTTAAACTTGCAACACAATTTTACAGATTCTCCCATTGAAGACAATGTAGTAGCTCATAATCTTCCTGGAGAATGAAGGGTTTAAATACTCTAGAGAAAATTAATGGTAGGCAGGCAACAGTTATATCAAAGGCACTGTCTGCTTCTTATCCAGTGGTTAAGATGCTGAAAGAAATTTCTTGGCAATACTGTTTTAAGACTAGGTCAGCATGAATTATTGTACTGTTATTGAGATGTATATGCTTTACTAAAACCTTAAGCAATGAGTTTATAAAAATAGTTGCTGCTCAAGAAGAAAGAAAATATCAGTATTCTTTTGAGGAATTTACTGAAAAATGGAAGGAACATTAGAACACAGAAAAGGAAAGGGTGCAGAGAAAATGCAGGTCATTCTACTACCATTTTAATGTATCAGTCTTTAAGTGTGGATGAAAGTATGAAGTTGAGCTGAAAGAGATTTGCATGGGGGGAAAAAAAATGTTTGGATTGATGTGAGATAAACTTAAATGCTACTTAAAATCATGTGGAAGTAAAAGACACCTGGAAAAATAACCTAAGAATTAGTGTTTGACTTTTTAAATTAATTTTTGTCAGCTGTTGGCCCAAAGATTGGAGGATATGCATAGGAAATAAAACAGCAACACAGATTAGTAAACTGGATATTTGCAAAATGAAAATATTATAGGAACTGTTCTGTGACAGTACTCAGCTTATAAAGAATTCCTGAAATCCAGTCAAGGTCTTTCATCTGAAGTGTATCAAGGACTTGTCTGGGTTCCAGTATTCAAGAATCCTTTATTGTCACTAGTTAATAGAAAGAACGTAAATTCCTCTGATCTTTGTTGGCCACTGTCTCACATGGTATTTGCGTATTCCAACCCATTAAAGATCCACTGTTGGTTCAGCCTTTTCCTTTTGTTATATTGTCAAGGAACGTCCACAACAAACAGCTGCAGCAAAATTAAAGAGAATATATATATATTTCAGTCTAGCCCTTTTCATTAATAACTGTGGATGTGTCTTCTAGGCACATTAATAGCAAAAAAAGAAAAAAAAAAGACAAAAAAATGCCGCAGTCTGTCTCATGGGTACACACAAAAGTCTCTTTCTTTCCAAACTTGAGTCTAGCACAGGTGGTGTGATCCTCAGGGCATTTGTGTCTGAACTCTGGATTTGATCTTATGGAATGAAGAAGTATTTGGGACTTGAGAACTAATCAAATGCAGTTCCCGTTCAAGTTTTGTTCATCAGGCAGGATATTTGGTTTTACTGCTACCTTCTCACAAGCAACAAGTAAATGGCTTTTCAATAATACCATTCTTACCTCTTTGAGTCCCGGGCCAACGTAACCAGTAAAAAAAAATATTAAAATTTTATATCATTGAATAAATACTTATAAGTATTATTTTAGGGTAGATCTTGTTAAAAATATTTGGTTATATCATGTATGTTTGTTATTTGTGTTTGTACATATTTGTCTGTATACATTTGATCCTAAACTTTAAAAACTTAAGGAAAATATTCTTGTAGAGATTTGTGGACATAATGCTCTGGAATTTGAGAAGTAGATGTTATGGTTAGCTTTTGAATGCTACTTGTCATACAGATAAATTTAATGGATGTTTATTTTATATGGTGATATATGATTCTTCATCTCAGTCTCTGAGCTCAGTTATTTAAAGGAATTTAGATGTGGGCCTAGCCATGAGACACTTCTCCATCAAAGAATAAGGGTTAATCAGGAAAAGCAGAACTGCCAGGATGATGATGATGATTATTATTATTATTTCTAAAAGGGATTGTATTTCCAGATAGCTATAGCTGAAAGTACAAACAGCTTCTCTGAAATACTAAACTGTTTAGAGTCAGACGGTACTTCTGGAAAAGGAACCTAACCTAACTTTGGTAAGCACAGAGAAACAATGGGCCTGAATTTTAATGTAGAAGTAGCTTGTGTCAGCAGTGTGCCTACCTGAAGACTTCTTGATTATACGCTTTCAGCAACAATTTTAGGTAACCTGTTGAACTTTGCAGGGCTTGGCCTGTTTATGAGCTCTCAAAGGTAGCCAGACTTTTAAGTAATTCTGCATTCTTTAAGCTGTCTACATTTGGTCTACAGGCTTTATTAACTGTGGCCGTTTGAGAACACCCATTCCTCAGTATGGAATTTGGAAAAATATATTTTCTTTGTGAAGAGAAATCTGTACCCGCCCCCCACCCAAAAAAAAAATATATATTTGATTATGTGGTCTTTGTTAAAAAAAATTCATGGAAATATGAAAGATTTTTCATCTTTTTTTTTTTCCAAAGCTCTAGTAAATGATATTGATGTGTCACAGAAGCAGTGCTAATTTGGGCTTTCTTTTCCTCCCTTCAGGCAATATATTTTTGCTAGTTTTACAGTAATATCACTTAATTTAAATATTGTCTTTGCTGAGCAGAAAGAATGCTCTTACTTGGTATCTAAAGAGTACTTTTGGTGTTATCAATATGCTGCTGATAGCTCCAGGAAAAGTCATCACTTGGTGAATTTAACCCTACAATTAGTTCAGTATTCTGAATTTGCAGACCTGTCTCAAGTTTTTATCCTTCTCCTTGCAGATTGTAAAGAGTTTTCTTTTCTTTATAGAGCAATGAAAATCACATCTGACAGGAAAACTGACATTAAAGCTTGGAAAAACAAGTTCAATAGATCACCTAGTACACAATCTTGTCTTGGACAATTCTTTACTAATTTGAGACCAGTAAGGCACGTTAAGCAAGTGGGAAGAACTAGAGTTCTGTGTCAGTCTTCTGAATGATTTTTTTTTTTGCTAAAGTTCAGCTTTTTAAAGTTAAGCAGGTAGTGATATAATGAAGTTTACGGTATTTTTTTTTCCACTCATGGTTAATTAATAACATTAGAAAATTACTTAACTGCTTTGCTTTTCATGTCATATACAGGTTAGATTAGGTCTTCTCCAAACATGGAAGCCTATTGATTTTACCATATTTTATAACAATACCATCTTTAAACTGATTAACGGACTAACTAGTGACAGACTGTCTAGTGTCTTTGGTAGAAGCATGTCTTGAACTGCAGTGGAAGTCAGAAGTGGAATATTTGTCATCTTTTACAATACAGGTCTGTAAGAATTTTCCAAATAAATTAGTGTTTATCTATCTCATAATTCACTTGGTAGAGCTTAATGTCAGAGCTGATCTCAGATTTAGAAAACGTAGTGATATCCTTCATACAGGATTCCTCCTGTTTTCAATGCTGTTTTTGCATAAGCACCTGGGAAACTATCAAAATAGGTATGATCATCAGAACACAAGCACAGATGTGAAAAAAAAAAGTCAGTAGAAACTTGTAGTCAAAGAGACTGCACTACTGCTACTGAAAACAACAGTGTATATATATATTAATTTTTCTGTCATTTTTGGTAGCCCATAATTCACCCCCATTAGGCAGCTGAATCCAAGCCTCAGTTATGCTGTACTCGCTAAATGTTCTGCTCTTCAACATAAGAAAGAATATGCTCAGGGAGAGATTTAGCTATACAAAAGTCTGAATTAACTTGAAGGATCCTTTCACTGATGATTTTAAAGGAACTGCACCTCTTTTGTTGTCAATACAGTTATTCAGCTTTATTATGTACTCAAAAGATAATTTGAGATAAAAGATAAAAAAAAAATAAGATAAAAATATAAAAGATAATTTGAGATAAAAGATAATAATTGCAACTGATATAAGAACTGCAAAAGTACTTGACCAACAGAATGATGATAAACAATTTGATATTTAGATTATAACTATCACAATATGTAAACCAGTAAGTGATACCTACAGAAAGGTAGGTCAGAAAAAATCAGATTCATCCTGTTTGGTGTTTCTGTGATGAAACTGAAACTCGTCTCTTACAGACAGCAAAGTGAATAAATAAAATAAAATAAAAAATCTGGACGACTAGTAGCAGATCAAATTCAAGAATCTGTCTGTTGCTCTCATTTATTTTTGGTTTGTTTTACTGTTACGTTTTGGCAAGGCTCTGTGGTGAAATCACACACTTGGTTATACCTGTTCCTAAATAAAAAGATTAATAAAATAATTTTTCTTTTTTATAATGTGCCAAATTGCCTTTATATCTGATGTGCAGGAAGACTCCTAAACTCGATTCTTCAGTTCTAAACAGGGAAAATATGGCAGTATCATATGAAAACAGCTGCCCATACATCTGGCAGTAGAACAGCATTGTAGAGTATCAGTACTATCTTACCAGATACTATAACATAAGAATGGCATAACTTCAGAATTCCAATTATTTTTAAAAGTGTATGCTCAATGAAAAACACCTTTATCCAAACTAAACAAATAAAAACGGCCTTTAAAGATGCTGTTCTGCTAGTATCAACTGTGCGTACATAATGTGTATCTCAAAATATTATTTTGTGTCTTTTGAATAAGTTATTGGTCCAGTGTCCAAATGAAAATTGCCATAGAGTCTTAAGAGGCTATGCTTTTTGACAGTGTCCTGGTACAACTTGTATATGCAAACATGAACAAATTTGTTGGCATTATTACATTCAGATGGATAGAGAGTACACATGAGAACTGTTCTAAACAGTGAACGAGTCTAGAGAAGGAACAAAAGGAAGGTTGTGAAGATGTGTGATTAAATCTAAAAACACATCAGACAATAAAAACCAGTATGGAATGTGTCAGGGCTGAGAAAGGCAATTGTGAGCTACCTGTAATCTGCAGAGGTGATGCATATGTAGGAAGAAAAAAGTCCAACATCTCTGTGACTGTTCTTGCCTGCATGTACGTATAAGTTCTATCTATCTCTGTATCTATTCTATCTACAGAGGTTTTAAGATTTAACAGTGTGTCTCTGGTGTGAAGAAACAGCGATGGCCAACCAAAAGTCTGCGTGGAGTATAAAGCATGTGACCCAGATTAAAGAAACTTTTTTTTTTCAGGTGCATGGAATTGAGGGACGCAGTCATTACCATTATCTAGAAACCCTTTCAAGGTGACAATCATAATGAATCTTCTTTTTCCAGAAACCAATGTAGCAAGGATGATTTGAAAAAGAATAGCAGCCAAAAATTAAAGGTGGGAAACTGGCACATTCTCAGTAGATTGTGGTATGTCACCGAGAGCATTCAGGAACAGGTTAGAAAGTACCAAAAATTTGACATCTGTTTATGTTGGTTGCCTATGTTTATTCTAACTATGCTAAACTTGAAATGCACCAGTAATAGGTGTAAATCCATGTTGTCTGAAGGCTTGAAACAATGTCTTTAGATTTGGGAAACGCTTTTGAAAACAGGTAGGGGAGAAACTACCTGTGGAAACACAAATAGCATAGACGGTTAATAAATGACCTGTGAAGGAGGATTGATAGAGTTGCCTTTCTGGGGAAAAGGAAGAAGCATGAATGAAAAGAAGAGGCAGGAAGGCTTGGGAGAGAACAACATTCTCTGTATTTATCACGTTCATATACATTCACTAGCTTGCTATTTAAATACGTGTTCAGTACATTCACTATGTCTTTTCATACTAGCTGTAGCAGGTAGAATGAGAAGTATAGACTTACTCTGTAATAAAGGACATTTGAGTTTTAAAGAAGCTTCTCATAGGATAGTGAGGCAATTTATTTCAGTGCTTAAAAAAATAATAAAATGATTTATTTCTCTGGAAGACAATAAAGTAAAGTTAAACAAGTATTATTTGAATTAAATGGATTTGTGTATCTTCACAGGGATGAAAAAGATGACCTTTGCAGAGCTCATCTAACCCTGTTTTTGTAGTATTTCATATTTCAGTTATGCTTATTGTTTTCCTTCCTAGCAAAAGCACTGGAAGATGAATGGATTTAGAATAATCATATATTTGTGCTCATGGGGAGCATGTTTACATGTAGTTAAGGTTTTGAGGTCTTTAAAATTCACACGTTCTGATTATCAGTGTTCCATCTGAAAGTATAAAAGTGCTATCTATGAATGTAATTAAAACTCAACATATATCTACAAATGACCTGCAGTTATTAGTACTTCTTCACAGTAAGATCATAAATCAGTTGTGAAACCTTATTGGAAACCCAGAGGAAATAGCTTTTTCCCTTTGACATGCTCTAGGACATGACCTTCAGTGTTTCTGTTCTAGAAGTTAGAGCCATCACTTGCAAGATCTTCTAAAAATTATATTCTTGAATGTTCTCAAGAATGTGATAAACTGTTGCTATTTCTTAAAACTCTGTACAACAGCTACACAGTGTTGGTTGCATTGTTTGACCTGGGATAAAGAAGAGGAAGATATTGCTCTGAACTCATGCCAAACCTCCCTTCTGTTATGACAAGACCAGAAAGACAATTCTCCATTACTCTGTGGGCTTTTAAGTTGTTTCACATTTTCTGTTAATAGTTGGTCTCACAACTTTTCTCCTGTTATTTGCTGTTACCACTCGACATACTAATAAGGCTTAGATTAAAATGCATTGCAGCAGAGACATGGGACAATATGTTGTCTGACACTAGGGACAGAAATAAGAACTTCAGAACAAAAGGCGCATGTCTTAACAGCTTGAGCTAAAGAGTTGGCTTCAAGGTGGGAGGTTGTCAAGTGTCCCATCAAGTATGGTGAGGGATGTTTGACACAATGAGTCATCATACAGATGAGTAATTTGGAGAACAGAAAAAAAAGGATGGGGATTGCCTAAGCAAGTCAGGGTGTCTGTGGCAGATGGGATTGAACCGCTGGGTATTTCTAGAAGGAATATGAATTACAAAAATGCAGAGTTGCTTCTGCAGTGTGTTGGAGGTCTCTTAGCAGTATGATTCAGAGGTGCTCAGAATATTTAGGAATGAATATGTTAAATCTCTTAATGTAAAATATAAGTTAAAAAAAATTCAAGTCTCCTAGCAATTACTCTATCATGCTAGCTTTATTCACAATTGGTCAAGTTAAGCTAGTGTGCCAAATGTAGCTTTTCTCAGGAGTAGGTTTGATCAGTGCTCCAGAGTTCTGCAGTGATTTCTGCATTAGCGCTCTTTCTTGTCACAGCAACATTTCAGCAAAGTGGGCTTATAAGCCTTTTCTGAAGGATGCTTTTTACGTATCCCCTCTCTGCTGTGCATAGTATGTAAGAACAAGGAAAAAAAAAAAGTGGTCATTTTTTCCATAATGGAATGTCCCCCACTGGGCTCATGCATAGTTGCTTATAGTTAAATGGTTAACATGTCTTTAAACCCATCACTTACTGGAGCACAAATCAGTCAAGATTTGCATTTTGCTTGCTAATCAAGTTTTTAAACTCATGAACTCCCTGCCTAATGACAAGAATATTTATCCAGGTTAATTGACAAAATCCCTTCAACATAAAGTGCTCTAGGAAACAATTTCAGAACATTTACATGTTGTATTAACATCTCATTCTTTTATTCAATACCCCCAGAGCAAGTGCAGATGTAGGATGAATAGAATGTATTTTATAATGGCATTTTCTCCAGAAAAAGCTCATCTTATACTTCTGTTGTCTTTTGCTTAAGACTAAAGCATGCTTCAAAATCTAAGCATATAGCTGTTTCAATGTTAACAAACAGATACTCAAACAATGCAATTGCTATATTTTGAATACTGAATGCTCTTAGAAAATTGCTGTTTCTTAAAAAGTGATTTTGAATAACAAATTAAAAGAAATAGGAAAAAAAAAACACAGCAGATTGACTGTATGGTCATAAGTAATATGTAAACAGCAATAGTGTCTGAATTTATTAAATAAATGATTCATTACAGGTTAGTACCCCAAGCTTTTTTTCTCACCTTTGCAGCTGCTCTTGTTTGCCTGAGGACAGTTTTCTATGAATTTGCATCATGATAAATGTATCCTTAAAGCAGAGAAACAAAGAAATGAAACAGAGGATTAGAATTTGTTGTGGAATGAGTCATTCATTAAAATAAAATGAAATAACTCTAATATCTTAGGTTTAATTGTTGCATTTTGTACTGTGTCTTCCTGTTGTCCATAAAGCATTTCCACCAGTGATTTTTCTTTTGTAATTCTAGTTTTAGGTGTTTTGAGATGAGTCATTTCAAATCATCTCATTATTAACTTTTTTTTTTTTAGTAGCAGACTGAAGGCAGAACCCTTGTACTTTTCTGCTCAAATGGGAGATGGAAGACTAATTTATATTCTCATAACTGAGAATGAAGCTAAAATATTTGTCTTCCACTACAGAAATGAATAAAACTGGGGCAGATGAGGCTGTCAATAGAAAGTTATGACAACAAACAATTAGAACAAATACTGCATTGTAAATAGGAATACAGTATTCTATTTTTAGGATCTGGACAAGGGCCTATGGAAGTGAAATAGGTGGATATGTTTGTCCAACTGTTTATATAATGTAATAATGCTTATTAAGCTCTTGTTGGTTTAATAAACATGAATCTTGGTCCTTAAAACAGGGACTTAATATGGTTCATCTGAAGAAAAAAAAAAAAAGCACTCTTCTAGACCTAAAAATTCTACCTTAATTTTTCTAGATTATGCTCAAAAATGAGCAAATGGCTTTCCATTTACTTCAGTCTTATTTTGCTCCTTGCTCTAACATGATTCTCTGTATTTCCTATAATCCTTCCTACTTTCCAGTGTAAACAAAGGGGAAAAAAAAAAGCCTTGCTACTTACTTTTCTCTGGCAAACATTAACAGGAGGAAAAAAAATAATTCTTATCTATTACATATATATCATTTTCATTAATATTTTTTGAAATATTTTGCTTAGCTTGTCTTTCGAGTCACCCCCACAGCCACCCACTTCTCAGATGTTTTTAAAGTCAGCCAAAGTTACTGCCAGCTATGGGGATACAACCTCCTGAGAAGGAAGTGGCTGTGTTGATGGGAGATTACCAGGAAAACCCAGCTGTTCTAATGAGTGGTTTTGGTGTCATTACTAGTTTTGTCTAGAATGTCAATACTGAGCATTTGAGGATGATTTTAATGAAAATGGAATTCTAATCACAACAGGGATTTACTGACCTTCCAGTCTCATACTACTGAAGTTCGATATTTAGACATCACGTTATTACATTCAGAATTTCCTGTTTAAGTCATATTTTATGCTCTGAAGAACAAACCCTTCTGAATTCTGAGGTTTGTATCCAGGCCTGACAATACAGAACTGCTCAGACCATGGTTATTACAGAAATCCTGTAGGACAACAGTTGAAGATCCTGATTCCAGAGGAGTACTCAGAGAATAGGGGCTCTCCCTCTCCTCTCTTTTTCTGTGTAGCTGTGAACAGACCATGATACTTTTTTTCCAGTGTTTTCCTCGGTCTGTTGGTGTGAGTCTTGAGTACTTCTTGAGCAAGAGGTAGTATTTAGTAGTCCTCAATGGATTTTTATTATTATTATTTTTCCATTATAAGTTCATTTTTACTGCCAAAAACTTTAAATAGAGTTCCTTAAGTCAGCCATGACTCCTATAAGTACTTTGGTTTTGAATCCAGACACTGTTGTTTCGTCTGATGTTTCCTAATCTTTGTATTAGGAGAGAAAATGTTCTGCTCACCTTCTCTATCCCAATTGTAATTTTATTAACATTACTGCGTATCTCTCCTCTTCAATCATATATTTTCATAGTCTGTTAAACTATCTCTTGTGTGCCCTTTATACTTTTTCCCTCCTTCTTCATTTTCTTTAAAACATATCCTTAATCAGGCTATGATTTTTTTCTTCTGTTGCAACTTCTAATTCTGTATTCCTGCCTAATGCTTTGTGTTTACTCTCTGAAATACTTGGAGGAGTGGATAGATGGAGGTGTCTGACTTCCAAGACTGATTATTTTATCAGGTACCTCTCCTGCTTCCATTTTCTTATCTCCTTCACAGTTGCACATATCATGAAAACCCATCGCAAAGGAGAGCAAGTTTTTGCTTTCCACCTATTTTGCAGTAGTTTCTCTTTGGTCCTTGAAAATACTGTGTAACAGTTAAAACTGAGAAAGGATCTTATTACTTATCACATTCTTTGAATGTTCTACATCTGTTAAGGACGTCTTCAGAAATCAATGAAGAGTTGTCCTTAGTTGTAAGTTTGCACTGGATAATTCTAGTTGGAGAATGTGTCACACTGTGCTATTCACAAACTTTTACCTTTTTTTTTTCTTTATTTATTTGTTAGGGCTGACCAGGTTGGTTAGATATGCCACTTTACATTAGTATGAAATATTTATAACAGTTCGTTATTCTATTTTACTTGCATGGATATTTTGTAGATGAATAGGTCCTCCACTCTAGTCCCAAGCCCCTTCTAAAGTTCTGTGTGGGGAAAAAAAAACAGCAACAACAAAAACAAAAACCACCTCACAGCCATTTTCCAAAATATGTGGCTTATTTCTGCAAATAAAGGATGCAAACTGAAATAAAAGAAAATGATCTGGGGACAAGCTGAACCTTAGAAAACTTTGTTCTTCATGAAGCTACCTGCAAAGACTTTTAAAAGTTGTTGCTCATTTTGCTTCCGATTGTGTTAAATATAAGTCTAGCAAACTTGCTGAACATAGGATGAATATTTAACTCCAAGGTGGCAAGGCGGTTGTCTGATAGTCTTTTATTGTTTAAAATTCAAGCAAGTGATATGTGCAATAATAAGCATCATAATTAGGAAATGTGATCCATTTCTTTGTTCTGGAGGCTCTGCTAAATTTGATTCCAATGACACAGCAACACCCAGAGGTATCAGAGCTCTTGAGCCTCACAAAACTGCTTCTGTCCAGGAAGAGAAACACAGAGAATGATACAGAGCTGGGAGGGGGCAGAGGGAGATTTTTATTGGAAGCTGTTAAAGTGGTTGCTATGAGACCTTCTCCAGCTAACATAGGCACAGAGCGAGTGCGAGGCTGATAAATCGTATCTCTTGTATTATACCTTTCCTTTCTGCCTTTTTTTTTTTTTTAAACGGACCTTTTGTAGTTCTTTAAGAACAGAGAAAGCACCTGCCAGTTGCTTTTTCTTCCCTTTTGCTCCCTTCTTCTGCCTCGTGCAAGATGGAGTTAGAAAATGAAATGATCAGCTCCTCCAGCAATTCTTCAGCAGGCTCCAGAGAGTACAAGGTGGTGATGCTAGGAGCAGGGGGAGTTGGCAAAAGTGGTAAGTTTCAGCAGCAGCATTTTGGGGGAAAAGGGGTGAACTGGGAGTGTAAAGTTCACAGAACAAGAATGATTTATTAAGGGGTTTATTTCCTCTTTTTGTTGCACATGGTTTGGATAAAAGTCTATAATTGATGACTGGGGCAGTGAGTCAGCTTAATTTGTTACAGAGTGAAATATTATAAGCCTTTTTTATTAGATATTTTTGCAAAAGCAACCTTGGCTCTATTGTATAAAGGAGAGGGCAGTCAGCTTGCTGCTGTTAGTGTTACAGCAGGTGCTCGTGGCACTGCAACACTTGGTGAGGGGTGATGGATAGTGCGGGTGTAACTTGTTGGCCTCCTTGAGCCTAGGCAGAAATGTTACTAACTATAAGTCAGCTGTACGTGCAAAGTGTGGAGGATGCCTACAGTGACACTGTTTTCTTCCCCACATCTTCCTTTGACTTTTTTGCTGAGTATCACTATGTCTCAGCTGGTGTTACTCTCCTCTCCCATCCCATCAGTTACAGAATGCATGTCTGAGTCTCATGCCAGGCGATAAGGTAGATTTGCAGCATATTTTAATATCACTGTCCAGTGCTGGCAAGATATGCTACTGTCTGACAATGGTATTTCTTAAGAGGAGTCATTATTTTCTCCAGACAATGTTTTCTTTTTCCTAGATATTATCACCTCTTATTTATTCTCACTGACACTAGCATTCCCTGTTCTTAAAAAGACTTTGCTGAACATGCAGTGTTTGTCTCAGAAGCCAGTATACTGAGCTGGCCACACAACAAGCATTTATTACATCTCCAGGAAATTCAAAAATAAAGAAGAGGAAAATAACCAACCAAACAAAAAGTAATATAATATATAAAGGCTAGATTCCAAACAAATTTCAGGATAAACAATCTGAAGCACTAAACTGTAACAGTTGTGTAGATTAAACAAGTTTTATTTCCTATCCAAACAACAAGACTAGGTATAGATATATATAAAAAACATATATAATAAAATTAAATACTGGGAATTGTTATAATTTCCTGTGTATATCAATAATCTCTGTTTTCTTGTTATATTTAGCTTCAACTTCAGTGCCATATCCTTCAATGAGAACTAATTCCCACCAGTATTGCTTAACCAGGCAAACAATTCTTGCACGGATGTTATGCTGTGATCACTATACAAAATGGGAAAGAAGAAAATATTGGCTATCTTAGAGTAACTTTCTGCAGTTTCAAATTATCTTATCCATGGTAAAGCAGATGTACAGGTTGTGTCAGCTGGAACTTTCAGCAAAACGTCACTTTTTTTTTTTCCTGAATGCACCCATTAAAATAAACAAACAAAAATTTATTCAAATCTCACTGTCATTGTTCAGAAAAACTTAGCTGATGATTTCATGACACTAAAGCCTTCAAAGCTGTGGATTACAGAAGGTAATGACATCTCTACGAAGAAAGACCAGATAATTACTTAAGAAGAATTGTGTGTCTGTGTGGTCTAGAGAAATAAAAATGGGATGAAATGTCCAGTTATGACATTCAGTGAGATAATTGAAAACCTTCTGAGATAAACTGGGGAACAAAACAGCAACCGAGAGACTTAAGACTAGAAGAAAGGAGGCAGACTCCTTTCTCATCATTTATTTGCTATGAGCTTCCCCTATGGAATGGGCATGAAATATTTCAGTGGAATACTGAGCTGGCCCAACTGATGGCATGCTGATAGAGATAAGGAAGAACTGGTGTTACTCTGTAAGCCATGTATTCATTCTGACTGATGCTTAGGCAGGATTAATTTACACTGGATTAAAAGCAGAAAAAGGCCTGAAGGACTCCTTCCCTTCTACAATATGAGCTCTTCTTTCTCCTAGTGACCTAGATTCACTCTGTTCAGGAAATTATGAGTCTAACTACAAAAACAGGGTCAGGGTAGCATAGGGATGAGAGAGAGAGAGAGAAAGTTCTATTTTCATCCTAGACTTTGGGTAAGTGATATATAGGATGATATATAGGTAATATCTTGATTTCTTTCTTCCTCTCCCTCCTCCTTCCCTTCTTAAGCCATGTTAAATGAAGTAATAGCTGGGATTAAGTTGCTGAGTTGGAAACAAACATCTTTTATATCTCTTTTATACTTTCGGTTCTTCATTTTGTTCAGTTTTAAATAAATCAGTTTTGGAAAGAGTTTTCTTTAAGAGCTAAATTGCAGAAATGTTTGAAGATATCATTTTACTCTGAACACAGTTCACTTCTATGGATCCCCTGGGCATTTTGATCTTCTGTTTCCCACCCTCTTCTGCTCTCCTGTGCCACTTCACATTGTGTGTGTGGAGGTCTTTCCATTGACAATTGCACACTCATTTTAAGGGGCTGTGGGTGGCCATTTCGTATGGGCAGGAAGGAATAAGGAATGGGACAACAACAATGGATGTGCTTTTTGTGTTGGTAGTTACAGAGTATTTGCTACTGGTTGTCTGTGTTGTCCCTTCAGTTCTGTTTTCCAAGATAGCAGATAGTCCATGAGGACAGCCAATTTCTTGTTGTTTGGGCTATTCACTCTAGTAAAAATTTCACAAGAATTGGTTATAAAAGGTAAACTCAGCACATCCAAGTCTGATACTCACTACATAAGGGTAATAACATACAAACTGCAAGTGGTTTAAGAAATGTCACTTCACATTTGTAAATTAGTTTTAGAAAAAAAAATAAATCTCAGTCACTACTTTATAAAAGACAAAAACAAAACAAAAACCGACTACTGATAATAGCTAGTAGATAATACTGGCATTTAGTTAAAATGTACTAAGCTATTCACCTGGAAAGAGATTTCTGTATCGTAATTATAGATTATAGATTCCCTACAATGAGTTCTCTCTTCAAAGTGTTCTGAAAACAGTACTGTTTAGGTTTTCAGAGCAATATGCTTATTTGTTACTTTGTGTGGGTTGTGTCTGATATCAAGCACAGCTATACACTTTGCCATAGCTCTGTTGCATGTTCAGACCAAAATAAGGCTAGAACAAGGAATAAAAATGAAAAAAAAAAAAAAAGGCAAAAAAAAAATAATGTTGAAGAACACTTGAAAAAAGGTAAATTTTCTACTGACTTTCACTTGACTATATGCCTAATGTATATGCTTTTCCAGTTTAAAAAGGTTTTGACGCTCAGTCTTCTCTGGTTTGATGACAAATCTCAGGTCAGCTCAGAACCATTCAAAACTACTTCAAGTTGACTTACAAGTTTTAAACCCTAATAATCTTAATGGATTTGAAACAGGTTTTGATTACAAATACCTTCGTAGACCCACATCTGCTTGGTGAGCCCAGTACTCTCATGGTCCCTAGCATGATGCAGCTCAAACCTCTGGTTTAAATCTGTTTTGGAGTGTTACAAAGCATACATAAAAGAGCTTCTAAATCCTGAGGCCAAGCATTACTTGCTTATATTTAGCAAACTAATTAGACTAATAACAATAATTAATTGCAGCACACTCTGCAAAACATTAACAATAATTAACTGAGGGGATGTACAGTGACTTCCAAAGAGAACAAACAAATTGGGGTACCTGGGCAAGCAAATAAAATAGAAACTTTCAGTTTCCTAAAACAAACAAACAAACAAACAAAAAAACCTGTTATTACTTAGGCAGCCTTTAAATGCTGATTTCTCCATGATCTACCTGTACATGCATCTTCTGGGCTGAATGAAATGTTACTCTTTTTTTTTATTATTTTTATTTTTTTCTTTTCTTAATACAAGTTAAAGTTCATTTATTAAGGGTGAAGATAATCTATTGTTTTTTTCTGGTAACTAGTAACTGGAATTATACTTTTATCCAGAGAATAGGTGTATGCAAAGGGAGTTTCATTATTCCTGTCCTGAGAAAGTGGCATTTAAGATGAGAAGAAGATTTTAAAAAATAATAATAATAAAAAATAAATAAAAAATAAACTTATATCATGATTTTTTTGCTAATAAGCTGTTTTTTACATTACAGAAAACATTTTTTTTCTACATTTTATTTCTCAGACTGATTGCCAGTTAATTTGCTGCCACCTTTAAAAATAAATAAATAAATAAATAAAAATTGTCAATTACCCAAAGAGTTTTGTTAAACTAAAATATTTTTAGTTTTAATATATGCTTGGAAAATATTTGGATATATTTCTCCATGCTTGAGTCTTAAAATAAGCAAAAACAAAATTCAGAACAAGCCAGCTATCCAGAGGGAAAGAGAAGGAATTAAAGAAGAGGTTTTCTGTTTGTTTGTTTGTTTGTTTGAGGAAGAATGTGAAAAGATGTATTTCTTGGCCTGAGCTGGTTAGAGTAGGTTTGCCTTCTCTGTTGATTTCCTTTTTGCCAAACACCTTTTATCTACAAATACAGGTGACTTGTCTGATTAGTTTCAGGATCTTGTGTACAAAATAAGTTCCATACTGTGGGAAAACAGTAATGTTTTTTACGATGTGGGAACTTGTGTCATAGAAATTTAAGTGCCCGGTTTTCTTCTTTTATTGAGGTTCAGACTGCCTACTTTTTAGATTAGCTTGCCTGTTATTCAGTCTCAATAAAGCAAATTCAGTGTCTATTCATTTTAAGAAAGTCCTAATTGCAAGACTCCCCAGTAAACAGAAGTAGCTCTCACACCACGGAGTGCATCCTGGAGAACTGGTTCACTTCAGCTATTTTTTAACCCCTTGGAAATAAATCAGTGCATGATCCAGGATATACTGGAAAAGGCTGAAGAGCAGAGCTAGAAGTTTTGCAGTTTTGTTGGCATCAGTAGATCCAAGGTTGGAAAGTAACATTTGGGTTTGCTGATACTGGTCTTACACCATAGCAAGGCTCACTATCCCAGAACATACTCTTACTTAAGTTGCAGGGAGGACTGTGCTAGAATTTCACTACCTCAGTGAAATGTTCCCTTGTCCAATTTCTATCCCATATGTCTATAGATAATATATTGTGCTTCAATGAGCTTTATCCTTTCACATAAGCATACGTTATTCTGAAGCTCTGGTTACATGCTTCATAACTCATGGAATATAGCACAGTAGCTTCCTTTTAAAATTAATTATCTGTTTTTCAAGTGTGCTGTATCAAAATGATCTTTCGTGTAAGTCAGGAACCTTTAAACTGATGCTATTCAGAGTATATATGATATACAGTGTATTCAAAATAATATTACAGTTGTGATAAATTCTTCACTGGGAAAAATATGAGACAGCTCTGTCCTCTGCAACATGCAAGGTCACTTATGCTTTTTAGCAGGTTTTGCTAATATGAGTATATCAGCTGATATTTGAGTATATCAGCTTTGGCAGGGAATGACTTCTCAGTGGAAGGCAGCTAGCTGCCTGTGAGTGTTTCTGTTGAAAACACACAAAGTTCTTGCTGATCACAAAATTCCTCTGTTTTTTTCCTATAAGGTGTAACATTCTGTTATACCTTAACTGCTGGGAGAACTGGCATTGGCATCATGAAATGTCAAATCAGTTAAGCTTAGGCTGCAACTGAACTGCAGCTCTGCCAGCTTTGGATTTAATCCATTCCTTCAAGCTTTATAATAAAGTTGGAGAAGTCTATTTATCATGGTCACAAATGGAGAGGTTTTGCTAATGGTCAGGTCTCTCAATTGTCAGTGACATCCTCTGTGAGCTATCTCAGCTCACCATCCCGTGAGAAAATTCCTTCCTCTCCCCTGAGAAACAAGACAGAAGAAAGTTTTCTTCTGAGTTCTCCCCAAAGGGCATGAAACATATCAGAGCCAGAGAATGCCAGGGGATGACTGGCAACAAAATGAGAAGGAAGTTCAGGGAAGACTTCCGTCATTTGTTAGCCAAGACATTTCGGGGCTTGCTCACCTGTTTCTGTCTGTTATGACTGTGCAGTCGTCCTAGTGAGGAACTGGGAACAGACAATTTGTTAGAGGTTATTTTTCAGCTTTCTGTATAAATATTTCACATCTGGGCAAGGTCTTAACGTTGATCCCCAGTGTGGGAGAGCCTTTGGGGGACCGTCAGATATATGGCTCACAAAGGTTTTGCCAGGGAGCTAGAAAAATACTACCGTATTATGGCCCCAGTATGCTCTCTGTTAGCTAGAGCTCTTCTTCCCCAGATGCCTGGTAAATGAATCAAGGGTAAGAGACTGGCCTTATGTTGTCGCCTGCGCCAAACCAACATCCATAAGGAAGATTAAGTTACTACTCAGTATGAGTCAAGCTGAAAAAAAGTAGCCTTTGAGTGTCTAGGCTTGCTGTGGATTGTATTTAAGGCAAACCAATGTTTATTTTTATTTTTTTCCTCCAAAGTCAATATAAGTATAGCTTTTGGTGTCTAATTTTGTTCTGCTTCTCCTGTGACTGCAAAAAATCCCATCTTTTCTAACTGGAGTAGAAATTGAGACACCCAATTAATGAAGACACACATCTATATCCTCTGAAAAGAAATGTGCTTTTCCCCTCTTCTTCTTCCGTCCAAAAAAAAAAAAAAAAAAAAATGTAATGGGGATTTTTAAGGATTTATATTAGAGCGTTGGAATTTTAGAAAAACAAATATAATTAAGCAAAATATACTCATTCAAATGAATAAATAAATAAATAAATGGAAAGAAAAAATGTGAAGAAAGGGAATATCTACTTTTTGGCCAGAGAAAAACTCACTTATTTGGTAACTGTCCTGAAAGCATAAGTGTATCTATCAAAATGACATATAAATTCCCTTGGGCAGTTCATAGCACTGAGTGTAACCTGTGATCAGCTGTGACCTGATGTGGAAGTGTCAGTGCAAGGCTGGGAAAAGAAGGAAGGAGAGAGCAGAATACTAGCAGGGGTACAGCAGAAAAGGCATAGTATTCTTAACAGTTATGTATCCTTTGAGAAAAAATAAGTAAATTCCTAACTGGCCACTGTAAGCCACCAGCTAAGTTCACTATGGCTCAGGTGATGTAAACTGAATTGCAGTCGTTGTTCTAATGAAGAATTGTATATGCAGTTTATATGTAGATCAGTGTTGTAGGCTGAATTGTCTGTGGAAAACAAACAAAAGGATTGTACATAAAGTACAACAATGCTAGGCAACCACATCCCTGGGTATGAGCAGCTTTCAGTTCTTCTTATAAACTAGATTAAGCTTTGAAGACTTTATAAATGCAGAATTCTGATATATATATATATATTTTTAATACCAAACTGTTCTGATGTTTCAATTCTCTTTGCAAATAGGATATCGAATTCATTGCAAGCTCAATTTTGTGTAATTTCAATTTCTAGCCATTTTATCTTATTTCTTTTTTAACAACTTTGAAAAGCTCCTTATTCTCTTACTTTCCTTTCTGATAATGCTTATAGACAGTAATCAGTTCACACCTTGATCTTCTTTTCAATCTTTTTAGCATCTGAAACTTCAGTTGCAGAGGATTTTTTACCTGCTCAGAGCATTTTGTATCCTTAAAATGAGTGCCTTACTATTTCCACATGACTTTCTGACTGTGAATTTGAAAAATTGACAAGCTATTCTGTTAGTGATCTTACTGGAAATAAGATTGCTTTCTGGTTTCTTCTTGACAGTTCTTTTTGTTCCTCTGAGTATAACATGTTCTTTTTGTTCAGGTGTACTTCACAGAGATCACATACAGGGAAGCATCTGCAGTAAGCCTGAAGTCACTTACTCTTCTCAATGCAGTTACCTGTGCTGTACATGTCTAGTGATAACCTGAATTCTGCATTTCCATATGCATTATCCTGTTTTGGAAGTATTTTGCTGGACTGTTACAATTGAAGTAGGTGATTCTAGTAGTTCTGGCCTGGTTTCTGTTATTCTTCATTTGTACCCAGTCTGTTTGTCACCTACTTGAAAGAATGAAATATGTTGCTTTTTTTTTTCTTTTCTTCTTTTTTTTTTTTTAATGGGCCGACCTTGTGGTCAAAATTATTTGCCTTGGAGAAATAAGTTAAAGATGTTTCCCTAATTTTATCAGTTCACATAATTCAGTACCTGGAGGAGGGGTTCAACTATGGCTCCTACTTTTAATAGGATGGTTTCCACATGTAATATACCAATTCGTTACTGAGAAGGCTGTCTGCAGTTCTGGCTTCTTCATTATCAGAAACCATCTGATAAACAGGAGAGAGTTCACAGAAGACCAAATGAGATGATGAAAGGGTTGATGCTACCTGATTTATGATGACAAGTGACTATGACTACATTCAAATAGCTCTGTCAAATAGTAGTCCTTGATTCTTCACTGTGTAACTTGCATATGTATACAGTGATTTAATGTAAATGGGACTGGATTCAGCTGTAATGTGAATGGATTGGTCTGTGCATCTTTTCTCATCAAACCATCCAGATGATGAATACCTACTTGGATAAAGTAGCAAAGTGGGCTAGTCACTGTTGACCGCTTTAGCACAGGGGACAGGGAAATTAGGATATATAAAGGTTATGAATATCAAGAAAATCGGACATGTTTTCTGAAAGTAAGAAGGAAAGAGACTAGTATTTCTTAATGGAGAGGTAAGCAGTTAGGTAAAAAAAAAATAAAAATGGAATTAAAACATGTAATTAAAGATGTATGAGATCTTCAGGCAGTCACTTTCTTTGGACAGTAAGAGCATGTTGCATGTCCTTAGCTGTTTGTTAAAAGTAAGATGGAACAGACTGTGGAATAGTCTTTGAAGAAAACAGGTTGGTGAAAGTTTTATTAGTCTAATTGTCTTATGCTAATTTAACATAGAGAATGAACATTAATAGGCAAATACACCTGAACAGAAGCATTTACAGTCTTCAAACTCTTTTATAGAGGAGAAGGAATACTATGATCCACCAAACTATGAAATGAATTAAAAATCTTCAGAACTTGTGGCTGGTGTATACTAATGTATACAAGCAGCATCTTTCTTTATGTTCAGACAGCTTAAGAGACTGGTCTCAAGACTAGACTTGTGTACAAAACCAGCAGTTAGTGTTTCCTCACACACAGCTGAAGTGCATCCTTTTAGGGTGTGAGGGCTCCTGTCTAATTGGAAACATGCTGAGGTGACACCCTAACAGCAGTGGTCACATGAAGCATCTGTTGGGTAGTAGTACAAATAGAAGGTTGGTAGCTTTGTTAGCTAACGACTTGCAAAAACCTACTATCTGTTCTGTTAATGGAAATGGAATTCACTGATTGAGGACTTCCATCTAAACCTCTTCCATATGAACTATGATGTGAAGTCATGGAAGGTTATATTAATGAATCTGCTTTTCATGGTGTGATTTTTTGAAGGAAGCCTTCATTATACTTTGAATATTTCATTGAGATAATCCTGCTCTGCTTTTTCCACTCAACACTGCTTGCTGTTAAGAGACAGGAAACCTTTGGGACTGTTCCTCAGCAGCAGGAATTGAACTATCAAGGCCCCCCCTGATTTCAATCACGCACAAATCAGCCATTTGAAGTGCCCAGACTGAAGCCTCAAATAAGGGAACAAGCACTGTTTCATGACAATGACTGGGCACTGTCGGTATCTTTGTTGTAAACAATCTGTTGAGGCAGCAACAGGAACTGTTTCCCTTCCAAGCCATCCTTGCTGCTGAGCTGAGCCATCTGCAGCATTTTCGGCACATGCTATCTGCTAGAATTTGGATGACGTGAAATCCATTAGGGACAGTCTTGAAAGCACAATTAGGAAATACTTTTTTTTTTCTTTTTTTTTTTTCCTGCTCTTACTTCTTTCATCTTTCTCTTTCCATACTTTTCATTATATTTCCTTCCATTCCTCTGCTAATCCTTTTCCACTTTTACTTTGTTTATTGACTTTAATTAATCTCCCCTTCTGCTTTTAAGACTTTCTGTTTTTTTTTTTTTTTTTTTTTTTTTTTTTTTTTCCCCTTTCCAGTCTGAGGAGAAACTACAGAAGAACTATACCTATAGAAGTATTCTCACACAGCTCCTCTGACAGATACTGAATAGAATTAAAGCACAGTGCAGCATCTCATCCTTACAGATCTTGGGAATTCAGTTTGCTGGAAGCTATGGCTGTTTGCTAACGCATTACCCACCCACTAAACAGAGCCCAGTGGAGACACTGGCTGAAACCACTTTGCCTCTAGTTGTGTGGAGAAAATAAAGTAAAATATAAAATAAAATAATAAAATAAAAGAGGAGAAAAAAATGCAAAGTTGTATAAAACATTATCTCAGGAACTGCTAGGTAGGGCTACTGTGATTCTGCCCTCCAAAATAAGTATGTGTTCAACTCTGTTACCTGCCATAAAAGCAGTACTTTATCTTTTCAGGTGAAAATAAATAAACAAATAAATAAACAAACAAATAAACTATTTATGGAAGGGGAACCAGAAAGTGAACTCAGAAATGTTTTTAATTTTTTAAAAATGAGTTTCATAATGTTTTGCAAAATAAGAGCTGTAAGCAGTCAGCTGAGAGACTGTTACACATAGTTCTTTAGCTGACACTGAGTGCAGTTCCTTTGTTCCTTGCAACCTTGTGGAAGTTTATGCAGTTTTGTAATTTTGTAATTCTTGTCCATTCCACATGTGCAAAATAAAGGAATCCTAGCTGTAATTCATATTGTCTGCCAGATCATGTGATTGCTTTACTGACTGTTCTTTTTACTAACCTACCACCAGCATAGTAGCTTGCATTATACTGAAATGTTGCTTGTTGAACAAGATACACAGTGTTTATAGAGATACTTCTCTTTAGCAGCCTGCAAGATACGTTCCAGTGTTTTACTCAGAATGTTCAGAACCAAGTATTGTCAGATCATTGATGGTTTCAGATCCACAGAGCTTTTTCTTCTTAGATCACACAGAATGTGAGACAGAATCTAAAGTTTCCCCTTCCCTTAAGTTTTGTCTGGAACTTAAATAAAAATGATGTTCCTTTCTCTCTCAGTTGAAACAAAAAGTAACCAGTAGGCATTTTCTACACATTGAATAATCTGATTTGGGTCGCCTGGTGACATGCTCATCTGTTCACTCATCACACACAGTCAGTCTACCAGGGTTCTGCTTCATATGAAATCTGATGGCATAGACTGCCACTACGATGCAGAAATGCATTTCCTGGGCCTTATGGTGCCTACTTATGTTTGCAAATATGCTCTAGAGACACTTTACTTCCCTGTGGGGAATAGAGGAGAAGAAAGAACTGTGTATCACAGTAATCAAGGAGTCCCCTGTGAGCTGCAGAAGCCTGCTTTCCTATACCTTTCTTTCACTTACAGCAGTTACAGTGGATTTTCTAGTGGAAATAATAGCTGCAAATTTGCATCATAATCTCTCTCTCTCACTAGGTACTTTGTTTACAAATCTGTTTTTATAAAAGTTAAAGTCAAAAGACCATTTTTGAAATTTTTCCTCTATGAAATTTGACCAAGATTCTCAAAAGTTATTAAATGTCTGATGTAACAACAAACAGTAAATCATACAAGCTTCTCCTTTTTTAGAGAATGCTCTCAAAATGTCAATTGGCTGTGATATTTAAGGGTGAGGAACTGATTAGAAATAATGCAGAACAGGAGATAGAAAATAACAATGGGAAGGAGGAACACAGCACAGGTCATCAACTAAGAATAAAGAATAAGAAATCAGGGAAAAAAAAATCCACCAAATGTGTAGAAAGAAGATGGAGGAAACAGAACAATGGACAAAGTTGTGTAAAAGTAATGGTAAGGGAATAATGGGATAGAAAGAAATGGTAGTAATTCGTATGCCAGACTATTTGTTTCAGACTTTGTCTTTTCCTTGTGCTTCTCCTACTAGATGCTGCTGGCCCGTGATTATACCCCAACATCGTCTGGGGGTACTGGAGTCCAGAGAGTACACACGGTCACATTAGTGCATTCTTCTCCTGCCTCTGTGACTTCTTGTCTTGTGTTTCTCATGCACTGGCTTTCCAACATAGGAAATCTGCCATAGCTTTCCAGAATAGAAAATGCACAAATCTTCCAGGCACAGCCTTGTTTTCATTTTTTTTTCTTTTTTCTTTTATTTATTTATTTATTTATTTATTTCCTCTGTGTTGTAGAACCTTGCCTCAGACACTGACAAGGATTTATAAATCTAAGATTGACTTCAATTTATGGGATGTTAAGCAAAGCAATACTTCTGCTTGTGTTGTTCTTATGATGATGGTCCAGAACTGAGAAGAGTTTGTGCCCCCCTTGCCCTAGAAATACCCAAGTCCTAGTGAAATCAGTGAGAAGCCCAGCATCAGTAAGACTCTTCCCTGTTCTTGAAGGAATTGTGACCATCCACACTCCAAACGAGCAGTGGTGTACAGATATATTTCACTCAATATTGGGAAATAAAATTAAATTCTGTTTCCTCCAATCTGGGAAAAATGTCAAGATGCAAAGCAAAAATGCATGTATTCCTGTGTGTTTTCTCTAGTTCTTGGTGACCCAGCAGTTACATTCACTCTCATTCTATAGCTTTTATTTCTTTTCACACTTAGCTATAAACAAACAGCTACCTCCCTCTATTCAAATGTGGACAAATGGTAGTAGGAGAAAGAATCAAAACAAAATGCCAATGACTATAAACAGTTTTAAATACACATATCCTTGAAACATATTCAAATAGCATTTATTTAAGTGCAAAGTAACACACACTCTTTAATGGAAAATAGTCATTAGCTCCAACATCTTCTTTAAAGAATTATAGAAGGCTGTGCAAATCTAGTGAGATAAATACTTTCTACTGATTGACAGTGATGGTATATTTCAAGAATAGAATTATTTTGGTGACTGAAAACCTTTCATTCTTCAGTGTCATCTACTTTAAAAGAATGATGCATCAACCTAGTTTGTGAAGCTGCATCATTTGTTTCTAAAGCATCACTACCTGCTGGATGAGTATTAATATCACATATTAATTTCAAATATTAGTTTCAAATATAAAGACAGGGAGTTTAGGTTGTTCAGCCTGGAGAAGAGAAGGCTCCAGGGAGACCTTGTAGCAGCCTTCCAGTACCTAAAGGTGGGTACTGGAGAGCTGGGGAGGGACTCTGTCTGGGGGTGTAGGGATAGGACGAGCAGTAACGGTTTTAAACTAAAAAAGAAAAAAATCTGTTTAGATTAGATATTTGGAAGAAACTCTTTACTGTGAGCATGGTAAGGCACTGGAACAGGTTGTCCAGAGAAACTGTGTATGCCCCATCCCCAGCAGTTGGACAAGGCCCTAGACAACCTGATCTAGTGGGTGGCATCCCTGCCTATGGCAGGGGGTTGGAACTAGGTGATCTTTCAGGTCCCTCCCAACATGAGCCATTCTATGGTTCTATATTAATTAAACCAGTTTCAGGTGTTTGCATGCTTTAGGGTGTCAGAATACAAAGAAGTTAGTAAGTTTATGAATAAAGTATATTTCTCCTTGACATATAAGCAGGAAAAATGCAGAAATTAAAATTTCTGTTCTGAGAAACTTTTAACAGTTCCCTTCTTCACTCCAAGTTTCACAAATGATGTTGATAAAATGAGTACTTTACAGGGTAAGAACTCATGGGAAAGAAAATCTTCACCACTGATGTTAATTTAATCAAAGCAAATAGCAGGCTGTGGACTGGGAACAAATTAGACAGGCTATAGCATACATTGTTGCTCAGAAAATGATCTAGGTAAACAGAATACTAGCTTGTACTGTGAAAATTCCTGAGGGAATCAAAGTTTCCCTGGCTCACAGTTCAAGTTTAGAGCAGTAGACAGGTAGCATGAATGTTTCTTTTCCGGTATGGTGCATAACCTGTTGCTAAAAATAAATAAATAAATAAATAAAGTAAATAATAATAATAATAATCATCATCATCATCATCATTAAGTGGTTTGTGGTAAAATTACTTGCTTCTGAGTTCCTATTTCCTTCCTCCTCCTTCTTTTTTTTTACTTTTATTTTTTTTTTCCCTTTTTTACTTGCAGGCTCTCCCTTCAAGCATATGGAAGAATTTATGAGGGATGTGGGAAATGTAAAATACCACCTGTTTATGTTAGTACAGTGTGTGGAGCCCATGTTATCTTTGAAAATTATTTATATCATTCTCATAAACTTACTTAAAGTGTATTCCTTGTTAATAAAATATTTTACCAGGAGTATGTCATAGATTGATAAACTATTGAAAAATCATTTTTTTTTAAATTCCCAGTTTATTTTTTATATTTTTTTATTTCTATATTTGTTTTAATTTCAGGATGTTTAACATATGATGAGTTTCTCGCAATGGCACAGTGTTGAAAATTTACCTATCAGCTGAGCCTTCTGTCTTTCAGAACCATCTCTAGTCAAACTGATAATCAAATACATATTTGTTTATGTTAGCACTGGAAAACCAAGAAAGGATGGGCTTTATTTGTTCCATCGCTGTCTTCTGTGTCATATCTGTTCAGCTCAGTGATTACTGTCAGTACTGTGGCATTTAAAAGAAGAGCTGAACTGAAGAGTGAGTAGAAATGCAATTTGTGTTTTGTGCTGCCTCACGTATCACAAAGAAAACTGGCAGTTTAACACAGATTCTTTGCTTGACCTTAGCAGCGGAGCAGAAAGAATACAGCTCTTTTTAAAGAAAATTGCATTTGTTCCTGACCGTCTCTTTGAAATGACCATAGACTGCCTTGAACCCTTTTTTTTTTTTTTTTTTTTTACTATACCCACTCAAACATCTGTGTTAAAAGAGTTAAAAAAGTGAATAGTTAAATGGGATGGAGCAGAGCGAGGGGAAGGCATAAATATTACTCTCGTATTTTCTGTAGATTTTAGAAATGTCAAATAGTCTTCTGTCCCATAGATTTTATAACAGGATTTGTAACAGAATTTGAAAGACAAAGAATCTCAAGAGTGTTTGGAGTTTGATATGTTATGGAAAGGAATACTTAGCAGAGTAAATGTTCCTGGGTTACAAAAAGGTTTCCAAAGTTTATGGCATAAGTCTCTGGGGTAACAAGTTATGGTGGATTGACTCCAGCTAACAGCCAGTTGCTCAAACAGCCACTCACTCCCTTCCTCTCCTGCAGGGCAGGGAGAAAATGAAAGGTGGGAAGACATTGTGCAAGTGCTGTTCAGCAATAACCAAAACATTGGTGTTATCAACACTGTTCTAGTCACAGATCCAAAACAGATGTCAGTCTCACATCAGCGCCTCGTGAAATTAAGGTACAGATTAAGCTCACCTGGGGGACAATGCAGTCACTGGTCCCAACCAGCATGGGTTCACGAGGGGTAGGTCCTGTTTGACTAACTTGGTTTCCTTTTATGATAAGATCACACATCTAGTTGATCAAGGGAAACCTTGATCTTTTTGGATTTCAGTAAAGCTTTTGACACAGTTTCCCATAGGATCCTACTGGACAAAATGTCCAGCATACAGCTAAATAAAAACATCACACAATGGGTGAGCAATTGGCTGAGGGGCAGGGCTCCAAGGGTTGGGGTAAATGGGGCCGCATCAGGCTGGCACACAGTCACTAGTGGGGTCCCTCAAGGCTCCAGTTTAGGGCCAGCCCTCTTCAATGTTTTTATAAATGGTTTGGATGTAGGACTGGAAGGTGTTTTGAGCAAATTTGCTGACAACACTAAACTTGGAGGAGATGTGGACTCGGATGAGGGTGGAAAGTCCTTACAGAGAGATCTGGACAGATTGGAGAGCTGGGCAATCACCAACCACATGAAGTTTAACAAGAGCAAGTGCCGGGTCCTGCACCTGGGACAGGGCAACCCTGGCTACACGTACAGACTGGGTGACGAGACGCTGGAGAGCAGCCCCACAGAGAAGGATCTGGAGGTTGTGGTTGATAGCAAGCTGAACATGAGCCAGCAGTGTGCCCTGGCAGCCAGGAGGGCCAACCATACCTTGGAGCGCATCAAACACGGCATCGCTACTCAGTTGAGGGAAGTGATTGTCCCGCTCTACTCTGTGCTGGTGCGGCCTTACCTCAAGTACTGTTCTGGGCACCACAGTAAAAAAAGGATGTAAAACTGTTGGAGAGTGTCCAGAGGAGGGTGACGAAGATGGTGAAGGGCCTAGAGGGGAAGACATATGAGGAGCGGCTGAGGTCACTTGGCCTGTTTAGCCTGGAGAAGAGGAGTCTGAGGGGAGACCTCATTGCGACCTACAGCTTCCTCGTGAGGGGGAGTGGAGGGGCAGGCGCCGATCTATTCTCTTTAGTGACCAGAGATCAGGACCTGAGGGAATGGTGTCAAGCTGTGACAGGGGACTTTCAGGCTAGACATCAGGAAGAGGTTCTTCACTGAGAGGGTTGTCACACACTGGAACAGGCTCCCCAGGGACGTAGTCATAGCACCAAGCCTGTCAAAGTTTAAGAAGCATTTGGACTGTGCTCTTAGTCATATGGTCTGAATTTTTGGGTAGACCTGCATGGTGCCAGGAGTTGGACTTGATGATCCTTATGGGTCCCTTCCAACTTGGGATATTCTATGATTCTATGATTCTACCATACAGGCTGATAGGAAGAAAATTAGCTCCATTCCAGCCAGACCCAGTGCATCAATTTATAGTCTGAAAAAGAGTGAAACAAGATTTAATTGCTCTTTGTGTTTTGTGTCTGTGTCTTCATATTTCTGTCATATTAACCACATGCTGGTACTGCTTTGTTCTAGTGTTTTGTTGGCTTGGTATTGGAGGCTACAGAGCCAGCACTGGCCATTGTTATTTTCCTTCTCTTTTCTTCTTGTTTAAATTTGGCTGTTCAAAAACTAGCCACTGCTTCTTTGTTTCCTCCCTTTTCTTATAAGTATCTTAGTTGGCTGGGTGGCTTTCTAGAGCCCAGTAGCTTCTAGGCCTTGCCAGGATTCTTGGCAAATCTCTGGAGCTGTTGTGGGACAGATAATGGCAGTGGGACAGATAATGTTGTGGGACAGATAATAGTGACTTCCGAAGACGGTTCATAAATTCTTACCAATCTCAGTAGTCAGCATCGAAGTATGCAGTGGACCAAAACTGACTGAAATGTCAGGTATTTCAGGCAGATGAGGTTTTGTTTCTCTTTCTTTCAGTTAAATTAATGATCTAGACATACAAATTTTGTTTATCCACTGTTTCATCTGATCTATTGTGCTTTTGGCTGTAGCCTGAGGCCCCGTATTTCTGTGGTGTTCCCCTGTAAACATCTCAGTTTATACATATTTTTAAAAGCAAAGTATATATTTGTTAGTTTTTGGGGTTGAAAGGGCACCAATAGTTTGAGTGAATTAGTGGTTCCCAGCAAACCATAAGGCTGAGGCTGTATTTTAATTTTCAGTTTTCAAATGTACATATCTGTATGATTAATGATCTCGTTGTCTACTTCCACATAATAATAAAAATAATAAAGAAAAAATCAGGCTGAATGATGTGTAGCAGTCAGATCACTGGTATTATGGCAGCTGATACATATGCTGGCAGAAATCAAAAAGACATTGGAAATGTATTACACGAATAAAAGTAAATATCTGTAAAGGCTTTCTGGCCTAACCATCCTAATCCCTGACAATGGAACATAGGGCCAGGTTTCTTCTCATTATCTATTGGCAAAGACTTGCATCAGAACAAAGTCTTGGCCTTTTATCTGATTTCCTTATATTATAATATGTTTTGTGGTCCAGTGTAGAAGGGAAATGAGAATCCAGAATCAGACTGTTGATCCTTTCTCACATATCTGTGAGGAAATTACCCCTTCTCTCTGTTTTCACCTCCCATCCTACAAAGAGAACAGATATTTGCATTCCTTTGTATGTAATGAGCTTTCTGACCTTCAAGTGCAGAATATTCTTTTAAATCTATTAAGTGATACATTTTTCTAGATAGTTAAGGCACAAGGGGCCATCATGTACAGCACAGTTCTTTGAACTTTATCCAGCAATTTCTTCGGCATCCATGTTATCTCAGAAAGAAAATAAAGATAAATGTAATAAATAGGAAGGTAACTTTAACAGTGTCACAGCTAGACATAATGATTCAAAAATAGTCCATAATATATACTGCTAAACTAAGCAATCAGTGAAGTAGTGTACTTCTCCTCAAACAGAAGAGGGACTATTACGTGCTACAACTACTGAATTATTAAGCAGATGGGGGGGGGGCACAGTCAGCTTTTTCGTGGCCATGTTTTGGGCAGGGTCCAGATTCTTCCTTTTATCTGAGAATCCTCCCAAGTTGAAACTCTGAAAGACAAATCACAGTTTATTTTAAACCTTGATAAACTTCAATGTGGAAGACTTAATTAGGTGTTCAAGATTTAGGCAGCTCTGATATTTCCCAGAAGATGCATACAGGAAACTCTGTGGGGAGAAATGTAGGTGCCAGTGCTAAGAATTATATTGCCTAATTTCAGTTTTTGAAAATATTCTTGGAGTCTATATATTTAGTCTCACTTTATAGTCAAAGGAGCAAGGTGCACAATCCTAGAGAACCTTATTGCTTTCCATTATTTGAGAGAAGCCTGCATGACTACATTACATTAGATCCTTGAAGTTAATTGTCAAATGATAGATGGGAATAGCCAAAGTTTAGATGTTGATAAGGTAGGCTGTAATTGAAGTGGACAGTTCTAGAATGTAATAAAATGTGGTCTTCAACATCAGTTCCTATTATTGCAGGATTTATCACTGTTTGCACTTTTTATATAAGATGTACATGATTACTTAAATTTGTTTTGAAGATATTTTACTTCTGTTAAAACCATATATAATTTCACTGCTAGTAAAACAGATAACATTTCACATTTACTTTGGAAGAAAGTAGGATAAAATTGTATTTTGCACTTTTTATCTTCAGGAAACCTGAATACAGACTATGTAATCCAGCTTCTTATCTAAGACATGGAAGCATAAAAATTATGCAGTGTTTCATTCCCCTTGCTTGGGAGTCTGTTATCACTGGGAGTATGGACCTAAATGAATCTTACATGCCCCTGCTGAGAAGTAGCAGCAGTTTCATTTCAGAGTCCATCACCCATAATAAGTCACATGCTTAAATGTTTAATGTTCCTCTTTAAATTTAAAAAGCATAGGCTGGTAATGAGCATCTTCCTCAGTCCTTAGTCCACTGTGTGGGAGACACTGTTTCTGTCCACAGTCTAAAGGGCTTCTTTCTTTTAGTTCATGCAGACTGATGAATTTAGATTGGGAGTTCCTTGATCCTTGGTCTTCCTTGATGGGTGCTGGCCAATACAGTAGCCTTCAACATGCCCAAGAGCTGAAGCTGCCTCTTACACTTCTTTTATGTTTCATTTTTATTACTGAAAGTTAGATTTATGACCTTTTTCTTCACATTGAGGAAAACACTAAGCAATTGATGTCCTTCTGCAATCTTCTTTACATCCATTTTCCAACTGGGTCAATTTAGCTTTTACACATGACAATACTCTGAATCAATTATTATTTAAAGAGTGTTAATATAGTCTGCAGTAAGTACCTTAGATTTTCGTAGAATACTTTACAAAGTGAATGCTACTGCAGATTTCTTTAAGGATCTCATAAGGGAGAAGCATCATCATCACAGACTGCGTTTTTGGAAGTAATATTTTTTTGTCACGCAGTAGATAAGTTTTCCAGAAATGTAGAGTTGAAGATAACTGACAGGATGCAGGGCTTTGCTTTGTTTGCATTCAGGCAGAGAATTCTTACCAGATAGGTAACTTGATATTCAGAGTTTCACTGAAACAAGTCAGCAGTTTCAAAATGGCTTCACCATATTTAGAGAGTTTGGTGAAAGATGAGTCAGTGCTTCATGGAGCAGACATATCTTCTGACATCAACATCACTCTGTCTGCTGTGCTTCTTGCTTTTGCTCTTGATTGATCTCTTCTTCTGTGGCACTTGATTCATCACGGTCAGTGATCCAGGGGCATGAAAAATTCATCCCATGACAACAAATTCTTTGTAGTTTATGATAGTTCTTTCCCTTTGGATTCAAGCCAATTAATTCCTCCAGAGAGCAGAAAACTCACAAAGTATAACAATTTTGGCATTTCAGCAGATAAAACAAGTACAATTCTGTGTCTCCATTCTCCCATGCAAGAGAATAGATACAGTGTTACAGAGCTGAATTATCTAAATAATGAGAAAAAGTAATTTGTCTAGTGGAATAGGTTGTGCAAAGGAATTTAATTCTGCCCTGACAGTAACTACCACTTAATACTATGTACTAAATTTCCAGAAAAATGTATTGACCTATATCAACAACAATTTTCTTTTAAGGAAAAGTCCTGTTTTAAACTACTTATCTTACTTAGACAAATAAATTCCTGCCTTTCTTGGTGGTGCTGTACCTTTATTTATTATGAAGCTTACTCATCTATATTAAAGTGGGATTTTCTGCAAGCAGATTGGCTCTGTAAAGAGCAATTCTCCATAAACTTGCAGTTGAGACCTTTTTTTTTTCTTTTTTTTTTTTTTTTCCTACCAGAATTTTCAACTAAAAGAACTAGAATGGTGTTATGCTGCAGATACTTCGGAGAATCTCAAATGAGAACTATACAAACAGCCATTATTAGGTCAGATAAATGAATATATAGCTCCCAAGTCTCAGGACAGTGTCTTACCCCCAAGATCACCTTTCTTCTCTCAGAATGGGAGTCCAATTTGCACATCGTCAGGCCTAGAAATTGTGATATTTGATAAATGCTGTCTGATGCCTTTTATGTTATCTTGTATAAGACAAAGTGGCATCTGAAAAAATCAGAGACAAATGAAGTGAGAACTTTGCATAAGAGACAGATGATATGTAATTTAAACTATCTAGTGACTGACTACAGTAATTAAGTTGAACAAATTACTTTCCTGAAAACAAGTGGTGGAGTTATCTGGTGCAATATGAATAAATACCTAGTGCACACATGTCAAAGCTGAACATGTGGTACATAAGGTAAGGGAGCCCAAATCATGCACCTGTTTGTGCCTAGACTTTCATTAATCCACCTTTTTGTCCAGGTTTCTATCTGCCTCAATATATGCAGATAAAACAGATAAATCTTGTCAGATTTTTTAAATTATTTTTTTCAATTGTCAATGGGGCATTTTTTTTACATTAAAAAGCTGTGTCATATTACAGTGCTTTGTCACTATGGAATATAGGACAGTTCTTGTCATCTTCTTTTGTCTTATACTTCTTTCCCTCATACTGAATCTGTTTGTGCAGAACTGCTCATGTTTTTCATTCACAAACACAAAGTTTCTGCAAGCTGTACAAGAGTAATTCATTTGAAAATAATTAATCTTTGCATATGCTTTACATGTTTTCAGGCAGGAGGGAGCAATGTTCATAATGTGAGAGCTCGGAACTGGCATGATTTTATGCAGTACCACTAGTGGCACTACATATCAAGTCCAGTCCCAGCTGACCAATGCTGTGATTAGCACAAGCAGTATCTCACTATAATTTCAGACTTAACCAGACTTTGTAGGAAGCTATATGTGATTAATCTAGAATTAAATAGGTACTTCACCAGGTGGCTAGATTTTTAAAAACAGAATGATTTATTTTACTTGTCACTTTCTTATACATGATAACCTCTAAAAAGAAATATCCTTAACTATATCAGCAAAATGGGTCATATAGGAAGAAACCATCAGATTCCTATAAAATGCCCTTTGTTTGAAGGTGTGCCCAAACAGATATGTTTCCTCTGTTTGAGTTCTCAAAGAAGAATCAGTACTGTCACTATTTTAAGGAGCCCCTCAAAAACAATTACTTTAAAATTGACATTCCAAACAATTCAAGGTCTTCTTGTAGCGTTAAGAATTCAGTCTCTATTCCCATTGTAGACCCCATCTTAAAAACAAATAATTAAAAATAAGTGGTTATAAGTAGTATTTTGCTCAATTTCTTGGTCTACAGCAGTTATTGGACAAATCGTAAGTATTACCCAGGCTTACTTTCTACATCTTTACTTGTCCAATCATATCAGACCCCTGACATTCAATGTGTAGCTAGAGCTCAGCAAGAAACATGGAAAAAAATGAGGCTCTTTGAATTGAGGGTTGTATTAAGGAAGGGTATCTGCATTTCTTCTTGACCCTTGTCACCAGATAAAGCTACTTAGCAAAAAGGTGGCTTAAATGAGTTCAGGTGTGTGCTGTTAAGCAGAGAGACTACATGGGCTTCCAGAAGGCTCCAGAGAAGAGAAATGCAAGTTGCCTAACCTTTGCAAGTCTCCGGAATTAAAGTAGATGAACCCAGTTCTAAACCGTACATGAAAGCATATTTCTACAGCTACAAAATATGTAGAGTATATTAGGGTCAAGAAGGTCCCTTTATAGGATAGAGCTTACTACTGTCAAGTCTCTTGAAATGTATAAAAATAAACAAAAGCCCATTCTCTGATATATATTGTGTATTTCAAAACTGATGCACAGTTGCTCCAAAATCAGCTCTTTACAAAAATCAATTCAATAATTGCAAAATGCATAAAAATACGTTGTGTACCTGTCTTATTGTCCATTTGAGAATATTGGTCTTTCAAAGGCAAGAAGAAAGAAACAAAATCTGAAGGTAATTGTTGTAAAGAAATACTCTAGAGAATCAATAATATGACACTGTGTTAAAAATAAAATAAAATAAATAAAATAAAATTAAATAAAAATAAAATAAAATGGAAACTGTACTAGTCTAAATATTCTGTCAATAGCTCAGTCTGTCTGAGTGTTTGAGAAACTGTTTGGTTGATTTTCCTTTCTATTAAATAAAGCTGTGGTTAACATATTGGTCTTCCCAAGCCAGTTGAAGTTAGTGATAAGATTTATGTTGACTTCCCTGGGCTTTGAACAAAGTCGTAATGCTCACCTTCTCCACATTTAATTGCACCAGAAGTTTTACTAATCTGTAAGTGTGCATAATGATCCTTAATCAGTTTTCAATTCTCATGTGCTTTTCCTATGTAGTGATAAATGTACAGCAGAAATATTACTGGATTATTATTTTTTTTTCTTTACTGTCCTTTGTACAATGATGCCGGTTAGGAAATGAGTTTCAGGTTTTTGTGAAACTCAATAATCTTCAAAAGGCTCATTTCACTTTCCTGTCTTTATAAATTATACGGAAGTGTAGAGGAATATCAGCATGGTGTATCTGGAAATGTGAAGTTAAAAGAATAAAATTTCTGCAGCTTGAGAATACAATACAGCAAAAGTCAATTCAGTCACTGAGATTTTTCTTGAAGAACACTTAAGTGCACTTAATACTTTTTAAATGTCTTAGGCTCAGATTCAGCAGTCTTTTCCTATTTAGGAAAGGACTGACATATGAACTCAAATTAGACTTATTTTATGGTGGCTAGATTTGAGGTTTGGGGATTTCTTTAAGTGGGATGGTGTGTCCTTGCTCAAAATCTCTTGATTCAGTGGAAAAATCCCAACAGATTTAAAGAGGCTTTGGATAAAGTCTTACCATAAATATTATCTTTCACTCTCATAACGGACATCACATAGGAATGCTTACCTTTCAGTCATGAAATGCAAATCTTTTAATTCAACTATCTACACTTCGATATGTAATTTTTACATCCCTAAGAATCTACAATCCATTTTTCTGCAGTTCGGACAGGTGGTCAAACAAAAAAAGGTTTTTGACTTTCTGAGAAGTTGAAGGACTTTCTTTTCCTTTTCCAAAGTTTGGCATGAACATATAATGGTGAGAGAAAGGGGAGTGGTAAACAGAGGTATCAGGATGGGATTGTGGTTTGAAGAAATGAAGAGTAGCCCAAAGTTAGACATAATATTAGATTAAAAATACGAGAGCTAATATTAGCATTTACACAGCAAATGAATCTCTCCACTAAATACTCAGGGGTAAGGATCTATTCCTGCTATGTGTCCATTAGGAACAGAAGATACTGTTCTCAGATTTAGGCACAACAATGTACAGTCCACTTGAATTAAGCACTTAAGAGACTTCTGTGCAGGCAGTGTCTTGAGAGAAAGAGATGACCCATTTCCAATACTTAAATCAGTGGCTATCCTCATATCTGGATGAAGCCCTGGGGAGTCAGTTCTACTATTAACATAAAGAAAAGCCAGTAATTACATGGAGGAAAATAAATAAATAAATAAATAAAAACTAAACAGGGACTTGAATAATATTTCAGTGGACAAATTGAATTAAATTCTAATATTTGTTCTTTTTAATGATTTTTTAAAGACTAGCTAGCCCCATGTGTTCATAACACCATTTAAACTGTTCAGCTACAGAATAGTTTGATGAGTTATTACATTGCCAAAGATTATTTACTACTCAGTATTTTTATTTTCTTTAATCATTTGTCTTTATATACAGATTTATTTAATGAAGAATATAGATACCTACCAAAGTTTAGGGAAAATATTCCATAGTACAGAATGTAAATATAACACATCACATGTGATATCATCAATGTTAATTCTGATTTTAGCATTCTGGTATTTATGATAAAGTATAATAATGAAAAGTAAAATCAGTAAGTATTAAAAAGAAAAAACAAACAAACAAACAAACAAAACAACAACAACAAATGAATTGCATAAATTCCTTAAAAGAAACAAATAAAACAGACCATTTTCATGAAAGCTCTGCTCTTCTTTCATATGAACATACAATTTTAATTACTTGCATTAAAAAAGAAAGAAGAACAGACAGAGGAGAGACTGACAACAAAATTGGCAGTGATATGGAATATTTCAAACAGAATGCCTTCATTCCGTTTTCTATTTAAGATAGATTTATTCTCATTTATTTATTACCTTTAATAATTGATCCCTCTATTCACAGAATTATAGAATCATAGAATATTCCAAGTTGGAAGGGACCCGCAAGGATTATCTAGTCCAAATCCAATTTTTCATATGTAGGAAAGAATTCTCTTCCTTTGATTATTCTCTAAGGATTCTGATGGAAGGAACTCAAGAACTTAATATAGATCTCCTAAGAGGTGATCCTTTCACTCTGTTCATCATTGATGAGGCTGTATCTGGAGTACAATGTCCAGTCCTGGGCTTCCCAGTACTACAGAGACATGGACATACTGGAAAGAGTGCCATGCAGAGCCACAAATATGATTAAGGGTCTGGAGCACATCTCCAATAAGGAAAGGTTGAGAGAACTGGGACGTTTTAGCCTGGAGAAGAGGAGGATTGTGAGAATCTCATAAACATCTACAAATATCTGGAGGAAGATGCAAAGAGGGTGAAGCCTGGTTCTTCTCAGTGGTGCCCAGTGCAAGGACAAGAGGTAATGGGCACAAACTGAAATACAGGAGGTTCTGTCAAAACATCAAGAAACACTTAGCCAGAGAGGTTGTGGGTCTCCCTCCTTGGAGATCTTCACAAGATCTTTTTTGAGATCTTCAAATACTGTCTGGACCTGGTCCTGGGCAACCAGCTCTGGGTGTCCCTGCTTGAGCAGAGGGGGGGGGTGACCAGAAGACCCCCAGAAGTCCCTTCCAACCTCAACCTTTTTTTCTTCTCTCATTCTGTAAATCCAATCTTCCTTCTCTACTTGAACCTTCTTCAGGAGATTCAGGTAATTAGGTTCTAACATATAAAATGTATGAAACCAAAATGCAAATACTTGAAAAATTTGTTCTCTGATGTACAGTGATTATCAGGGGAATATCAAGGCAGTCCCAGCAGAACAAAACCAGGTTGACCAGATTTTAAACATTTCAGTCCCCCTCCCCTTGAAACATTGCTTGAATGGTTCTTGAGTAGTCTTGAGTTTATGAAACACCAAAGATTTCAGATGTGAACATATTTCAGATTCATTTACCTCTAAGAAGTTCCAGAAACAGATATGGTTGAACAGGTATGTCGAAAGGGAAAATTAATGAAAAAAAAATAATAATAATAATCAGATACCTGGAATGCATTTTTCTCCAGATCTCCAGACAATTGAGATAGGGTTTTGAAAACTGAAATTTTGGACACAGCTACATAAAGTGGCATTCGGGTCTAAATCTCAAAAATCAAGGTGTTACCTCCTACCTATGTTTATGGTAAAGCTCAGTGAAAGCTTTACGGGAATAAACATCTGAGCCTTCATGATCTTTTAGATGCATGTTGCCTGCTCTGCATGTGAATACCTGTTCATACACAGCTTATACAACCAACCAAACATTGGACTCAAGAACCGATAAAAATCAAAAACTAAATCAAGAAATAAATTCTAGTAGTTTTGATCTCCTGCCAATTGAATAAATAGAGATTTCATAGACTTCATTTAATTTGGAGAAGATCCTAAATTAGGAAAGGGCTTGAGTGAAGGGATCAGGCAGTGAGTTGAAATAATGAGATGGTTGAAATCTTCGCTGTAAAATCAGCTCAGTATCTAAGCCGAGTAATAATTCAGTTTGGTTTTTAAAGACAGTGACAGTTGTCCAGTTACATTGGCAGAAGGCAAAAAGGTACTTACAGGAATGTATTCAAAAAAAAAAAAAATAAGATAAACATTTGTTTTGCTAGCTGATTATCTCTGTTTATCAGAATATTTTATGAAGAAGCATTTGACAGCTGATTTTAGCATGAGTGCTTTAGCCTGTGTGTTGCAGTAATGTACACACTAGCTAGCAGCCAAACATTTAAGAAGTAATCATTAAAAAAATATAATCATGTTACATATAAATAAAATGGTCACTGATAGCAATTACTTTGCTCTCAGTACCAGCTCATCCTTGTTAAAAATAAATCTGCTCTATGTGAGCCAGGAGCAATCATTATTTTCAGCTGATTTCAACCCTCTGTTGGAGCAAAAGTGTCTCCACCACTCCATAGGGAGTTAGCAGAAAACAGAGCTTCTATTAACAAGCAAACTTAGAGCTAAACTGAAACTGTATTAATTGACAGTGACCAACCTTTGAAACCAAAGAAAAACAATAATTTCCTTTCTTAAGACTTACACATGCTTTTTTTTTTTTTTTTTTTTTTTTTTTGCTAGTGTCGCATTCTCTTCCTTTGATTCAAGTTTATCACAGATCAAAATGGCTTCTGTAAAAATCAAGGATTTGCTAATTGCTTTTGCACAAAGCATTTATCTTTTTGATGAACAGTTTAGTATTGTGGCAGGAGCTTTAGACCATTTTTTGATCCGACTCCCTTTAAAACTTACATTTTTCATTAGGGAAGCAAAAACTTTTTTTCTGATTTTTTTTTTTTTTTCTTAGGAGGCGAGAGGGTGATACTGCACTTTCCACTTGTTATTTTATCTTCTCATTGACAATTTAGTTTGCTGACAGATATGTATTAGCTTCTGGCATGGATAACTGGCACAAAGCTCATTAACCCTGTGACTAGTATTTTGGACCTTTTGGCCCAGAGCGTAACCATGGACAGCTGTAAGCTACTTGTGTGTGAAAGAAGCTTTATAGGCTGTGTTGTTTGGTGCTCAAGGCTTCAGGGATATGTTTTTTCATGTATGGATCTATTGAAATGGTGTCTGTGCAGCTTCTGGTGTCTTCAGGCACCAAAATTATTCATATGTCTTTTTAATTTTTCTCTTCTTCTGAAACGTCCTAATTTTGAATTTTTGGGGTGAAGGTATACAGCAGTGACTATCTCTAACTGGCAAAACTAAGTGGTGATTTTTTCTTTTCCAGAGTCATTACTTCTCTAAAGTTGTTTTCAAGTAAGCTCTGTGTAACAACAAATTAATTATCAGAGGAATTATCATAATAATTGTTTAAGGGACACATCTATAAGATTCAAGAAGAGCATTTGAGAATGAAATTAAATGATTTGTAATCAGCCATCTATAACATGAGTATAACTATATAGCACTGTTGTTTTGAGCAGGATGTTGGACCAGATTTCTTCCTATGATATCTTCCAAACAGAATGATTTTATTATTTATTTATTTATTTATTTTTTAAATTCTAAATATAGTTTGAGTAGGGAAAGCAGGACCATGTATGTAATATATCCTGTCTGAAGAGTGATCATGAAACTTCAGGAATCTAGTTATTCCTAGCCAGCACATTTTGTTACTAAAAGACTATCTACCTTTTCACTTTGGATATACAATACAGATTCTTTATATAAATTTATATAAATATATATATAATATATTATTTATATAATAATAAATATAATATATAATAAATATATAAAATATATAATATATAATAAATATATTTATATTTATATACATTTATATAAATTTTATATATAAATCTTTATATAAATTATATATATATATATAATTTAGTTACCTTGTGAGAGGGAAAGTAAAATAGATGTGTGAAAATATGCCTATGGATTTTACAGCTGAACAGAAATGTTCTGCATATCTGCATAGCAGACTTTTAGGAAGGAACTAGGGAATATCTTACAATTGTCTTTAAATGGTCCTTAAAACTCAAAGATGCACTAAACATTAATTATGTTAATTTTTTAAAGATAAAATGTAGTTTGTAAAAATTGACTTTGCTGACTCATTTCTGGAAGATATGCACAAGGTTAAGATTTCCCAGTATTGCAGATGTGTCAAAATATCTGTTTTCAATATTTTAACCTGTCACCTTCATAATCAATGTTTTCTTTTTCTTCCAAAACCTGGTCTTGGGTATCTTATGATGATTTTTAGGTACCTTATGATGTGTACCCTAAAATGGAGGTATCCATTTCTCTAACATTTTAAAGTCTTTGCAATCCAAAACTATGTAATTATCTTCAGCTTTTATAGGTCAGTAGACTCGAATATCTTTGATGTTGAATGGCTCATCTTGTAAAGAAAAGGGTCACAGAGTTTTAAATATCAAGATCAAATCCAAGAAAGATCAGACAGGAAAAATAACTTTGCAAAATTATTGTTCTATAGGTCCATTAATATTTCACATTGTTTTGTTCTTTGTAGAATCATAGAATCATAGAAACATTATGGTTGGAAAAGACTTTCAATATCATGTGGTCCAACCATTGCTCTACTGCCAATGTCACCCACTAAACCGTGTCCCTAAGCACTAGGTCCAACCTTTCCTTAAACTTCACCAGGGATGGTGACCCCCATTTCCCTGGGCAACCCATTCCAATGCCTGAGACATTCTGAGGGAGCATTGCCAAACCAGACTAGTAATGTGCTAAAACAGGGACAAGCTATAATTACACAATGAGGCACACTTGAGCAGAAAATATAAAATAGTTCAATTTACAGATAGTATGGTCCCACATGTCATCCCGGTCTCCAAACTGGAGAGGTATGGATTTGATGGGTGGACCATTCAGTGGATAAGGAGTTGGCTTGAAGTTTGCATACAGAGAATGGTGGTCAATAGCTCTAAGTCCAAGAGGAGTCCGGTGATGAGTAGTGTCCCTTAGGGGTCTGTCCTGGGACTGGTACTGTTTAATAGACAGTGGGATCAAGTGCACCCTCAGCAAGTTTGCAGATGACACCAAGTTGAGTGGTGCTGTTGATACAATAGAAGGAAGGGATGCCATCCAAAAGGACTTGTAAAAAGCTTGAGAATTGGGTCCACGTGAACATACTGAGGTTCAACAAGTCCAAGTGCAAGGTGCTGCACCTGGGCTGGGGCAATCCTGGACATGAGCACAGAGAGAGAGAACTCACTGAGAGCAGCCCTGTGGGGAGAGACTTGGGGGTTCTGGGGGATGAAAGGCTTGATGTGAGCCAGCAGTGCGCGCTTGCAGCCCTGAAGGCCAACTGTGTCCTGGGCTGTATCAACAGAGGAGTGGCGGGCAGGGTAGGGAGGTGACTGTCCCCCTCTGCTCTGCCCCTGTGAGGCCCCACTTGGAGTACTGCATCTAGGTCTGGGGTCCCCAGCACAAGAAGGATTTTGATCTGTCAGAATGGGTCCAGAGGATGGCCACAAAGATAATCAGAGGCTGCAGCTCCTCTCCTATGAAGAAAGGCTGAGAGAGCTGGGGGTGTTAAGCCTAAAGAAGAGAAGTCTCCAGGGTGACCTCATTGCAACATTTCAGTACTTAAAGGGGACTTCTTAAAATGAGAGAGAGAGACTCTTTGCTCAATCAGATAATCACAGGACAAGGGGGAGTGGTTTTAAACTAAAAGAGGGCAGATTTAGATTAAAGGTTAGGAGGTAATTCTTCACCCAGAGGGTGGTGATGCACTGGAACAAGTTGCCCAGAGAGATTGTGGATGCCCCATCCCTGGAGGTTTTCGAGACCAGGCTGGATGAGGCCCTGAGCAACCTGATCTGATCGGTGGCATCCCTGCCTCTGGCAGGGGTGTTGGAGTTAGATGATCTTTAAGGTCCCTTCCAACCCAAGCCATTCTATGATTGTATGATGATTCTCCAAGCAGAGAAAGAATTTGTTTGTTTTCTTCACTCAGAATGGGGAAATTCATCCATTCTTTGGGGAGAGGAAAGGCAGAAATTGCAGCTATGTGATTTCAGCTCAACTATTCGTAAGCACAGTGCAGATGCTGTAAGTGACGTGTTCTAACTTCGACACTCATCTAAGACACTTGCCATCTATCTTTGCATATGCTAAGCTGTTACTAGGAATACACTTGGAAAAACTTTTATTATTTTGTCTTTTCATTACTTCGTTTTCAATTTTGTCTGTTCTTCAAAGTAGAGCACACTGTGTTCTCTATAATTCAGACAGCCCTGTGATTCAATCTCATCGACTGCATCCACAGTAAAACTGACAGTCAGACAAATGCTCACCCATCAGACTTAACTTGGTCAAAGATTCTGTATATGCCAATCAATTGGATCAATCTGATCACCTGTAAAATGTTCGTATATATCTTTTTTTCCATTGACTGATGTACTGCATCATGACAGAGTAATGATGGAGGGTAAAATGAACCAGCATAGGCATATGTCATCTTGTATCACTATTTTAAATATTGAGGATATTCATCAAAAGACTTGCCATGTTGTCATATATTTTGTCACTTATTTATCATTGATGTTCTTAAAGACAAGGTTGAGATTGGAATGTAATTACCACAATGAGTTTATGGTCACAAGATATCGTATGAACTCTGATATATAAAACTGAGATATACCCAGTTCCTGATATCTTATATAATGTTGTTGACATTAAAAATTATTTCCCTCTTATTTCCACTTGAAAACCACTTTACTTCTTGCTATGCATGTCTTCTGTGTCATCCTATTCTCAGGTTGAAGGCTTCTTGAAGAAGAAGAAAGGATTTTTTTTCTTTGTCTTTGAAACTAGTGAAAAAGAGTCATCTTTCATGTTAGGAGTCACCTTATTTATTTCCTAGAAAGAAAATGTTATTAATAAATGTAGAAAAAGATTGTATGAAGAGCACTGATGCATTACCCTATACATATACGCTTGTGAAAGTAACAGGCAGACAAAACCATGTCTCACTTCAGTGTTCATGGAGTCCATTGGAAAGCTGTCACTGGTAGTATATGAGCACAACCACATGTATGTCTGCTCTGCATGTGCCCTGACCTGTCTGCCTTACAACATTAGAGGATCCTCATACGTTGATTGAATTGTCAGCAAACATCAGTGCAGCTTTGTCGATTGTGCTAAGCTGCTGGATGATATTGAATAGCTAAGCCATCAGATTTGCAGAGATCTGTGTACTCTAGAAGGTATTTCCTACTAATCTTGGGCTAAGCATCCAGGTTCACTGTCTGCTCAAGTGGTCAATAAGCCAAAGACATGTCTGGACTTACTTTACCTTTGAGTTTGTAAATGTCTGTACTATTTCTGGGGATGTTTTAGTATGAAAAATTACTATATACAGTAAAACATTAATCTTAAAAACACCTATGATATGATTATGCTAAAAATAAAAACACCTTAAAATAACATGGAGAAATATAATTCTCTGAACTCAGTGGGTTCTTTACTTAGAACTGTGCTTCTGCATTGAAGTGAGGGTAAATGAACTGAAGTAGGAAAAGCAATCACACTGAGGATTATGTATCTATCTTCTGTAAATGCTTCAAGAGGAATAGTGCTATCTCATCTGATGATGCCAAGAATTCTGTCTGAAATTGTATCTTGTTATTGAATTCATATGTTACGCTGAGTAAAATGGCATCATTTAGTAATGGGAGGTAAGAAAAGATTTGTTATCTACAAAATAAGTTCACATTAGCTTGAAATGATGTAGTGATGGAAAAAAAAGAATAATGTTTACCAGAAAGAGAAGATCTTTTTGAATATCCAATTCCCCTTGAAAAGGCTGGATTCAAGTTTTCTGTATATAAATCCTCAAATGTGGTATTTAATGCTTCAAAACAATGACCTTGGAACGAATAATCTGGACTGATTCTATTTGCAGTGGTTCAAAACTGTCTTACAGACTTTATAGGATGAAATTCTCCATACCAGAGGACAGAATCTCTAAAACACTTAAACATACAGTGGTTTGTAAGTGTGTGTCTAAATCCTAGTGAAGACAGTTTCTTAAATATGTGCTTTAATACTTCCATAATTAAATTGTTTAGAAGTTTTGCTGAATAATCTCTATAACAAAGACTCTTTGCAGTATTGGGCCTTGCTGAAATCCAGGTCTCTAATTTAGCCAAGTTTAAATATGTACCACAGGTTTCTGCCACTGTTTCTTAGGGCTGACAACTTGAGGACAAACCATTTAATTCTTTGATTGAGAATGTGATAGAACATCACCTAAAATGTGTATTTTTTAAAGATTTGGCAGCTTGTTACTCATTTGCTCCACCACTGTTCTTTGCAGTTTTAATTGGCTTTGTCCTTCCCAGCTTAAACAACTCCACCAATACTGGTAATAGTTGTATCTGGTTTGCAGCAAATAATGTGACAAACATAGAAATAGCTATCTGTCTCTTTACTTAAACTCCTATTAACACTCCAGACTCTGTCATAGTAGGAACTTGAAAACTCTTCTAAATCCATATCAGTGGTTGCTTATATGTATGGATTTTGTTTCTCCTTTTCCAATTTCCTCTGACAAAAAAAAAAAAAAAAGTTTCTCTAAAGCTGAATATCTAGATTTCATTTATAAGAAATTATGACCAAGACAGGGCTTCTGTAATCACCCTATGGTGTGGAAATCAGTCCTTTTAGTTCTTACAGGTTCATCTGAACTTTTAGTCCCAGGCAATTCATCTGCATTTTCTTCCACTTATTGTCACTGCTTTTATTATGGCTGTTGATGATAATTTTGAAAAAATATCTCAAAAAAGTAATTTCTGAAGAACTGGCAAGGCAAAACAAGCAGATGGAGAGAAAAAAAATAAACGAGACTTTAATGCTAATCATAATAAGCAGTGGTGATACTCCAGAAGCTGCTGAGTTGTTGTTCTCGGGTAGTTTCTCAGCCTGATGTTATGGGGACATTTAAAATGCTGAGAATTCAAAGAAACAGGATATGTCTCTTTGCACAGTATTTTATCCATGTGGAAATCACATATCTTTAAATGTGTAAAATGTAGCTGTTTACAATTAATTTAATAGCCTTTACATCCAATGGAAAGAATAGGAATTCCATGATATAATCCAACAGATCTATTTTGTCACCTGTTCAGTGAAAATGAGTGGTATTACACATCAGAACTGCTTGTTTCTCTTGACTGTCTGTGGAGTCCATGTGGCAAGCCTTGGGTGCTGCCAAGGATTAGTCAAATGAACATTCCTCACTGGGCTGGAGAAGCCCAGAAAGCAGTGGTCATGAATGCAACATCTCCTTATGCAGCACAACTTTTACTGTCAGATACATTGGCTCAATAACCACATTTGACTTAAGTGTCCTCAGAACTCAGCCCAAGGAGTTGGTACTGAATTCAAACAGAAGTCTCTCGTGAAACTAAAACTTGGAGGTAAGGGAAAGGTACTAAATCTTCACCAGCTTTGCAGTAGAACCCAACAACTAAAAGAAAAATGTCTAATTAAAACATAACTGATGATACATTTTTCAAAATGTATTAAAGGGACAATTACAGCTCCTGTGCAGTAGATTCCCATACATTCTTTATTAATAAGTTCCCTTTACAATGCTGTTACTTTTTTCTTAAGATGGGAAAGCTGTCTGATGTCTATAACCTGCTGCTCCTTTAAAAAGGAAGGTGGCACTTTTAGTTTTTTCTGTTTTGTTTTAGATTGGCAGCCTCCTACTATTGAAGTATGACTTCAGGTTTGCTTTAACTATAGTGTCTTTAATTTTGCAACGTATACAAACAGTATCATTAGCTATTTTTTTCTATATATGTCACTGCAGCAGTATTTCATAGTTGTTCACACTCATTCTGGATTCATTAAAAGCAGAAAATAAGTATACATAGTAATGATCAGTTCATAGCTTTCAACTTTGGCATTAATATTGGTTTGCCAATTGAGCAGTGTGAGAAAATGGTCAGGAAGAAAACTGAATATTATATCCTGAAAAACACACAACAAAGGTTTGCAGTTTGCATGTCCTCTTCCAGGTAATGTTCTGTTAAGCTGCTGTATATGGCAAATCAGAGAGTTTTCGTCTCTTAAGTCTGAGAAAATATTTTCTTCCCATCAGTCTTGTGTTATAACCTCACCAGACATTGCCAGAATGCTTCCTGCAAAATAAAGTTGTTGATGAATAAACTTAATGGTACACAAAGTATGAAATCACTGCACATCTGTCATTGTTTATAGCAGTTACTACCTTGACACAGCACTCCAAGAAAATAAATCATGTCGACTTGGAAGACCTTTATTATAAACAAGTAACAATCTACTGTGACAAGTAGTGTAATTTCAAACTGCAGAAATGGTCCTTGTTCTTTAGTTGCTGATGTATATAGCTATGTTGATATGACTGTGGTGACCGTTAAAACCAGACACAATTACAGACAACCTACTTGCACCCTGGCTTGAACTGAATTGTAAGTGGTACACCATTATTTCAATGCTAGCAAAATGCTAAAATACGTTTAGCTGTAATACAAAATGTATTTTTTTTTTTTTTGAATTTATGAAACTCTCATGAAATAGGACTTCAAAGTACCTGATAAATGAACTAATGGCAGCCTGAGGACTATTCAGAGGGTGCTTCATGTCAGTAGATGTTTTTTTTTTTTTTTTCCAGATTTGCTTTCTTGTATATTCACAGAATCACAGAATCACAGAATTGTAGAGATTGGAAGGGACCTCAAGAGATCATCGGGTCTAACCCCCCTGCCAAAGCAGGTTCCTTAGAGCAGGTTGCCCAGGTAGGCGTCCAGACAGGCCTTGAATATCTTCAGAGAAGGAGACTCAACAACCCCCCTGGGTAACCTGTTCCAGTGCTCCTTCACCCTCACCATGAAGAAGTTCTTTCGCATGTTGGTGCGGAACTTCCTGTGGTCCATTTTGTGGCCATTGGCTCTTGTCCTGTACCTACAAACCGCTGAAAAGAGGTTGGCCAAATCCCACTGTCTCCCACACTTAAGATATTTGTAAACATTGATAAGATCCCCTCTCAGTCTTCTCTTCTCAAGGCTGAACAGAGCCAGGTCTCTCAGTCTTTCCTCATAGGGAAGATGCTCCAGGCCCTGTATCATCTTTGTGGCCCTCCACTAGACTCTTTCCAGGAGATCCCTGTCTTTTTTGTACCGGGGAGCCCAGAACTGGACACACTACTCCATTTGAGGCCTGACCAGGGCAGAGTAGAGGGAGAGGATCACCTCCCTTGACCTGCTGGCCATGCTCCTTTTAATGCATGCCAGGATCCCATTGGCCTTCTTGGCCACCAGGGCACACTGCTGGTTCATGGTCAACCTGTCGTCCACCAGGACCCCCAGGTCCTTCTCTGCAGAGCTTCTCTGCAGCAGGTCATCCCCCAGCCTGTACTGATACATGCAGTTGTTCCTTCCCAGGTGCAGGACTCTACACCTGCACTTGTTAAACTTCATTTGGTTTCTTTGTGCCCAGCTCTCCAGCCTGACTAGGTCTTGCTGAATGTTAGCACATCCTTCTGGCATGTTGGCCACTCCTCCCAGCTTTGTATCATCAGCATACTTTCTGAGGCTGGTCATTATTCCCTCATCAAGGTCGTTGATGAAGATGTTGAACAAGACCAGCTCCAGCATTGACCCCTGGGGAACACCGCTAGTCACAGGGCTCCAGCCACACTCTGAGCCACCGATCACCACCCTCTAAGCTCAGACAGTCAGCCAGTTCTCAACCCACCTTACTGTCCACTTGTCTGTCCCACACTTTCTCAGCTTTGCTAGTAAGATGTCGTGGGAGACAGCATCAAAAGCCTTGCTAAAGTCAAGGTAGATGACATCCACTGCTCTGCCCCCATCTACCCAGCTGGTGATGCCATCATAGAAGGCAATGAGGTTCGCTGAGAATGATTTCCCCTTCGTGAATCTATGCTGACTACTCCTCATAACCTTCTTCTCTTCCAATTGCTTGGAGATGACATCCAGAACAAGCTGTTCCAACACCTTTCCAGGGACAGAGGTGAGACTGACTGGCCTGTAGTTTTCCAGATCCTCTTTCTTGCCCTTCTTGAAGACCGGAGTGACACTGGCTGTCCTCCAATCTTCAGGCACCTCTCCTGTTCTCCAGGACCTTTTAAAGATGATAGAGAGTGGTTCAGCTATCACCTCCGTTAACTCCCTCAGCACAGGTGGATATATTCCATCAGGGCCCATGGATTTGTGTGTGTTGATCCCACTCAGACGCTCCTGAACCACTCTCTCATCAACCAGGGGGGAGCTCTCCATTTCCCAGACTCTTTCTCCTCCCTCCAGGGTCCAGGAGTCCTGGGGGGGAGTCTTTGAAACAAAGACTGAAGCAAAGAAGGCATTCAGTATCTCTGCCTTCTCAGCATCCTCCGTTACCAGGACACCCCCCTCATTCAGCAGGGGACCCACATTATCTCTAGTCTTCCTTTTACCGTTTACATACTTAAAAAACCCTTCTTATCTCTTTTGCAAAGAGATTTTGCAAAAAACCCTTACCTTTATCTCTTTTGCAAGCTTCATCTCCAGGTGGCCTTTGGCCTTCCTTGTCAAGTCCCTACAGGCCCTGACAACACTTCTGTACTCCTCCCAAGATGGCAGGCCCTTTTTCCACATTTCATAGACTTCCTTTTGATCTTGTTGATGAGCTCCTTGCTCATCCAGGCAGGTCTCCTGCCTCCCTTCCCCGATTTCCTAGTCTTAGGGATGCACCGATCCTGAGCTTGGAAGAAGTGCTGTTTAAATGTTGACCAGCTCTTCCCTATCTTTTCCATATTGCATAAAATTCTGTTTTCCATGCATTCTACCAAGAATTACAGACTTCTCTGAAAGGTGTGCAAATATTGTGAGTACAGGAAGCTTGATGTTGATCTAGTTCACCTAAGATTCTAGTATTTTCATTATCCTGCAAAATATATATTCTACTTCACAGCAATCAACGTATTTCCCATATAAATTCTGCCATAAGCTAAAATGTAAATTTTATACTTTCACAGATAATCAGATGAAGTAAAATATTTCGATTTCATTTATAATAAAGTGCAACTTCATAATTTTTCCTTTTTCCTAATATTTTTCATAAAATCATGTCTTCCCTTACCAGGAAATAGAATAAGTAGATTAAACTGATTGCATATGAGATGGATTTTGTGTTTTTAAGGAAAGGAATGATGGTTCCTATAGACTGAGTTTTGTTATACAAATTATGGTGGACTTACTGTGGTTGCTTTTAGTGTATAATTTGTGTACGTTCTACAGAATCCTAAAGGAAGACATGTCTGTATGTGGTGCTTCATAAAGCCTATTTTAATTTAATTCATCTTCATTCCCTTTGGGCAGATAATATGGATTTCTGTAAGAGCACTGGAGTTGAAAAAAGACAAGTTTTTCTTTTCTTAGTTGCATGCTAATGGACTCTAATTCTATCCTCCCTTGCTACCCTGAATATCACAGTTTACACCTCTTTGTAATAGCTAGTGGGGCATTATGGCAATACAGAAATAAACTGACTGTTCTTCTGGAATATATATGTACACTACGTCTGTGTGTGTGTGTATGTGTGTCTATATGTATATGTGTCCATAAGTATGTCTGTGTGCAGGCATATATGTAAAATGCAAACAAATGAAAGGTTGAAAATATAAAGAATTAAAAGATAACACAAGAGATAACACTAAATATGATAAATCCACCGTGCAGTTCGTATGCCAAGGTTGATGTGCCTGAGTGATGTCAACTTCAGAGCAAAAAGAAATATGTGTGCATTTTTATGTACAAGTAGAACTGTATACATGCACACATAAATAAATATACATTTATGTGTATATATGACCATTTGGACCATATGCACTCCAGAGCAAAGTGGTCAGAACATAGAATTGTCATTTATGATAAGCATTGTTTTTTACTCTGTGGCTAACATTTCTTTATGCAGTGCAAAATTGGGCAGGTAGAAAAAGTATGATTTATCGTTGCATGATGCTACTAGCTAATTACTCAGTACTCATCATTTTAGATTTTTATAGCATCCATTACAAATTCAACCATATGATTAATGCTAAAGAAGAACTTCAGATAACACAGAATGCTTATTTTTGTCTACATTTCTGGAATATGTAAAAAGGGTAGACCGAAGATAAATAGTATTTCTGCTCTTTGAGTTACTAGTATGCAATGTCCCATGAACTGTTATTTTAACCATAGTAAAAATAAGTGACAGTTCCATTTTGGTGCCATGAGGCAGAAACTCAGCCTCTTGTCGCCATAAAGTTCTGTGACAACTTTAACAAGTTTGGTATCATGGGAAGAGGTAAGAAATCGGAGCTGTCTTCTGCTAGCAGTTGTCCCTTTGTGTCCAGACATTTATTTCGTGTTTCTTCAGCATTGCAGTGGTAAAGGTAAAATAAAAAGTACTCTCTTGAAGAACTGGGAGATAGTGTTTATTCCTAAGTCAGTGGTTGAAATTTAGCTCCGTGCAGGTGGCCAGGAGACAGTTCATTCTCGACTTTTTTGAAGCATTAAAGAACACTTAACTAATGCTTACAGATGGGAATGTTGTTGGACTGAAAGGAAATTTTGCTGAGATGATTCAGTAAAAGGAGTTACAAAGTTTTGAAGTAATTTAGTTCAGTTAGAGGAAACTTGAACAGAATTTTGGTTGATTGGTTTGGGTTAAGGTATTAGTGTAGGATACACAAAAGGCATTTCTTCATTGTTTTTAAAACCTGTGAGTCAATGTGCTTTACAAGGCTCCTTATAGTGCAGACACAGACACAGACACAGACACAGATTTCTAGGTTGGAAAAGACCTCAAGATCATCGAGTCCAACCTCCGACCTAACACTAAGTACTCCACTAAACCATATCACTAAGCTCTACATCTAAACGTCTTTTAAAGACCTCCAGGGATGGCGACTCCACCACCTCCCTGGGCAGCCCGTTCCAATGCTTAATAACCCTTTCGGTAAAGAAGTTCTTCCTAACATCCAACCTAAAACTCCCCTGGTGCAACTTTCGCCCATTCCCCCTCGTCCTGTCACCAGGCACGTGGGAGAACAGACCAACCCCCACCTCACTACAGCTTCCTTTAAGGTAACTGTAGAGAGCGATAAGGTCGCCCCTGAGCCTCCTCTTCTCCAGGCTGAACAAGCCCAGCTCCCTCAGCCGCTCCTCGTAAGACTTGTTCTCCAGACCCCTCACCAGCTTGGTCGCCCTTCTCTGGACTCGCTCGAGCACGTCCATGTCCTTCCTGTAGCGAGGGGCCCAAAACTGAACACAGTACTCGAGGTGCGGCCTCACCAGAGCCGAGTACAGGGGGACAATCACCTCCCTAGACCTGCTGGCCACACTGCTTCTTATACAGGCCAGGATGCTGTTGGCCTTCTTGGCCACCTGAGCACACTGCTGGCTCATATTCAGCCGACTATCAACCAATACTCCCAGGTCCTTCTCTGCCAGGCAGCTTTCCAACCACTCATCTCCCAGCCTGTAGCTCTGCTTGGGGTTGTTGCGCCCCAGGTGCAGGACCCGGCACTTGGCCTTGTTGAACTTCATACAGTTGACCTCAGCCCATCGCTCCAGCCTATCCAGATCCTCCTGCAGAGCCTTCCTGCCCTCGAGCAGATCGACACACGCACTTAGCTTGGTGTCATCTGCAAACTTACTGAGGGTGCACTGGACGCCCTCATCCAGGTCATCGATAAAGATATTAAAGAGGACCGGCCCCAGTACTGAGCCCTGGGGGACACCACTTGTGACCAGCCTCCAACCAGATTTGACTCCATTCACCACAACTCTCTGGGCCCGGCTATCCAGCCAGTTTCTAACCCAGCGAAGCGTACGCCAGTCCAAGCCCCGAGCAGCCAGTTTCTTGAGGAGAATGTTGTGGGGAACGGTGTCAAAAGCCTTACTGAGGTCAAGGTAAACCACATCCACAGCCCTTCCCTCATCCACCAAGCGCGTCACTTTGTCATAGAAGGAGATCAGGTTCGTCAAGCAGGACCTGCCTTTCATAAACCCATGCTGACTGGGCCTGATCGCCTGCTCGCCCTGCAAGTGCCGCGTGATGACCCTCAAGATAATCTGCTCCATGAGCTTTCCTGGCACTGAGGTCAAACTGACAGGCCTATAGTTCCCCGGGTCTGCCCTCCGGCCCTTCTTATAGATGGGCGTCACATTGGCTAGCCGCCAGTCAACTGGGACCTCCCCCGATAGCCAGGACTGCCGATAAATGATGGAAAGCGGCTCGGCCAGCTCCTCCGCCAGTTCTTTCAGTACCCTCGGGTGCATCCCATCCGGCCCCATCGACTTGCGCACATCCAAGCTTCTTAGCAGGTCGCCAACCATTTCCTCATGAATAGCAAAGGCCACATCCTGCTCCCCATCCCCTTCCACCAGCTCAGGGCACTGGGTATCCAGAGAACAACCGGTATTGCCGCTAAAGATTGAGGCAAAGGCGGCATTAAGCACCTCAGCCTTTTCTTCATCCTTAGTAACTAGGTTTCCCCTCGCATCCAGTAAAGGATGGAGATTCTCCTTAGTCCTCCGTTTCGCATTGATATATTTGTAAAAGGATTTTTTGTTGTCTTTAACGGCAGTAGCCAGGTTGAGCTCCAGATGAGCTTTGGCCTTTCTAATTTTCTCCCTGCACAGCCTCGCTACATCCTTGTAGTCCTCCTCAGCGGCCCGCCCTTTTTTCCAAAGATTATAAACCCTCTTTTTTCTGCTAAGCACAAGCCGCAACTCTCTGTTCAGCCAGGCCGGTCTTCTTCCACGCCGGCTCGTCTTTGGGCACGTGGGGACGGACCGCTCCTGTGCCGTTAAGATTTCCTTCTTGAGGAGCGCCCAGCCTTCCTGGACTCCTCTGCCCTTCAGAACCGCCTCCCAAGGGACTCGGCCAACCAGCGTCCTGAGCAGCTCAAAGTCAGCCCTCCGGAAGTCCAATACAGCAGTTTTACTGGTCCCCTTCCTGGCCTCGCCAAGAATAGAGAACTTTACCATTTCGTGGTCACTCTGTCCAAGACAGTTTCCGACCACCACATCTCCCACCAGTCCTTCTCTGTTTGTGAAGAGAAGGTCTAGCGGGGCACCACCCCTAGTAGGTTCACTGACCAGCTGCGTCAGGAAGCTATCTCCCACGCTCTCCAGAAACCTCCTAGACTGCTTTCTCCGTGCCGTGTTGTGTTTCCAGGATATATCCGGGAAGTTGAAGTCCCCCACGAGGACAAGCGCCGACGATTTTGCAACTTCTGTCAGTTGCCTATAAAACTCCTCATCCGTCTCCTCATCCTGGTTCGGCAGTCTATAACAGACCCCGACCAGGACGCTAGCCTTGCCGGCCTTCCCGCGGATCCTAACCCACAGGGATTCAACCTTATCATTCCCAGCCTGGAGTTCCACAACATCAAAAGATTCTCTAATGTAGAGAGCCACGCCACCACCCCCTCTGTGCTGCCTGTCCCTCCTGAAGAGCCAATAGCCAGGCATTGCAGCACTCCAGTCATGGGAGCGGTCCCACCACGTCTCCGTGATGGCAACCAAGTCGTAGCCTTCCTGCTGGACGATGGCTTCCAGCTCCTCCTGTTTGTTACCCATGCTGCGTGCATTAGTGTAGATGCACTTCAGCTGGGCCATCGCCTTCTTCCCCAGCATCTTCAGCATAGGTCTCTCACAATGAGACATAAAGGTTATTGGTTGATTTTGGTCTGTAAATTGGACCAAATGGTGGTTCTCAGTTATTGGCAGTGCTCTGAGCATCAGGAAGTTGCTGTAATGTTTGGTCTGGTCATCAGGATCATGCAACTAAATTTTCAATACTGCAATAGGTTGCATCTAATTTAAGTGTGATCTCAAAAAAACAAAACAAAAAAAAAACCAACAAACTTTTGTAAGTTCTCCAGTCAAAACCTGGTAGTTGCAGGCAGCTGTGACCTTTAGGACACTCTTTCAGTTTAAGAATGTGTGCCTTCTCAAGCACATGCACCCAAGGTTCAATGTTCACATTAGGGCTTTGAATATAACCCAATGATCACTTCAAAGTGTGATACGTTGATTTCAGTGAACCACAGATAGAGACCACAAGGTAGAAACCTAAGTAGAAAGTGTTTCATATCGAAGGCTGAACGTAGATGTCTATCTAAAAGTAAAGGATAGTATAGCAGAGTCACTCCTTAATATAAACATGAATTTCAAAATGACCATAACTTAAAATAAATAAATAAATCAAATATCAGCTTCAAACTGCTGGGCTGTGCATGCTAGACTGTACTGCATACATGGCTTGGTTAATTTTGCTGTTGTTTAATGGCTGGTAAATTTGACTCAAGTTGTAATGTAAAAAGCAGGTACAGTGGCATTAGAAAGACACCCGTCCAGATAAATCCCCTGTTTTAGCTTTGAACACGATTGGTTCTGCGTCACAGTGACCCAAGAGTACTTACTGAACGTGTTAGTCAGATCATCTCCAGCTGAATTCAGTTTTGTCATTACCGCCAAAGAGTGCAGAATCAGGCTCTCTGGCAGAAATAACTCCAAAATTCCCAACTGCAATTGTCTACCCTGCTGTTCATTAAGGAAACATGACTTTGCTTGCTGTCCCTAAATGATTTTGTATCTAACTAATAGCAGCTTCAGTGTTTAAAAAGAATAAAAATTACTGTGAATGATAACAAGAAAGTGTGTAGGTCTATTAGGAAGGAAAATCCAGGAGGTAAAGGTGACAGCTTTACGGCACTAGCCCTTGCCTTATTTGCAGTAACTCATTTTGTATATAGTGTTTCATATTGGTGAAGCCAAGGGCTAGAGCTGTTTGTGATTTACGTTGACTCATAAGGGGGGTGGTAGTATCCAAGAGGGCAGAAAATAGGTCTGTTGATTAGAACAGTAAATTAGGGAAAGATGGAAAGACAGAGAAAAATAACTGCATTTCACAGACATGCATAAACATTTCATGTTGTTTGCTACTTGTTACTTGGCTTCACTATAAACTGTGCTCCAGAAGTCTTTAAACTAATAATAAAGCTTTCTTCCTCATCCCACTCACTGGGTTATTTATCTCTCTTTGGTTAGTTAGACCTTCTGTTTTTGTGACCTCTGTTACAGAAACAAAAGAAAAGTTATTCAGTGCTCAAAATGCCAAGAAGGCAAAACCATGCTCCATTCAGCTGTACAGGAATTTTTGACATAGGTGAAGAGGAACATTGTATATGGGAAATACACTTGGCTTATCCTGATAGCATACTGGATCTGGCTCTTCAAAGAAATGCCCTGAAGGACTGTTGGACTCCATACACCAATTCAGAGACCATCATATATCGGTCTTCCCGAGGTTTAACATCTAGTTTTTATTGGGGGTTTTAAGAAATTGTGTTCTGATATATTTTATCCAATTTGTTCTGATATATTTTATTCTGTCTGTTCAAGCAAAAAGCAGACATCTTTACTTGTGCTACCATACTAAGCATTTATCAAGATATATAGGGCTGGTAGTATATTTCAATATTTAGTTTCTGTGAATGTTTACTTTCTCTATACAAAAATACTTTAAAGATTTTACTCTAGTGTTTAAATATATAGGTTTTTTTTCTTTTTATTTTTTTCCCCTCACAGTTTCTCTAAGTATGTTACTTTATGAAGGACAGTTTCTGGTTTGATTTGATTTTCAACAGTGTACATTTTTGCTAATTCAAAAAGATGATAATAGAACTCACTGAGGATTGCTGAATTTTGCAAATTAGCAGACTATGCCCATATTTGGCAATTCACATGAGCATAATTTTATCTTTAAACACACAAATAGCCTAAATGTCTTAAAGTAACGAAAGTGCTCCAGTTTTGACTCCAAAAGCAAAAATGATCAGAGGTAGCCGTGAAGTAGTCTAAAATATATACATTTTGATATGCATCTACGACTGCTAACTAGAATTTTGTTTAATTCACTTATAGTACATGCTATTTTTACCTCATGACTTTCTTGAACATCTGTCTACTTACCAGACATCTTCATCAACTGTAAATGTATTAAGATTTTGAATTACTATATTGTTCAAATGCTGCATCAGAATGAGAATAATGTTACCAAATGCTTCTGAAATATTGTCACTTACAAAATGCAATAAATTCACATCCACATCGACTGGCCTTATTGCAGTCAGGATTTCACTCATAATTTTCTCTGACAAGTAAAAAAATGTACATCAACACAAGTGTAGACTTCATATAGGTATATGAAGTAAAAAATGTAATATATATATATTTTTGTGACACGTAGTTTTCATGTAATTCTTTGGATAGTACAACACAAAACTTGGGTTACAAAAAAGACCAGTATCACTGCAACCATTTTACACTTGAGAAAAATGCAGCCCACAGAGAAGTGATAAGCCACTGGTTAGTCATAAGACCAGTATCCTCCTCAGCTCTTACTGATGAACCCCCTAGTGGATCAGATCATTCTGATGACAAATTGCGAGGTAAAGTCATTTTGTATGTATCTTTTCCTTTTTATTTTCTTAATAAATATTCACCTTTATATCAACATATTATCATGCTATGATTATGCTTTCTCTTGTTTTGTCATTAGGGTCAAATCAGAGTATTTCCAGTTGCCAAAAAATAATTTATCATGGCATATGTACCCTATATTTGTTTGGGTTTAACCTATGCACATATTTGAGGATCCTCTATAATTCTCACTCTTTATTTATTTATTTATTTATTTAGTCTTAGCTGAATGCAGATGTGGTTGCATAATTCAGAATTATCCTCCTGGAAGATAGACTGTTGGGAGAAAGGAACTTCCAGATGCAACTCCATAGCTCAGATATAAAATCTGGGTGAAGCACAGTCGTTTATATGTGCTAGCTAGTTTTAAGTGCTTAATCCACTGAATTCTAGCAATAGAAAAACATGTATTGAGAAAGATCATTGTATACCTGCTGGGTTTCATATAGTCTCCTGCCTACCTACTACTGGAGATAAAGTGCTGAACTAGACAGACCTTTGAACTGAACTCACAGAGAAGCTTTTGTGAACTTATCAGAAGTGTAGGTGGATGGCAAAGTTCAAAAAGATAGAAACTATAATAAAAGATGATATTATATTTAGACTTTGCACTTTCTTCAGCCAAATTGTGTATCCTGTCAATAAAAGGTAGCTGTGTTCTACACTTGGATGTTTATAAATCTTTCTTTATTTGAAAGAAAAGACATTTCTCAGTTTAAAATAATAACAAGGAACACTAGTCAGTTCATTTTTGTACTAAAAACTACAAAAAGTAAAGTTATGTTTCATGTATAGATATTTCTTCTATTTTTTTTTCTCCTGTTCAGAAAATCATCAGAATTCTGAGGTGTGAAAGTATATTTACACCAAAACAAAATTATAGGCAGTGAATGTATTCATTTATACAGTATTAAGGCAAATAACCATGAAGTCTTTCCAACCCCACTGAAGTCAAGGTTTACCACTCACTTCTGTCACACTTTCACCCATTATAATTTCTTTTGAAAGATATTTAATTACTTCTACTGAACAAAATTGTGAAAAGAACATTGTGACAATAAGAATCAAATGAAACACCCTTTAATGTCTATGGGAAAGCCCCCACTGATTTAAGTGGATCTCGGTCCATTTCCTGTAAGGTCTTTATGGAAGGATCTGTCAAAGGAAAAGGTCCCAAGCACCTTCATGCATGCCATTTAAAACAGAAGTTAAAACAGAAGTTAAAGTTATACTGAAGGATATGCTACATGTGGGGAAAAAAAAAAAAAAAACTTTCACAAGTAAATGGGCAGAGATTTTTAATCACTGTGTGCTTAGGTGAGTGCCTTGGCAAATTTGTACCCTCTCTGAGTCAGAAACAGCAGAAATCGATAAAGCACATTGTACACTAGGTTGGATTTGGATGGACACTAGCTTTAAAATGGTGTTTAGCATTGCAGAAGTGACGACCTCATGCGTAGGTCGTATATAGCAGGCTTAACATCCTTTTTTATTTTATTTTTTATATATATATATATATATATATATATATTTCTGCTTACTTCATTTTGATTGCGTTCTTTTATTTTCTAGTTATAAATATTTGCCATTGAGCCAAAGACTTTGCTGACTAAAACACTGGTGACAGATGAGTCATTCTGTCACATCTATATCACTGCAAGTACCTTCAAAAAAGACCCAATTTTCCTCTTTTATGGTAACACTGTTGACTCATTTCTGAATTAGCATAGCACAGTGTCATCACAGTTGGGATATGCAACACTTCAATGCCCTCTCCTTCACTGAGCACCTAAAAGTCTCCCAAATCCTCGTTGACATGCGTAAGGATACAATTTGAGTTGTTATAATCAAAAACTGCATGTTGCTTTGTGTCTTTAGTAGTCATAAATATATCAAGGTTTTGAATAGGTTCCTTTGCTGTTTCCCAGCCAGTTCCAAATCCCTGTCTTCAGGGAACGAGTTGTGATGGCACTGTACCATGAAGAAAAAATTTCAGTGCAATTACTGCAAGGGCGGGGACAGCATAAATCCCAGTCTCGTGATGGAGCAAATGAACAGTGCCTTACCCTCAGGCAAAATTATTTTTGCTAAGGATATCTGAATATGGAAAAACCTTCTAGAATAATTAGGAAAATCCAGAAATGACTAAATATATTCATGTCTTTTATGGCCTGAATACAAGATCTTTTTGGTTTTAAGGATTTTTTTTCATAGTTCAAGCAAATGTTTTTACTCATCAATACTATCCTAATATACCCTGTTGTTAATTAACCTTCTGAAAATCGTAGCAGAATTTTGCCTCCTTTAAGTCCAATCTGTGCTGATTGCTTGCTTGGTTTTGATTTTTGTTATTTTAACTGCTGCTGTTTTTGCATGGAAAGAGCTAGAGTCACCAAATATGGCTTCTGTGTACCCATCCAGCTAAGGTGATGCATAACCCCCTAAGACAGCTAGGTTCACACCTGAATAAATGACAGGAGTATCAAGGAAGAAAGTGTATTGCAAAATACATGAAAGCAAGTTTAGCCCAAAAGAATTGAAGTGTAAGACTCAGACTTTTCTAGGGGCCCTAAATATTCTCAAACTTATCTCTTTTTCTGTTTCTCTGTGAGAATACAAGTCAGGCCTCTAGACCTTGTGTCTGTTTTGCAGCTTTCTGACCTTTTCAGTGTCACACTAATGCTATAATAAATGACCTCTTTTAGTGCCTGAAGTGCTACCTTTCACCCCCACACGTCCTGCATCAGTCCCTGTTGTCAATATATCATCATAATGCCATATATACATGTGTCAGGCAATACGAGTGCATTTTTGGCAGATGTTATCTTCCTGTCAGGTTTAGAGGTAAGAGAGAGAGAGGATATGTAACTATTTATTTCATCATCCTTATATATTTTAGTTTCTTCATCTCTACAGTATTAGTAACTCATAACTGTTTTGTAAGTTGTTTAAGCTTATGTGTCTGCTTTCTTGTGGATAACTCCATGTTGAAGGAATTGTTTTTTTGTTCTTAAAAATGTGATGGCTTTACTAACCTGATTTTAGATGAGCAGTTAAAGAATGCATTCATAGCCAAACCTCATGCAGCCATCCTGTAAATCTCAGTGATCGCCTTCCACATTGTTGTTGCTTGCTGTTTTCATTTGTCTTGTTTTTGCAGGTGTGGAAACTGAGGCAAAAGAGATGTTTATGACAGTCAAAGGATAAAGAGCTATTACCAGAGCCAAAAACTAGAAACACCTCTCTCCAGATTCACATGACCACATAAGACTTCTTCAGTAGTTTTACAGTGGTTATTAAGCCTTCTTTAATGTAAAAGTAACAGAAAGCCTAGGGCCAGTACTGTCCTCAGAGATAACTCATAGTTTTCCATTTTATTTCCATTTTTTTTGTTTTCCATTGTTTTGTTGATACTGCAGCTGAATTGTATATTTTAACATTGCAAGAGTATTGAAAAAGAGTCATAAATCTAGGAGTTGACTTACAATGGAAAATGATTGCCCCAGAATTTGAGTCTTGTTCTTTCAACAATTTCTTTTCAACATTGTTACCGTTGTGATTTTCACCTTCTCTGCATGATCATGTTCTAAGTGGTGCTGGTAGCAAACCAGAGCTGCTTGTTGCCCATCCACAGGAGCTTATATCCCCAATTTCAGACTTTCTCAACTGTTTGATTTGCTTTTTGGGTAACTTCACAATTATCAGGCTTTTTAATTTGTGTGTAGGCATGTGTGTGTGTGTGTGGAGGGTAGTAAACAGCTGAAGAGCCTATTCCTTCCTTAATCTTACGGGAATTCTTCTAATAAAATAGAAAAGACATTCAGAACTCATGTTGGTGTAAGTGATAATGTGTCAGATTTGACTTCATTGTGATGTGTTGCGTAATTAACTGAGAGAAAAACATTGCTGAGATCTGACAAGGAAAATATGTTCAGTTCAAAGTCGTGTCTGTAGTGAAGAACATTGTTCAACTCATATAATTTGTATTGTGTGATATTTATCTCCACTGAGATAAATATAAATTTAAAAATATGAGTAGGGAAGGAAATTGCTGGGGACGGAATCCTGGGAATAATCAAAAATTTGTGATGAATTCAAATTTTTACTGAGATTCTAGGATTGTCATGGGGTTAGTTTTCTGCCTTTCGATATGTCTTTGGAAATACATCCTGTCTTAGCATATTTTCTTTAAATATGGTTTAAACAGCATTGCTGTCACTGGAAAAATGTGTCTGACTTTAAAAGAATAGATAAAACAATTTCTGAGCAAAACAACGATATCTTGAAATTTGTCTACAGTTTGCACTGAAAGAGAAGGCCAGCATTTCAAGCTACACTAGTAAATATTTTTTTTTTTTTTAAAGATCAGAAGGATGAGAAATTATCTATAAATCAGATAATTTATAGTAGATGACTAAATGCAGATGTTTCTCATACTTTTTTTTTTTTAACAGCAAAAATGATAAATTGTTTTGGCATTTTCAATAATTTTGATACTATCAAACAAAAGTAAATTTACTATTACTTTATTTAGTTTCCTCTCCTGAATTTTATCCAAACTGGTTTTCTTTCCAGGAGGTATTTTCATTTCACTTAATATTCATTCAGAAGCAGGAAACAAGTTCATCATTTTAATCACCAGTGCCTTTAAAAAACAAATCTGAATTTTTGAGACAGATACAAATGGTCATCGTGCAGATCAGCAAGGACAGCAAGGACGCCTCAACCCTGTTATATTGACGGGAATTGAATATTGACAGTGTCTGAGAATCTGAATGTTATCCTCTACAGGATATAACAGTAGCTGATGCTTTCAGAAACCCTAGGGTTGGTAAGAAAATAAAAATAAATAAATAAAAATAATAAAAAAAAAAGTGAACTGCATTTTAACCCAGAATATGACTTCTGTGAGGAGTTAAATGAAAGAGTTGTGTCTTTCCCTTTGACGTGTCATCAATTTTCCAGACCATGGGTTTGAAGTACACAAGAGTTGGTACAACGTTACAGAACAGAAACTGTTCTCCCACTCACAAGAAAATACAGATGCTGTCACTGCCAATTCATCACTGCTTGATGTATGGGGTATAATCTCCTATAGAAGATATCACAGGAGCTAACCACTGGTTTATGTTAGGAAACCTGCAAACAATGCCAATTTACCACTCCCTGAAACAGCAGTAAACCAATCCAGAGCATCTCAAGTTATCATTATGTGGCACATATCAGCAGTTAAAAAAAGGGAGAGAAATATGTGTGGTTGCTGAGAGGTTTCTTTCCATGGAATGAAATGGCTTTATCTTTTCTTGAAAGTCTTTTTCACAGCGAGCTAATAATGCTTGAGGTTGGTACCTGCAAGCCAGGGCACGTTTGTATAAAGAACTAGCCTTTATATTTCTCTTGTTTGCTGTACTTCCTTTATAAAATCAGGAGATTTATCCATCGACTTTAATCAAAATATGTCCATTTGTAACAATTCAGGATTTTCTTTATTGTTCTCTGAAATAACATCAGAAAATTGAGTCCATCTAGCTTTATTCAATGTATTCTGTTTTAAAAATCACATTATAGTAGAGTCTGCTTTAAAACCTTTTTTATGTCATTACATTTTGGATTGCTCACTAATGGCAGGCTTAAGGTACTATAGAATTTTCCAGCCAAAGCACAGTAGAAGACACATTAAGTTTTCTTACTGTTTTTAACTTGATGGAAGAAACAGGGTGGGAAAATGCTCTAAGAGCATTTGCCAGAAGTAATTTCTGTTTATTAATGCATCTTGTCAAATCTTGTAGCCTAAACTAGGTAGGGAATGCTTGGTGTATTTGTGGGAGACCTTTCTGGTGGGGGTCAGGCAGATACTATGGATGAAATGGTGCATAAGTGGCAGCAACCTACCTTGTCATTATTGTTAATTTGTACTGCATTACGGTGATGTCTCTTACAGGGGGAATAAATACAAGTCTTTGCTCCCCTGTTCCCTTAAACACTGAAAAGTATTTTTACCGTGATTTTTAGAATGCAGTGCATTCTGCCTTCCTAGATTGCACCAGGAACTGGGTCTTGATATAGATATTAATGTAAGTCAGAAGTTTTTAGTACAACCGGTTTTCACTAGAATTTGCTGATTCAGAGGACAGTGAACTTTTCTGCAGTGAGAGCACTTCTGCTGAAGGTTTTCTGAAAGTTTCTCAAGTCCAGAATGAATTTTTGCTCAATTTTTTTTTTTTTCCTTCCGTCCCTGCTAGACAGCTGTAAGCAGTAAGTGAAGCGTATGTTTTTTTTCAGTGGTCACACTCTGAATACAGGTAGTAAAAACTCATGTCCTTACGCCTAATGCATGTGAGAAAGACAAATTTGAGACACGCTCTAAAATTAATGATTTTATTCATTCCAAGTGGGTACCAGAACAGCATAAAGATTTTTTTTTTCCTGTCTTTTTTTTGTCTGTCTTTCTCAGGCAGAAAGAGATGCCTAATTCTTTGCTTTTACCCTGGTGGTAGATATTGCCACAACATAGAAAATTCTGAATCAAGTCCTTTGTTTCCTTCTGATACAAAAGAGAAAAAAATACAAAACTGTGTACATTCTCCAAAGGAAGCCATTTGCCGCTTCACTTTGTCACCACCAACTCCATTTCCATATATTTTGCACTTACTTCCATATAGTCTGCTCTTACTTTACAGTGGTAAAGGGTACAAAACAAGAGAAAGTCTTTTTCTTGTTCTGCAGCTCAAACAAAATTTAGGTCTCCCAATTCCAATGTTATAAATGCTCTTTTTTTTTTTTCTTCTTATTTTTTCTTCTTCTTCTTTTTTTTTTTTTTAATTTTATTTTATTTTTATTTTTGATCTCTTGAGGCTTAATTTTAAGGTGTTTCCCTAGTAGTTTTGTTTGTTTGTTATACTTTCTTTCTTATAGTAAGGGAGCGAGGGATCAGCTGGGACCCTCTGAAGAAATATCACAACATTCCTGGCAAGAAAAAGTGGATTCCCAGAGGGCCTTTTTGCCCTCAAGGATACAAGACAGTGAAAGTCAGAACTGACAGCCACAGTTTAAGGAGAGGTTACTGTGAGAAGCAGACAGGAGATAAGACAGGCTTTGGAGGTGATGGAAATAATTTTCCAGGGGACAACGGAAGCCTTTCCAGTGCTTTCTGTGACTTGGTCTTTAGCTAAGACCAAGTCAAACATAAAAGTCTTCATCTTTAGTAATTCAATGGACATGGGAGAGTTCTCTGTTTCTGTTCTGGCTGTCGTAGAAGCTTGAATGATCTCTATTTAAAATGTAAGTGTCTGAGTATTTGTTTGTTTGTTTATTCTAATAATACCAGGCAGATTTAATTTAAAATACTTTTGTCTTTAAGAGTCTGCCCTTCGGCTACTTATTATTTGCTGTGGGCGTCAGGTTCAGTAATTGAACCTATCACTTTAGCAACAGTGTAAAAAGCCATGCTACATCAACAGCCATGTATATTTTTTTCCAGTACTCGAGAATGAATTTAGCGCAGAGAAATAAAATTTAGCTTGCTGTCATTTCACAGCTAACACATAATAAATAATACATTGTAATTCCTAAAAAAGTAATAATTGCAGCTCACAGACTTTGCAGCATTCCTTCCTGAAAGTGTGTAGTACAGCTCTCATTCCATTTCTTGCAGAGCATAACAATGTAAAAATTGTTTTACTGAGTCAGAACAACAGTGCCTTTGGGCCTGTATCCTATCAGTGAATCTAGCCTGTAGTGGTTGTTTTGGGAAGAATATATGAACAAAATAAACTATAGTAAATTTCTTGAATATCTTCACATCCTCCAGCAGTTTGAAGGCAAGAGTATTTTAACCTCGGGGCTAAGATCTTTGAGTTTATTTGAACCTTTTCTTTTTTAAAATCTTTTTTTTTTTTTTTTTTTCAATCCAGCAATACACCTTGCCTTTTACCTATGTCATGGGACAATCATGCAATTAGTCATACTCAGGGTGAAAAAATATTTTATTAATAGATATTTAATTGATACTTTAATGCTTTCTATTCCTTATATGGTGAGAGGATAAATAATCATTCTCTATTTACCTTTTTTACAGGTAAAATTTCATAAACCTCTGTAGTACACATCTCTTCTTCTCATTCATCTTTTTAACACAAATAGACATGCCTTAAATGCTACTCATATTTGTTCTGGTAAGCATAACATTCAACCACATTCAGTGTCCATCTAACACAACATATACCACAGCAGTGGGAAATGGGTATTTCCATTGATTTCAGTGGGAGGCAGGTCATGCACATACTCCCATATAATAAGGGTTTTGGTATCCGTATAACCTACATTAGCTACATGGCATCGTGGAATGCTGGTGGTTTGCACAATTTGTCTACCAGTGTCAAATAACCTTTCTAACTTTTGACTTTTTTTTTTTTTTTGGCAATTTTATTTCACACTGGTGTGAAATACTTGATGGTAACATTATTTCAGCATTCTGACTCCTTCTGTTTTGGTTCAGGTGACTTCTGCTGTCAGTTTATTCTAAAATGTTCTGTGATTTAAATGCAGAAACCACAGATTAAAAATAAATAAATGAAAATAATACTAATAATACTAATAATACTAATAATGCTACTACTAATAATAAATAATCTGGGGAAGTATACTCTACTTAAATTACATATTTCATCAGACTTCTTAGTAAAGTGTAGAAAAAAATACTATGTAATACAATGCATTTGCATTGCATTTTGGTCAAAGCACCAAGGAGTGCAGATAGGTTGTCTTTGACTGCATGAATTGTGTATGAAGCTCTCTCATATTCTTTTTATTTTGTTTTCCTTTTTTTTTTTTTTTTTCCTACACAAGTATATTGTAAACGTGTGGTCATTTAAATTGTCTTGATTACAAAGTAATGTTTTCCAAATGGAAACTTCCCCCCGAGAAGCAAGAGGCTTTTTATAAGATGTTTGAGATGAAAACCAGGTAGTATCTTAGGAAAGCAACCATCCATTTCCATTACTGACATTAGTTAAAGACCTGGTAACAGGTGTTATCAATATTAAAATGTCTTGTGTTAAATTAATGTCTTCACTACTTAATTTGAGACTATAGCACAAAATTCTCCAAAAGAACCAATATCACTAATTCCAGGCCATCCTTTAGCTTACAAAGCACCTTAAAATGAAGCAGGTTTCTTCCCTCTTCCATCCATGTTGGAAGTCAATTTCAGTAAATCCCTCATCTGGTGGCTAGAAATATTTTCAGATTTGCAACATAAGTTTGTTCATAACTAGTATCATACCTTTACATTCAGAGCAATGCATCCCTTTAACAAATAATTTTTCTTTGCTTGGTTTTCTTTTACCTTGATTTATTAAACTTGCAGAAACTGAATATGAAGTATGTGAAAGCTTCCTGAGACTTATTTAGAGTATTTAGATTTTTTTTTCTAATTTCTTCTATTCTATTACTTCTATTTTTTCTTCCTGTATATTTTCTAGCACTATTGGTGTCTCCAGCCATTCAAGGATCCTCTAAGTGTTAATGTAATTCAGAGATCAGATAAGATTCTGGAAAAAAACTACTGTCTTTCCTCTTTGCCTCTACTGTTCATCATGTGTATGTTTGGGCATTGTTATTACAAAGTCTATTCAATAAAATTTAATGGGCAAAAGAATGATTGCAAATGACTCAACAACTGACAAGTCAATCTAAAAAATCAGGAATGAGCTCTGAAAGAGTTACTTACAAGGATGTTTATAATTTTTCCAAACCAGTGAAAGAGAAGATTCCAGTTTTCAACCAAGAACATTTGAAAAGAGCATACATTTTAAAATACCTGGGATCTTGTGGAGTTGAATCCATCAGAAAGATTGTTCAAACTATCCAGTACTTCAGGGATAAAATAGTGCTAATAAAACGCTTGTCTGGTTTGCTGAAATAATGTAACTTTTATATGGTAACATTTTTACATCTTTAGTTATACACAAACATCTTACCACACGAGTAAAATAGGTATGTTAAACATGTCCTGGCCATGTTTCTACAAAGTTATTTAATATTACAGATTGGCAGAGACAAGAATGTCCCTTAATTTTTTAGCATATGTATCACTTTTTCATTTCTATGATCGACTGGTGCATACTTTGTTACTATATTCTGCTTTTCTGTTTTTAGACCCTGAGGCTCGTTTACCACCTTCTCTATGCTAATAATATCTACATGCTTTCTTCTTTTCTCGTGATCTTTGTGAACTAATCTAGAAGTCCACTTACTTTACCATATCATATTATTTTTCAGCCCCTTATCTTTTCTGGTATCTATGTCACCTTACTGGTTTATGAAAACCAAACTAAAGATGTACTGGAACAGTGTATCTGCATAAGAAACTAAAGTGAATTAACCATATGGTATCACAGATATCTCAGTTGCAATTGCTGTGGTCATGTTATTAATCCAGATTGCAGGATTTTGTAAAGAAGGTAAAGATTATTTAGAAAATGTATTAATATATGATCATACACAGCACCCAGAGTGTGAATATGTGGAAGTTCTTGGGTGAACAGAGAGGGCTAGGAAGCTCAGGATGAGATATTGACATCATGGATACTATTGTCATAAAGAATATTTTGTAAGCTCACAACCTGCTATCCTGTCTGGAAAAACAGGTATAGGACTACATTTAAAGCTGTTGGTACAAGTCAAATTTAGAATAAATTAGGAGGACCGTTGAATTAATTGAATTCTATGTTTTCTCATGGCAGTGGGTATTTATTCTTTTCTATTAGCCTATGTACCCATAAAAACACATTCATTTTTAAAAGCTGACACCTTTCTTTACATGAACTTTGATATAGCTCCACTCATCAAAAGGATGCTTTAGAATAAATAATAAAACTTTAGCATGGTATTTCCAACTGGGAGGTAAATAAAATATTAGGAGGCACAGGAATTTTATAGAAAGTAGCAGAGAGGAATAAGTTTATTATTCATAAAAACCATATAATTCAGTGTTAACATAGGTATAGTATACCTTTCTAGATAGTTAATGAATGTTGGATAAACATAATTAGAAACAACTAAAAATGAAATTCAGGATCTTAACCCCTCTTTTTATTTTGAAAACACAAGAGAACTTTGAAGTTATATAGTAACCGATGCATATCGGGCATATTTATTCATCTGAGGCAATCTGCATTTGCTTAGCCACAGATGGATATAAAGAAGATAGTACTAATCCAAAACAATGATCCTTTTACTTATCATAGCTGCCAGGTGATGTACATGCCCCATTTAAATGGAACGATCTTCACAGTGTTATAAAATATTCATTATTATTATTATATATATATTTTTTTCAGGAAACTTGCAATTCTAAACATTTCACAATATCTGCTATGGATTTAAAGGCTCCTTTTTCTTTTTTTTTCTTTTTTCTTTACCATATACATTTATTTTTTTAACTGACTGCAGTTGTACATGCATATGTATTTATTCAAATATCAGTCTTATCCATTTATTCTGTTTTAATATCCTGCTCTAAAGCCACGTTTTGATACAGTGTTTTGTGTGTGGATTAAATTAGAGTTAAAGTTATCTAATTTATAGATCTGTAAAATCATGCAGCAGTATTATTTGGATTTCGAAAGGAAAATAGTCACAGCAATATCTCATGATGGTTTGGATTCATTAAGTGTGAGTGTTAATTTGAAAGAAAAAAGGATCAAGGGTAAGGAAAAAAAGGAAGGTTCAAGAATATTATTTTTATAAAACACCATGGAGTGTCTATATCATTTTCCTGTTAATTTTCAGAATTAATTCTCTCTGAAAAAATGACTTTGGCTCTGCTGTTGGTAACAGTGAAGAAGCCAGCATATCCCAGCTGAGGCAGCTGACCTGCTGGGGAGCCCAGACAGATTTGGCTATAAGCCAGTTTAATTCCCTGGGCTCCATCTGGATTTGCACAGTTTCATGCCAGTGATGACTGAGCTCCCTTTTGGTTTGGGAAGCATTTTTACAACTTCTGACAGTCATTTAGAACTAACTTCTGTGGCCAGTAGCCAAGATTGTGGAATATCTGGTAAATCTGAACACAGCTGAACATCAGACCTGATACTCTGAGACTTGCTTGTACACCATCCTCACAGAGTGAGGGCTTTGCCATTAGCAGCCAAAAGCTAGGCATTCCTTTTCCTCAGAAGGTACACCTGGTACACCTACTCTTAAAAAAATGCTTGCTGCACCAATGTTCAGTAGGGTTTAACAGAAAGTGCTGCTACTTATATCAGAGAACATACAGGGGAAGATGTGTTCCAACTCCCACATTTTATACCCCGATTTCCTTATTTTGCATTGTAATCCAATGCTGAAAAAAGTCAAAGAATATCTCAATTCCTTCTGTCTGAGAAAACAAAACCATGTAACCTGCTTCTTGCAGAGGGTACTAATCCCCTTGCAGTAGGTGACAAGCAGTAAAGGCATCAGAGGTTCCTTACCCTGGTGATCAGGAGGGGGCCTGGGGGCCAAACCCTTGACAAAGAGCTGTCATTGAAGTATTTTTATGCCAAGATTCACATGTGAGTTTTACTCACTGTTTCCCCCACCAGCTGACATAATACATTTCATTGAATGGAGTGATTCAGTGAACACCTTTCTAAAATTTTGTACCTCTCCAGGTTCATTTTATATGTAACCAAATCAGCTTCTGTACAGCTCTGTGCTGAGACGAGGATCAAGCACATAAAAGTCAGTATTGTTGCACATGGCATTAAACGACAGAAATTCCTTTCCAGATCTGCCTGCAGAGCACTGTGCAACCTGTTCCTCTCCAAGGCTTGATGATGTATGTGCACGCCCAGTGTTCTCAGATGGAGAAATTGTCTAAGTCCTAGTGGCTGACATTTTACATGTTATGGTAGAAAGTCAGTATAATGCTTCCAAATGATTTCATTCTTTTTAGATCCTGTGGATTTAATGAGGATGTAGCTGATGTATTGATTTAGGGTTGTCCCAGGAGTGAGGCAAAATATTTACCATGAGTTCTGGGTATCCTCCGAGAATTCCAGTTTCAGTTTTAACAACAGATTTTGTGAAAAAGGCATGGCTCAAAAAGGAAGCAGATCAAGATCAGATAAAAAGTGGTTTGCTTAAAAAAAAAAAAAAAATCTTGGCAAGGAAAAAGCAGCAGGTAGTGAAACAAATTGAATTCATTTGTGGTTCAGGCCCTCAGAAGGCTCAAAATGTGTAGGCATAAACCATATGAACAGCATCTCTGCTAGCTGCCTTTCTCTGAGCAAACTAGGCAGATCACATTAGGCATGAATTTATTCTGTATAAAGCACTATCAGTTATCAGATGGAGATGCCTAAAAATCTGTCACAATTAAAAAAAACAGGTGTCCTGGAAATCAAAGTGTCCAAACACACAGAGTACTTAGAAATAATACATCTGACAACAGATAATATAGAAAATATCAATGTCACCGCACAGAGATTTGTTTCTCTATAATATGTATAGGCTGAACAAGTTTTTTTTTTTACGCAGTTACCCTCTCTGAATTACTATGAATTTATAATGATGCTTCTTAACATTTATATTTGTCTATACTAAATATACAATAATTTATTAATATGGTAATAAATGTTTAATACACTTTGTCTGTAACATTTTGTAAAACTATCTCCTTAATTCCATGATTTTTTTTTAATTTTATTATTTTTATTATTTTAATGTAAGGACAAACATTAAACTAAACCAATGCTGTTTTAAAAATGGGTGTATTTATACACAGAATTTGCAAAATGTGGATTTTTTTGTACATAACCTCAGCTATTCAAGGTATCTGAGATGTACAGGACAGAATCACAGAACTTCATCTTGCTTTAATGTGTTGTGACTGACAGTTATAATTCAGATGGGGTACTTTTTTTTTTTTTTTTTTTTTTTTTGGTAATAAATGGCCCCATAGATGCTATACTGAAATTTTAATGCATTCATTAAAAAAAATGTGAAAAATAAAAGTTATGAAATTGACTTAAAAACCAAGGAACATTTTTGTATGTTTCGTTCTATACTCCCCACCCACCCCCAGTTTCTGAGCAATGGGAATTCATGTATTCCACTGCTGAAGGTCTTTTCCTCACAGCTCTCCCTGTTAGGCACATTCATTTACTTTTCAGCTGATGCTGTTCTGATAAATGAGGGTATTACCATGACCATTGAATACTCAGGACAACTTTTGTGCTTATTCAGTACCTGAACTTTAGATAGCAAGTTGGAAACTTAGGGTTGGACAGGATATGAGTGTTTCTGGCTTGCTACATAAACTGGAATTTTGCTTCCAGAGAACCACCTGTTCCAAATGATGCAAAGCAATTTTCCTGAAGGCTCATGTAATTTTCCTAAAATTTCTGAATGTAGGTGATACTCAACCATAAAGAAATCTGTTCAGAAGAAACCAAGCTGTATGTGGTTAACAGGATCATTTGTCTGCTGCATCAATTTTAATGAGTTAGGTATTCCTTAAATGCATCAGAAAGCAAATTGGGTATGGCAATTGGTGACAGTTTGTAAAATACCATGAAAACTTTTAAGATTCAGACTTCTAAATTATATTTTGAAGTTCTGGAACAAATGACAGCTGCTTATTTTTCTGTCAGTTGTCTCTCAGTGGTTGGCTGTAGGGTTTGAAACATATTTTTTTCCTTATTCCAAATGGAAAGTAGCAATAAATGTCATTAAACTGGTCCTTCAAATAGAGCAATGGCAGGTTTTAGTTATTAAAAAAAATGTTAGATGTGAAGGTAGACATTTTCTATCTCTTTAAAAATTTGTTGAAATTGCAGTCCATGTTGTTTCAGAAACCATTATATAATTCAGCTGGAGTTAACTGGACTGTTGGATCTGTTTCACTTTATATAACATAATTGAAGATTTACTTGAGAAAGGAAGGATTTGTTATAAGATGGTTAAGAGTCCTTAGCTAATTTGTGAGATACTCAAGTTCGCTCATTTCTCTCAAATTACTGTCATTTCTCAATCATTTAAATGTTGTATAGTGATTAAAACAGCTTTAATTAGGTATCCTATGATCATTCACCTCTACCTAACCCCGTGTATGTTTTTTTTTTTTTTTTTTTTTTTTTTTTTTTAAGAACATGTTTGTAACATTTTCATGGACTCCAGTCAACTCAAATTTGCTGTGTGAATAAAGCTACATCTCTTCCATCCCGGGTCTATGACTACATGCTACTTAGTAAACTAGTAAATATGGCTAAGATATATATATATATATGTGTATATATATATATATATATTACTCTAACACTTAATTTCCAGTAGTATATTTATTACAATTTATGGGAATTTTAGGATTTTCTGTGTATTAGGAATTTCTATTTGTTAGAAAAATAAAACCTTTTATTTTTAATTCAGATCAGACATTGTGATTTGTTTCTTTATTATGTTTTTATATATTGGTTTGGCAGCCATGGTGAAAACTTTGGTAGTTATCCTCCAAGAAGTCTCTTCCATAGTCACCATGAAGACAGTTGACTAACACTATATAATTTTTAAAAACTAAAAGATCAAAATCTTAATACTTTTTTATTTTTTTTTAATAATAGTGTGTTACTCATTAAAGCTGATCCACAATTACAATTGATTTGTGTAAGTACTATCCAGAATACCTAGTTAAGTTGGACTATGATGCAACTGGGGAAGTATTACAAAAATTATTACAAGGTGGTTTTCCTCTAGAGACAATATTGGGGTTAATAGCATTTACCAAGTGTTAAAAAGATGTAACTTTGTACTGGGTCAGGCTGGGATGGAGCTAACTTTCCCCACAGTGGCGCAGACAGTGCTGTGCTCTGCGCTAGTAGCTAGAACAGCACTGGTATCACACCATGTTTTGTCTCTTGCTGAGCAGTACTGGTACATCATCAAGACTCCCTCTAAGCCCAGCACAAGGCAGCACACTGAGAGCGGGCAAGGTAGAAGAGGGTGGATGGGGGAAGGTGCTTTTAGTTTGTTTTCTTTGTTTCTCACTTCTCTAGTTTGTTAGTAATAGGCAATAAATTTTGTTAATCTCCCTATGCTGAGTCTGTGCTGCCCATGACGATAATTGTTGAGTGATCTCCCTGTCCTTATCTCAAACCCTGAGCCATTTGCATCGTATTTTCTACCCCTTTGCCTTTGAGGAGATTTATTATTTTTTTCCCAGAAGTTGTGGCGGGGCTCAGCTGCCCACCTGCGTAAAACCACCACAGTGTCTTTGATGTTCATTGATGGGAAGCAGAGAATAATTGTTTTCTCTCTTTCTGTGTTTCTGTGTTTCTGCATGGCGCTTGCTTGTTTTTTTCCTCTTTCTTTCCTTTTAATTAAGTTACCTTATCAACATGTGAGCTTTTTTCTTTCTCTCTTTTCTCTTTTTTCGTTCTTCCCCTCATCTTCCTTTGAGAAGGGGGTGCGAGAGAGTGATTTTGGTTGAGTTTAGCTGTCCATCAGAGTGAAACCACCACATACACCTACATAGACCAACTAATAAATGAAATTTAAAAAGGAAGAAGACATATTATATGTATATTTGCTGTTTATTAGTGCTTAGTTATCACTATAATACAAATGCATTCTTGTCTCTGTAGACATGAGGCAGATTTTTGATTCACTTTCTAAGCTGATACTTGAATGAGTGAATTCTCTGTTGTTTTCCCTGTTGTCATTTGAAGATAGTAATATCACTCCTTTTCCTTCCCTTTGTGTTTCTGCTCTCCAGCAATGACAATGCAGTTTATAAGCCATCGGTTCCCTGATTATCATGATCCAACAATAGGTAAGTAAAGATTATTGTCTTCTTCATTCCTTTCAATCTCTCCACCTACTTGAGATTTCCATACCACAAAAAGCTGTTCCTAAATAACACCTATATAGAATCAAGATTTATAAATTTTATGTTATATTTATTTTTGTGATGACAATGAAGTTGTGTTGTGGTCATACTATAATCATTTCTTCCTGAAATATTTTATACAAGATCTCTTCAACAATATCTTTGTGGCTACATAATTATTGTATGTGGCTATATAATTATTGCTGTCTGTATAATTGCAGAATACAAAACAAAAATAGAAAAAAAAAAAAACAGTAAACAATCTTTCAACATACTATAACAAAATAAGGTATAAACTCCAGTCTGAAGTGTGGTTCTTTTTATTCTTTTTTATCTTTTTATTATTATTATTTTTTATTTTAGAACTGTTCTCCACTTTTAAACTCTTAGTTGACATTCTCTATAAAAATAGAGCACCTGTTGAATTTATTATACTTGAGTTGTTGTTTGGGATCCCTACTCTGCTAACTCCATTTGTTTTACTTGCATAACAACCAGAAATAATAATAAACATGTATTTGCAATACCTGAAAATCATCATTTTTAGATGCTAACCAGTACTTAATGGTTGAAGTACAAGGGGATAGTCAGAGCTGGAAACAAGATCTGGGATGAAGATCAACCATTCTGTGACTCTGTGATGTCAAGAGCAGTTGTCAAGACTAATTTTCATTCATGCTGTTGATCATCTTTTGGTCACTACTATAATTATTAGTATAAATAAATGTAGCAAAAAGTGTGTGTGCAATCAAGACAGAAATCAGCAGAACAGGATGGTTTTTTTCACTTAAGGGTGGCTTCGTTAGTTAGCTTTATTGATATTAAAAAAGCCTTTGAATTTGAAGGGCTATCCATCTTATAAGTGGGAGGCATTAAAAACATTAATACTTATAGAGGTTGTTTTGAAAAAAAAAAAAAAACCAACAAAAAAACAGCTTAGACCAAAACATTTTTTTCTGTTAGCTTTGAAATTTTCAGATGTTTCAAGCACAGGTCTGACCTCTATAATGATACTGCGTGACTAAGTAGAGCAGCTGATAGGATTTATCTTAATTTCTCATTACCATAGTATTCCACATTCCCTGAATATTAACTCCTGATAAGTGGTGATATTTCAATTAAAAAAGAAAAAAAGTATAAAACTCTTCACACCACTAGTATTTTTATAGGCATTAAAATATGTGTATATAAAAAAAATAGTTGTATCAACTCTAAAGAAGGCAAAACTAATAGGGAATTGCTACAAAATTAGTTGTTGCAATCAGGAAAAAAAAAAACACATTGGATTTAATTGCAAAGAGGAAAATTAGTAGTTATGGACACCATTAAGTTATGTGCATACATCCATTTTTATTACTATCTACCTGCCATCTATATTTATCTATATATTGCATCTTGTCATAATCTTAACTTATTGGTCTCTAGACACTACCACAGTATGAATAATAAATAATCATAAAAGAAGGAAATCTTATGATGCATTGTAAGTACATTCTGCAGGAATGCCTAGAGGACCTAATCAGGACGAAGGTCTCCTTGAATAAAAGACAGCTCCTATTCAATAAACCAACACTTCAAATAGAAGAAGAGAGAGGGAGATAGAAAATAGAGAAAGTAGTGAGAAGTATGACTCAAGTTTTATCTGTTCAGCATTTCTGTCTCAGAACACGCTAAGGACATCCTGAGAAAGGCTCATTTTCTATTCATGCTCTAAAATATGCTAAACAGCAGAGAATAATCTTAGGCTAAGTATATCTTTTCTGCTGGATACATTTATGGCGTTGTGGTGGTTTTACTGTGCTAGGCAGCTGAACACCACAACCGCCCTCTCACTCCCCCTCCTTAGAAGTGGAGGGGAAGAAGTAAAGGAAAGAAACAACTCACGGGTTGAGATAAGGATAATTTAATTAAAGGAAAAAAAATAATTATTAAGGAAAGATTATTATTAATTAAACAATTTAACTAAAGGGAAAAAAAGGAAGGGAAAAGGGAGGGGGAAAGGGAAAAAACAAAACAAAACAAGTAAAGGCTATGTGGAAGTGCAGAGGAAAGAAATTACTCTACTTCCCACAAACAAGCGATGCTTGATCACTTCCTTGAAGCAGGGCCTCAACGCTGGTGTTTGGGAGGACAGATGTTTTCGCAACGAGAGCCCACCCCTCCCCTCTTCTTCCTTTTTCCACCTTTTATGGCTGAGTGTGACATCATATGGTATGGAATATCCCTTTGGTTGGTTTTGGTCAGCTGCCATGGTGATGTTTCTTCCTCACTTTTTTTGCCCACCCCCTAGGAGAGTTAGAGAGAGTCCTGATGCTGTGCCAGCACTGTTCAGCAGCAGACACAACACTGGTGTGATACCACTGCTGTTCTAGCTACAAGTGCAGAGCACAGCACTGTATGGGCTGCTGCAGGGAAAGTTAACATCCCAGCCAGACCCAGCACAGGCATGATCCCTCAAAATTTGACATTAACAAATAAACAACCAAACAAAAACACAAATAGACAGAATCATTTGTTAACTTACCTGTAATAACAAATAAATGCATTTAAAAATCTCTGTACACCAAAAATGTTTGTATTATAACTTTTGAGGTCCAGGTCTCAAGTCACAGAATTCATCTCCACCGTTTTTTGTACATGTGCTGGTAGGCATAGTTGAACTGTTTTCCATCAGTCTACTAAGATTTTATAATTCCAGAGAATTTTCTGGGATGTCAGAAAGAAAGGTGATCCAAAATAAGCATATCCAGGGCCAAGGCTGTGCTGATAACAGGAGTTGCCTGAGTGGAAGTGATTCCCTGAAGGTTTCAAGGAGATGCTTACCACAAACCAAAATCTCATGTACTTTCAGGGAAGGTAGCATGTTGAGGCAGAACAGTGGTCTCTCCAGTCAGAGTTCTGCTTCTCATAGCAACGAGAAGTCCAAGAAAGTAAAAACAGGCCAGGTATGAAATGTACCTTCGGTCCAGCAGAACAGCAAAACAGAAAACTGAACATAGCTTTCAGCTCTGTCTGCAATTAAGGATGTCTCTGGAAATCAAAATATTGCCTTTCTTTTCTGTCATACATTTTAGGCCATTTTTATTCCTCGGAATTTTGTATCCTATTTAGGGAACTCCTGAGCTCTCCTGAACAACTTCTAAATGTACTGACCTTAGATTTTAGTGTGTTTCTTTGAAAATAACATATTTTGCCTACTTGCAGTTTTATTTGTCTTTGGGCGTTTAAAGGAATAACACTTTCTGTGAGTGCCACTAAGAGGGTGATAATCTATGGAAATAACAACAACAACAACAACAAAATAAAAATAAAATTAAAAGGATCTGTAATGGTAATCTAGGTGAAAAGCAAAACCACTCCAGGTTCAGTCCATTCTAAGAGCCACAAAAATAATCTCATATGATCAACTTGCAATTATTAGGAATGCATTAAAAACCTGAAATGGAGAAACTACGATAGTTTTTGCTTTGACTTAAATGTCTGCCAGCTGATTTTCATGTTTTATGCCATAAAAGTTCATATTTTTCCATCATAAGAAATATGTTGAAGTTAAATTCTTTTGGTATAGAGAATAAATTTTATGTCTTGACCTGCTGCTTGGCTCCACTCAAGCACACCTGTGGGCAATCGACTTGTATCGAAAGGTTTTTGGAAGATTTTATTTTTGTCCTTTTTATTTTATATCCCATCTGTAAATTGATAAGACAGTGAGCTTTAAGGAGACTCTAGAGATGAGAATGTATTTCTGCTTTGTTTAGTTCTACATGAGGCTATTGTGAGAATTGCTTACTGTTACTGACTAGAGAGAGAATATGGACTCCTTTCATTTTAATATAGTGCTAAACATTCTTCTTTTTCCCACTTCTACTTCCATCCAAACACACACTGAGTAACTTGTCCTACACATTCTGCAGTACTAATCAAATAGCTTTAAAAAAAGAGAAGCATAATTTTTTCCCTTTGTTGTGACAGTCTCAGGAAACACAGATTTTCCATATCATTTCTTTTCGTTGTGGTTCAAGATTATGTTAGTAATGCATTACAGTTCTCTTTTTCTACAGTGACTCATACCCTTGTAGAAATACACAATTGGAATATAATGGTGCTTTGTGCTTACAACTTTTCTTCTGTTATCCACTGACATTTTTGAAATATTATTGGGGATCAACAGGAATTGATCACAGAATGTTGCTGCTACTATAAGGTAATGCAGAATTTTTGATAAAATGATATTTTAGTTGCTGCATTATACAACATTATATGTATGTGTTCATAGATTTGTGTGTCAAATATATACATATATTTCAAATATGTTATTTTTGATCCTGAAAGAGCTACGCAAATAGAAGTAGAATCATTTCCATGTTTTTCTTTCACCTGTGTTTATCATTTATAGACGTAGTTGTACTTTTGAAGAATTTACTGGATGGTGTGATGGACAGTCCAATATTTTTTTAAAGACTAGTATGGTTTTAGTTGACAGACAAAGCTACATTTTTTTTTTTTTATATGAGTGGTTCATTTTTGTTCCAATATGAATTTATTCAGAGAAGTCCCCTGGTCAACGTCTGTCAAAGATGTGGTGTCAAAATAAATGATCATAATAAATAGTCCCTTCTAATATATAAAACTGTCTTTTGTTTTATAAGCTGGTTGTCTTAGTTTGGAAAAGCTGATAAGATGGTAAGAAACTATATATGTAGACATATACAGGCATAAATAATTTTGCATACACATAAATATCCAAAATGGCGTGTCAATATTTGTTTAATATACAGAATGAACATTGATTAAAAAGTTAAATAATATCTGAAGTGCTAGTTTTAATGCCGTAACTTTGAGTTTATTTCCACTACAAGATAAAGCCGGAATAATAATTATATTTTAGGCTTGGCACAAACATTCCAGTTCTGAATTTTGAGACAGAAACATTGTTTTTGTAAGTAAAAGGAGACAAAAAGGCAGAAATTCTGTCAGCATTAGGCAACCGTATGTGGGCAAAATTTCAGACGTTAGCACTTCATGGAAATGAAATGATTTCAGTGCACATTTAATATTTAATTGTAGTCAACAATGAGAACAATTTCCAAGTGGCAGTGGATGTGATCATTTTCTGGAACAAATGGATAAGAGCAATTTACACTCTGTACGGTCTTTGGCAATAACACAGAGAGTTAATGCAAGTAGAGTGACAGGAAAGGAAGCATGACACAGTGTGGCAAACTGGACAGCCTCCAAGATGCACATTAGCCATGTGACTAATCTTAAAATGAATACATAATGCAAAAGAGATGCGAAAGCAGTTTCCTGTTTTGGTGAGATATCACCACATGAGATTGTGTCAAATGAGCAAATGAGGGCATTAAGGCTATGTCAATGTCACACTTCAATTGAAATGGGTGTGGGACGGGAGGCACTTTAGCATTAAGCACATGAATTTCCATGAGGTTTCCTGACGAAGTAATGCATTCACCAAAGCATTAAATAAAATACATTTAAACTCATCTTTAATAAGATGATGGAAACGTGTGGTAAATGTGTGGGTGAATTTGGGAAAAAAAGATACGATGTGATTGAAAAGCATTATATATAATGCATAGCAAAAAATGTGTAACAAAGAAGATATCTGTTTTCAAGGTATAGTAATGGAAAAGTATAAAGTGAGGGAAATACAACCTCATTAGTAATGACAGAGTAAAGAAGACAAAGATGGGGCACTGTCATTGTACCAGGAGAGGGGCATCTTGCTACAAAAGTACTATTCAAATTCACTTTTAGGGTACATACACAGTGCTAAAAACACATTTCTAAAACAAGTATTTGTATATACTCCATCCCTAATTTCTTTCTCATTCTCATTTTTGAATGAAAGGTAAAATGTCCAGATTGGACAGAGCAAGCTGCAATTGGATTTGAGCTCTGAAATTATTATTTCTTTTGGAAAATTCATATGATTGATAGCTAAATAGTCATCATAGTCTTTCATCATTTTCCATAGATTTATTAGCCATATCGGAGACTGGAAAAACAACTCATTTAAAACGGTCTGGAATTAGTACAATTTGTCTCCAAAGATGTCTCCAAGGGTATTCGGACTGAATGTGTAGACCCATCTAAATTACCTATATTTGCATTCCATATTCATCATCATATAAAATGACAAATGGAGAATATATAAGAATACTGCTGAGTGCATTTGAACCATATTCCTATACTTGTGTTTTATTACTAGCTTTTATTTTTCTTTCTGTTGGTATTATCTGCATAATATGTCACAGTAAGGTTTTAACACTCCGTATAAAGCATTTTTAGTTACATGCATGAAGATGGGCAAACAGAAATTATACCTGCTATGCTGGGACTGAGCTCCAGATTCAGGAACCTAAAGTGTCTACATGTGATCTGTGTATCTTGGTTCTGGATATGTGGGATTAAGGACGATTTAGGTCTTTGCTTAATTCCCTTTTTACAGGATTCTGGAACCATTTGGCATGTCTTGCAATATCCTGCCTCATTTCAAGTTCCTGATCCAGAAGGCTGTGGGTTTCCTACAGATTTTGTGTCATTGTCATCTGCCCCCTGAATGTAACACGGGACCTGTGGGAGACCATGAAACCTTCTAGTCCAGGAGTTGAGTGCCAGGCAAGATACCTCAAAGCACATCAAATAACAAGGGTCATCTACATGTGGACAACTGTATAGCTTCTATAGTACTATTAAGTGTAAGGGGACTTTAGGTACCTTGAATGTTGATGCATATTTTGAAGCTAAAAGTGGGTGCCTGAGTCTGAATCACAGGACCTTCAATGACAGCCTGTAAGAACAAGGGTCTTCAGAGATCCTGATGATATCTTTGGGTGTATGGATAGCTGTCCTGCAGTGAAGGGAGGGAAATTCACAGTGGGATTTGTTAAGCAGAATCCTTGTTATAATGGGAAAGAAAGGAGAAGGTACATGCCTGGCAGCACAGGTGTTCCCACTGGAATATTGAAAAAGAGTCATGAATAGAAAAGAAGGGAATAGTTTTAAAGAAATGAAGAATGAAAGAAATGCTCATTTAGTTTAGATTTCAATAAAGCAATGAAATACCTTCTGCTTGCTGCTGTTATTATATCCTGCCATGAAGGGAAATAGAAAGTCTTTGAAGCCACAGAAGATAGAGACTGGAAAATCATTGCAGATCTTTCTCACTGTGATGGAAATAATTTGATAAAAAAAAAAAAATCCCCCCCCCCAAGCCCACCTGATACTTCCATTTCTCTTGGAAAGTAATATTTGAAAAGATGCTTGTTACCCCTCTAAAGAACAGATTAATAACAGTTTGATCACCTCTCAACATTTCAATCTCAGCTCTGTCCTCTAACTGGGATCCATTTTAAGCTCAAGTTTTGATTCTTTTCTTTGACCCTTCCTCAGTGGGGAACTGCAGTATTTTCTTCACTGATGAAACAGGCTAACCCCATCTAAATATGCTCTCTTGCTCAGATACATGATCTCTAGGTCTGCTGATAAATTTTCTTTCCTGGGACATTGCTTTGATAAGCCAATTATTCAGTACTAAACAGTTTGCACATAAGAAAGAACCAAAACAACCAGTTAAATTCTCTGTATATATTTGAGATGAATTACATCTAAAAATCTTGGACACACACTTAATGTCTACTGCCTCTTTGTCACATCTGTATTTTCTTAGAAATGCAACTCATCATGCAATTATTTGAAGTGTGTACATCAGGTGACAACTCACTGTCACTTAGCATATTCAGAGGCTTGTGAAATAGTACTTAATCTTGTAATTTTCTTTGGCGAATATCTCTGATATAAACACTAGCAGACAGGCAAATTCAGTCTGTCTTTCTAGAGAGTCAGTGGCCCAGAGAGCTGTTCCTGCACGTGTCATTTCCCCCCTATCATTTCACCAAACACCTGCTTGGAGGTTGAAGGTTAATCAGAATACCTTCAATAGCATTTAGGTCTGCAGTGTAGTCTTGGAAGTGCAGTTATCTGTCTGTGTCCATCACTCATGCTCTGCCCTGCTCCCAGTCTTACTGGCTCTTTGACATTCATCGGACAGCTTTGCAAGCTGATACAAGAGTAGTCCAGGACAAAACCAAGCTACACCAGTACCGGATAGTTGTTTGCCAGATTAGTGAGTTGAATCATTTTAGTAAACAATTCAACAAGCTCCAGAAGTGGCACAAAGGATGGTGTAGAACCATGTGTGGGGAAATGGCAAAGCTAAGTGGGGATGAAAGAGGAGAAAAGAAATCTTTTCCTTCTGGGATAAGAATGCTGCAACAATCGAGTCAGCCCTCTCATGCAGAGTTACTCTTGGACAGCAGCCTGTGAGCCTATATTCCTTCTCAAGTTGATCTCTGTTCGCAAGGACAATAGGGGTAATTACTTGTGCCAAAAGGGTGGGTGGATTCAAAAACCATTTATAAGGAAAACCATTGGAGGGAAGAAATCTGTCAAAGGCTATTAAAAACAAAGAATTGCTTCCAGTTTAAAAAGACTCTTGACGTGCAAATAACTGTAAGCTAAGACAGGATACCAAACAAAAATAAAAAAAATCACTGTGTGAGATTCCTTGGGCTATCTGTCAATCTCCAAAAGATGCAAATGGACTGTTGATCTTCTATGGTTCTACTCTTTGTATTCTCATTTAGAGCTTTTACCTGATGTTAATGGCCTTAATTGATGGTCTGGCCCATGATCTGGCTTCCCTTTCTCCCATCTCATAAAGCAAGCAAATGGATGAACAACTCTATTTATTTCCCAGACATCTCTGCCCGACATCTGCCTACCATGGCTGGAACGGGAGAGAGAAGTGTTTCTCCTGTGTGGTGCCATGCTGCTTGGTCACATGCAAAAAAAACCCACCACTACCCCTTAACAGTTAATTGTTCATACTCATCATCTATCCTCCATTAACTCTCTTTGTGTTAGAATTAAGATATATTCCTGCCTTGACCATCTGTTCTCCTCCACTGAGAAAAGTGTCAATGGAGGATCAAAGCACAGTTTATAACCCTTCTATTCCTCCTAGACATCTGCTAGTGTAATTGTGTACCTGCTAAACACAGAAGAAAAGCAATCAAAAACTGTATATAGATGGGCCCTTGTAATTGCTATTTGTGAGCACTGGTTAGCTAGATTTAAATTTAGAAAGGGGGAGGGAGGAAGCCTTTTCTTCTAACTGTGACAATATCAAAACATTTCTGAGGTATAATGTATAATAATGAGTGGTAATAATAATGACATGATTTGGTTAGAATTCTTTGATAATATCTACCTTATCTACCTAGTCCAGAAAGGGTCAGCCAAGGACAGAATCACAGAATCACAGAATCGTCTAGGTTGGAAGAGACCTCCAAGATCACCGAGTCCAACCTCTGACCTAACACTAACAAGTCCTCCACTAAACCATGTCACTAAGCTCAACATCTAAACGTCTCTTAAAGACCTCCAGGGATGGTGACTCAACCACTTCCCTGGGCAGCCCATTCCAATGCCTAACAACCCTTTCAGTAAAGTTTTTCCTAATATCCAACCTAACCCTCCCCTGGCACAACTTTAGCCCATTCCCCCTCGTCCTGTCACCAGGCACGTAGGAGAATAGACCAACTCCTACCTCGCTACAGCCTCCTTTAACGTACCTGTAGAGAGCGATAAGGTTGCCCCTGAGCCTCCTCTTCTCCAGACTGAACAATCCCAGCTCCCTCAGCCACTCCTTGTAAGACTTGTTCTCCAGACCCCTCACCAGCCTCGTTGCCCTTCTCTGGACTCTCTCGAGCACCTCCATGTCCTTCTTGTGGCGAGGGGCTCAAAACTGAACACAGTACTCAAGGTGCGGCCTCACCAGAGATGAGTACAGGGGGAACAATCACTTCCCTAGTCCTGCTGGCCACACTGCTTCTTATACAAGCCAGGATGCTGTTGGCCTTCTTGGCCACCTGAGCACACTGCTGGCTCATATTCAGCCGACTATCAACCAATACTCCCAAGTCCTTCTCTGCCAGGCAGCTTTCTAACCACTCCTCTCCCAGCCTGTAGCGCTGCTTGGGGTTGTTGTGCCCCAGGTGCAGGACCCGGCACTTGGCCTTGTTGAACTTCATACAGTTGACCTCAGCCCATCGGTCCAGCCTATCCAGATCCCCCTGCAGAGCCTTCCTACCCTCGAGCAGATCGACACACGCACCTAACTTGGTGTCATCTGCAAACTTACTGAGGGTGCACTCGATCCCCTCATCCAGATCATCGATAAAGATATTGAAGAGGACTGGCCCCAGTACTGAGCCGTGGGGGACTCCACTAGTGACCGGCCTCCAACTGGATTTAACTCCATTCACCACGACTCTTTGGGCCCGGCTACCCAGCCAGTTTCTAACCCAACGAAGCGTGCGCCAGTCCAAGCCAAGAGCAGCCAGTTTCTTGAGGAGAATGTTGTGGGAAACGGTGTCAAAAGCCTTACTGAAGTCAAGGTAGACCACATCCACAGCCTTTCCCTCATCCACCAAGCGCGTCACTTTGTCATAGAAGGAGATCAGGTTCGTCAAGCAGGACCTGCCTTTCATAAACCCATGCTGACTGGGCCTGATAGCCTGGTTACCCTGCAAGTGCCATGTGATGACACTCAAGATAATCTGCTCCATGAGCTTCCCTGGCACTGAGGTCAAACTAACAGGCCTATAGTTCCCCGGGTCTACCCTCCGACCCTTCTTGTAGATGGGCGTCACATTTGCTAACCTCCAGTCGACTGGGACCTCCCCTGATAGCCAGGACTGCCAATAGATGATGGAAAGTGGCTTGGCCAGCTCCTCTGCCAGTTCTCTCAGTACCCTCGGGTGGATCCCATCCGGCCCCATCGACTTGTGTACATCCAAGTGCTGTAGCAGGTCACCAACCATTTCCTCATGGATAGTGAGGGCCACATCCTGCTCCCCACCCCCTTCCACCAGCTCAGGGTACTGGGTATCCAGAGAACAACTGGTTTTGCTGCTAAAGACTGAGGACAGAAATGATTATAAAATATTTTTGTCTGTTCTACACAAAATTGGCTTTTTTGTTTGTTTGTTTTGCATAGCTTCATATAGGCTAAAGACCTGTATGTCAGCAGCTGGTGTGTTTGATTTGACTCAATTGAACAAACCTTACCTTACCCTGCTTTGATTCACTGAGTTTCTCATTGATTCATTTAAGAAACTGAGGTGGCAAAAGGAGTTGAAGAGTCCTTTTTTCTTATAGAAGAGCATTTTCTCAGAGGTGAGGTCTTTGGGCCTTAAGGCTTACAGTGATACTCCAAACACTGGCCTATCATAGAAAACTGGGACAACAGTTCCTGTTTGGGTTCTAAGCAAACGTAGGGCTCTCAGTAGAGTTTCATATCCACACTTTCATTGGATTAAGCCACTCACGTAATCAGGAGAATTCAGCTCATAGCCTGTAGATCCAGCCTTGCCTTAACTGTGAGGAAAGTGTCCATCTGGTTGGTGACATGAAGGCGGGTGAGTTTGTATCCAGAGCTATAATCCACAGTGAAGTCACAGGCAGGTTTTGGTTTCTAATTTACAACATAAATGTACAGGAGTACGTGAGAACATGATTCATCTCACCCTAACATCTACATTTCAGGCTAGTCAGATGAATAGTATTCTCAAATGTCAAATACTATAATGAAAGACTAGGTTCTTAGGGCTAAAGCAGGACAGAATGCCTCCCAACCTAGTCAACATTAGGTGGCAATTGAGGAGAAGATTCAACAGTCCTGGAAGTGACATGACTAAAGCTGTGAACACCTGAGTCATTCTGAGGCTTTATGCCAGCGGTTCTGTGATAGGTATCACACCTCATATGATAACTGTGATTAGGACCACGAAGAGGCTGAACTGAAACTTGCTTTGCCTCAGATAGGATCATCATGTACAAAACTTGCTTTCCTGTTTCCTGTATATCATGATTTGTAAAAAATAATCCTTAAATAACTTTTTAAAGTTGGAAAAGACTCTTATGCTATGGTTTGCTAAAGGTGGATGATTCATCTCACTCAATTCAAAATTCTTCAACATGGGACAAATGTCTCCATTAACCTTTCTTTCATGGAAGCCGGCAGCCATCTACACCTTACTAAATCCAAGGCACCATCCATGCTAATGACCATGCAGATGTAGTCAACTTGTTAATTACTCCCCCTGAAATGACAAGAAGTGAATTCGTAGCTGTCAGATCCTCCCACTCAGTAACACAATCATGGACTTGAAAGAGTAGTGAAATTGCTACCTGCTATTCTTGTTCCCCAAGATAAGGGTACTTGGACTCCTGTTAATTATCATGTTTTGATTAAATGGGAGTACTTTGTTCACTTTGTTCATGTACATCTTTGAAATAAATGACATTTTTCTGGAAGCAGAGAAAGTAATGATATTCTTTTATTAAATATTAGTAGCATTATCTATATTGCAAGTGGTTTCTAACAGTAAAGCAAGTGCTACAGCAAAGGTTTGCCTGAGGTATCTTTAACCCTGATTTGCAAAAATACCAACATTTGCAAGAAATCATATTTTCTCTTCTAGAGCTGGTTCTGAGAGAAATATTTGTCACTCAGGAGAATAAACTTATTTACACAGATGAGAAAACACATAAGCAAAATATCCTTTATAATTATTTATACAAATTTAGTCACTTCTGTGCATGTTTGTTTGCATATTAAAATCATAAATGGTGGCCTTATTGATAACAGCATTTGCATCTTGACTGATAGTTACTGCACTGAGACAAATTGTTCAGTTGGACTTCAGTCTTTTATCCAATTCTCTGCTGTATTCTAGCCCCTCTGCAGAAAAGCATTATCATTTATAGGGGGTGACATATTCTATATCCAGGAGAATCCTCCATTTAACGGGATGTTGTTATGAAAGAATGCAATCAGCTTCTCTATCAATATGTCTATGAGAAAGGACACATTGTTTTCTAGTCTTCATCTGGGTTATATATAGTGTAATTAGAAGTTGATCATACTCTTATGATTCTATTTTTCATGGGCTCTTGTGAACATGTATTTTGCTTTTATTAATAATTTCATTTTAAGGGGAGAAATGCATACCTGCAACTAGAAAATAAAATAAAAATAGCCTATGCTTCTGTAGCAGAAGACACTTGTATAAGACTCTTAAAAAGAAAATCAGTTTGCTCGTGGTCCTGAATTTGTTCAGGATTAGTTAATTGACTTTACCCATTACAGATAGTCAACACAGGGATTAATTGATGATGCTCTCTTCCTGCACATCTGGGTATTCTGTCTTACATGTCTCTCCATGTTTGTATATGTAGGTACCTGTGTACTATGCACACGCCTGTGAAAAGACATGGATATTTTGTTTATGTGTGTATGTCTAATCTTCCTATAATGGCACAACATGGGAAAATATAAATATCAGTAGTGTGTAGAAGGATCTGTTGACTTCAGAATCCATTGTATCAGAATATCGAGTCAGAAGTGATGTAAAAGACCTGTAATATATCCGACTCAGCAACGTGAAAGTGTTCACTGTATGGAGGCCAAGTAGTAGTGGAGAACTTACAGATCTATTCCTTGTTGTTGTATTTGTATCTTTACTCCTTGAAATCATGAAATAGTAGTGGAGGCCAAGGGGGTTCTTGTCAGCATTATTGTAAATGTTAGGTGACTTTAGCTGATTTCTGTGGTGCATCTACTACCACAAACGCAGACTGAAGCTGTTATCAACATTTAAGCTGCTAACAACAACATTTATGTTGTTGTTATATAATGTATGTGCACTGCATAAAATCTTTGAGCCCTCATTGAAGAGAGATCTGATGTTGTCTAAGGTACTGTATGAGCAGAGATTGTAGCAACCAGTTTGCCTTGCTGGCTATTTAGGTCTCACATTCTTGACCTTCTTTGCTGGAAAGTGAATATCTTACCTTGAACTTGCTGTGTTTTGTCTCCTTCTTGCTGAGTACATGCAGATGAAAGCCTCTCTCGTGCCCCATTTTATGCAATAAAATCATTCTTGATTTTCATGCTTCTTGAAAGTGACCCAGGTCATTGTTTCATGTTCCAACTGGTTTGTTAGGAAACAGCATGATAATGAGGACCCAATGGGAGAAAACAAAACAAATGTAACTGACTCAGAGTTCAATTCACTCAGATTTCTGTTCACACAAAATCTTTTAGAGTACAGATAATGCATCTTTTTGTGCCTACCACAGACTAAGTGAGATTAAGCTGCTTTTGCTTCCCCTGCTTTTCAGCAGAGAAGGAAAGGGTATTACAGTAATGAAACTGCAAGCTGACGTTGAAGAAGAGGTACTTGTGCGTATCTATAGGCACAACTGGGGGAAAAAAAACAGTGCAGAAGAGAAGAAGACAGAAAGTATAATTAGATAAGCCATTTCACAATTTGGAAGGCACTGAGTGCATTTCAGGTCACTGAGAAAGCTGTGGTGTAAGTACACAATGCTGGAAATCAATCAAGCTCCTTCAGCAGCTGTGTGTTATCAGTCTTGCCCTGCAGAACACAGATCTGAAACATTAGGCAGCCCAGCAAGAGGGAAAAACTTAATTTGAGAGCAGCTGTTTTAAGACAGATACATAATGGCATTAAAATAAGAGCACTGCAGTGAGGTGAGAACCAAACACAATGCCTATTAGACTGAGGATGTTTTTAGTTTTGTTATTGTAACCAGACACACAGTGCCATCAATGGCAGCCAGAGCCTAGGTTAGGAAAGAATTGACACCACGTATGAGGATGAAGAGAGTTCAGTTAAAAACTACTTATAATGAATAGTCAAACTGCATGGGACTGACTGGAGCTAAACTTAGGTCTTTCTTGTGATGCAGTGATTCTGAGTGCTTAACAGGTAAGTTAGGCCTGTCCCTGCAGTTATTTAAGCACCACTTTTCACTGATGGTACCAGGATTAAGCGCAGAGGTTTATTTGAGGAAGTGGGCATAGTCTAACTATGCTTCTGCTTTCCGCTGAAGATATTAGCACAACTTATTTCAGGAGGACAAAATGAACTAAAAGTTAAGAGGGGTTCTATTCTTTTGTTTTCCAACATATGGAATCTATTCCCTGTTGTTCTATTTGAATTCTTACTCCTTGAAATCATGAAATATGTTATGAGCATTCACAATTTTTTTTTTTACACGCCACTGGAAATACAGGAACCTCTAAAACAACATGGTAGTTAAGAACATGTCATAATGCTGAACAAAAGCTAAATAAAGGAAACAGGGAATTGTATCTTCAAATTAAATTAATAAGGAGAGTTGTGGGGTATAACAGTAATATGCATTTGAATTTAGAAAGGCCATTTGAAAGCAATGTTACAGAATGTTTTCTGAAAGCGTATGTAGCCAAGACCTTGGTTTAATATCTTATTTGAAAATATGTGTATGGTAATTTGAATGCTAAAATGAAAACTGAAAGATAGAAAATGCTGTGTTTCCCATCATGCAACTGAATATAATGAATAAATATATGAATTTCTTTTATAATAAGCACTTAACATGACTAATGTTTTGCTTCTTCTCAGATTATTTTAATTTTCTCAAAGCCTACACTACAGTCTTTTTATAAGAATAAGGCTATCGCACAGGTACTAACTATATTAAATGTTGCATTACTTACTTGCTTCTCTTTCATAGAAATGTAGACAACAGAGATGCTTCAAGTGTGTAGTTACTGAAGAAAGAGTTTCCATCTGTGGGTTTGGAAAGGCAGTAGCCATCCTTTTTGTGTGCTACAAACTTTCAGCAAGATTTTATTGCCTGAAATGATGATGTTTGTTGCAATCACTTGCATAGGAGGAAGCAGGCAACTAGTGTGGTTACTACAAACCTAAGCAAAATCTGAGAGTTCTGACAAAGCTAAAACAAATAACAGCATAGTGTCACATGCAGGTCAATGCTAAGAAATAAAAAAGCAGCAATACTGGAAAGGATCATGTGAGGTATTTTTAATTGCTGTTATAACAGAATTGTGTACCACCAGGTGAAACTGATAATAGAATATTTAAGTGTTGTAGCTACTAGTCTGATGTTCTATGTACATGCCCAATTTTCCTACTTGCCTCATTTTAAAGGATACTGCTATCTACATGAGTATTTTCAGAATACAAGGCAATCAAATCTGTCAGTTCTACTCTTCTAAACCATTCATTGCTTATCAGGCGTGTGTAGCTCATAGGAAGGCAACCTATGTGACTTGGTGTCCTTGTCTGCAAAATGCTGATAACAATGCTCACCCAAGTTATAGAACACTCATACTCCAGAAAAATAATTATATGCTAAGGGAAACCATAAGACCAATATATTTTGATGGACAATTCCTATGAGATGTGTGTGTTTGTCTCAGACAGGGAGATACATGACTGGTACAGTGGTTTAGATCCCTGTTCATCCACTCTCCTCTTATTTAAAAATTCCTTATTCTTAACAAAAACAACATTCAAACAGCCAAAGACTCATAATCATTCTATATTCAGGAGCATCTCTGAATTAAAATGCATATGTAGCAGATAATCTAAGCACACCAAAAGCTGCATGTCCTGCTGTCTCTTTGGCACACACAGAGAACAAGAGGCAGAACTCCAGGTGTGACTGACTGAGCTTGGACTCCCTTCTGCTGGTTTGGCACCTCCTTAGCCAAAGCAAATACACTTTGGGTCATATATATATATGATAGAATCTGCAGTTGATAGTGTAGAAGACAGAGGATAGGAGAGAATATTTATTTGGAAGTAACATAAGCAGAGTTAACAAATGGAAGAAAGGGGCAACTGACCTATATTTCAGGGACTGGAACACGTCTGTGATGCAGATGAAAATTCCATTCCAACACCACTTTAAATTGTACAGCATCCAAATCTGTTTGTCACAAAGCAGTTACCTGCTCATAGCTGAAAAAGGGCTTTGATATATTTTTTATGAATGTAGCTTCTCCAGTTCTAAGATAACTGATAGCAACACAAGCCTGCATTAATTATTGTTCTTCTGTCTCCAAAATGATGTCCTTTAAGAAAGGAAAGCTGAAAAAAGAGAATGTATTAATTTCACAAAATAATAATATTAATAACAAAAGGCTTAAGGAAGCTTTTATTTTTCCTTAACAATACTGCAAAGGACAATCAATTATGAAAACAGGTTAAACATGTCATAGGAGAAAACATTTTTTCTTGATTTAAATGAGATTTTTTCCTCCTTTAATAAATATTGATAATAAAATAATAGGTGTCAGTCAGATAACAGGTGGAGCTCTGTTTGTTTCCTGATCCCTCTCTTCCCCCTACAAAATAGTAAAGTCAATAACAGATCAAGCCACACAGTATAATGTTTAAGCTGTTTTTCTTTCTTTTTTTTTTTTTTTAATCTATTTTCATTTTTAGTTTTAATGTTTCCAGGGAATATTATTCTTAAAGAAACTTGCATTATATATGAGAGAAAAAAAAAACACAACATAATTTTCTTTAATTTTTTTTTTTTTGCCAGATATTTAATTATCCAGTTCATAAATCAGTTACCTATTACACAGATTACCCATTGATGCACAAGTTTTGTTTTCCTTTTTTCTTTGATACCTATAAAATGTTAATTCTTACAGTCTGTATTTGGATCATTGTTAAATCTCACAGCAAGAGCAATAAGTTCCATCCTCAATTGTTTCTTATAATATCCTATCTTTCTGCTGCATTTTACCTAAACCAAAAGACAAGACCTTACATTTGGCTTCACAGAAAGAGACGTATTGAACTTAATATAAGAAATACAATTATTGTCTGATTGTGTGAATTGTCTGATATCTGATTATCATTCTCCTCTATTTTTTTTTTGTACCTGATGCTAGTGTTATTTTGAAACTCCAGCCACAGTTTGACCTTTTAATAAATTTTAGAAAGATCACTCCTTAAAGCTGTAGGATGTAAAATCCAGATACACGTGGCTTAACAGCTCCCAATTAACTTTAAAGGGAGTATTATATAAATTAATTAGGTGAAAGAAAATGTAATGTACTCAAACATTATAAATAGTGTAAATATACCAGACAACATTTTTAATAATATGAGTAATTTCTGAAGTGATAAGATTAGACAGCAAGTTTACTAGTGCACCTGGAGAACAGTTTTCTGCTTTGTTTTCTGTACATGTTGTTTCCTATGTTTGTGAAACATCTTCCCTTCTGTTATTCTTTGTGTTTCCTATGTTTGTGAAACATCTTCCCTTCTGTTATTCTTTGTCCACATTTAAACACCATGTTAAGTCTGTTTAACATGCTTAACTCTGAATCTGCTTCTGCCCTATAGTTCAACTGAGTAAAATAAGGGTGTTTATCTGCCTAATGCCTTACTCAGCTCTATTTCCATTACTATCTCAGATTAAATCCCAGTTAAAAAGAATTACCTTAGTAGACCAGAACTAAGTGGTACAGCTCTTCCCCTAGCTCTTCTTCTAGGTCTGTACAACATGAGATGGGAAGCATGATTTTTGATGTATGCATCTTCCTTTTACCTCCTCTGCTGGGAAAAAAATAAAAATAACAACAATGTTGTCCTAAAAGCCCAGAAGGTCAGCAAATACACAGGGTAAATGGAAAGGCAGTGCCTCTCAAAAGGCTGGCTCTGTTTGAGCGTTACAAAGCTGATAGGTTATGAGTGAGTGCTATGATCTGATATCTGATATGAGGGTGTGGGTTCAAGGTAACATTTGCCTTTAGAAAGTCCTTTAGGACTTCCTCTCAAGTGAGTGCCATAAGAAAAGTAGGTGCTAAATCTCCCTTCTCTTTCCCATTCAAATACAGGTTGAGAATACCCCTGCTTAGCAGACCCCAGCTGAGAATATTTTTAAATTTTTAAAAATTATCTGTATCCTTCTTATACAGAGAAAGAATATTACAAATGAAAGTCATATGTCTTTCCTGTTTCATCTCAACATTTCTTGGGGCAAAGGCAAATTCTACAAGTAAAATACATGTTCCAAACAGAATTGCCTAGAAAACTAGATTCGTGTGCTTGGTCAATGTTCAGTAGGATATGTTTCACCAACACCAGCAGAAGTTAGCATGTATTAAAAATGAAAATGGGACAGTGATTCCGGCATATCTTTGTAAGGTTATTTTTAAGGTCAGTAGTTTGAGAAAACAGAATAAATGAAAATAGGACACTGGGTTTGTATGCTCAGTGTTCTCTTTGCAAAGTAAAAGGGTTATAAACACATTCTTACCTTTCTTCCAAGGCCTTGCTCTAGCTTTTCACAGTTATAACATTACGGATTACAGTGGCATGATATTCAGAGTACACCTGGAGTAGCTCAGCAGGGTATTAGACATGTAGATACCTGTCCATTTACTTACTGAAAGCTCTGATATATTGAGAGGTTAGTCATTTAGTTAAAACTAGCTCTGAACCCCCTATTCCTTTCCTTAGCAAATAAGACATGGGTTCTCTAGGTTCCAGCTTCATTTTTGTCCAGGCTGCATTTAAGTAGGCAAATTTCTATCTGCAGCATCTACTTTGAAGCTACTGCATCAAACTCATGTTGGTCTAAGTGAAGAGAGAAGTAGGACCACAGCATTTTGACTTTAAACTATCCAGCTGAGGAGCAAAAAGTGCAAGCAAAATTTATGCGAGTCATATGTTAATTACATATACAAGAATGTAATGTGAATGGACACCCACCTGCATACCAATATATTAATTATACTTTATATTATTCATATTATTTGTATGAAGGAAATATTATTTCTGATACTACATATTTTCATTTATTTTTATTTTCATTTTTGGTTAAAAGATACAAATAATACTGTGTGCATCATTGTTGGGCCATAATAGATTACAGATCATATAAACAGCCTACTTCAATCCATAAAGTTTGGCATGCAGCTTCTTATTCAGCAATACCTAGAAAGAGATCTATTGACTGAAGCATATGCTGGTTGGAGTGCTTTGGCTTTCTCAGCTAGGCAATGTATCATATATTTAATTAAGCCTCTGGGTCATCCTAATATCAGTGGGATGATCAGTGGTATGTGTTTAAAGCAAGGCACATTCCTAAGCAATTTGTTGAACTGAGACCTAAAAGAAGCAGGAGATTCATGGAAATTACTGTATGTGATTATGTCATTAAAGATAGCCTGCCACTGACTATGCAGGGGTGAATCAAGTTAATACCATCCTGAATACTTCATATTTTAAAGCTTTATTATTATTATTATTATTATTATTATTATTATTATTATTATTCCTTTGTGAAAGTAAGGTAGAAACCAGGTTTTTAGATGCTTCTATAGTGTCATATAATGCAAGATATATAGGGCACAAATCTGAATGTCTTGAGAAGTCCTGCTACCTACAAGATAATCCCATCGAGAGCTGAAGTCCTCCAGGGGTCTCTTGCAGCCAGGGCTCACAGGACTGAGCCATGGGACATGGTCAGCCACATGTTCATGCTGATTAATGGCACTTCTCAGATGCATTAAATGCACTTGTCTTCTCTTCATGCCTCAGTGCACAGCCAAAACATAAAATCAGTCACCAGAGCCACTCAGATTCCTATGCATTATTGTTTAATTAAACAACGCAGATAATTTCTAGGACTAGTTCAAGTACAAACATGGCCTGATATCTGAGCTCTATTTAACCTTAGGAAGGAAATACAAATATTGAGAGGGGAATGTAATTGAAATGTGAGGAAAATAGGTTCTGAAAATAGAAGTTCACCTTTTTATTTTTCTCTTTCCAAATTTAGCATGAAAAAGCATGAGCTAAGGAAACAGTCCACCAAGAACTGTTTTTCCCTCCTCTACCCAAGCCATGATGAGTGTGAGGACACTGATTACAGAATTTATTTTTAAAAATTTCATTGGCATCCTGTCCAGAGATACAGAGATGTAGAGGCCTAATTAATTGCTCTGACAAATCTGATCTAGAAGTCCTCTTCAGCCACAAGGAGACTCTCAGTAATTTATACAATGTTTACCTTGAATTTTTTTAATGGAAAAGCTTTGTGGAAGTGTGGTTGTGGTAAGTAAAAAACAGCCTGGTGCCTAGCACCAGCACAAAGTCTCTGAAGCTTTGTGACTTAAGAAACACCTATGGCCTATCCTTTTCAACACGGGCAAATTTACTGGTACAGTATTTTGAGGTAGTGCAGTAGAAAAGACTAGATTGCTCCGTAATACTTTTCAGTGATGGTAGGATTTCAGAAGGGCTCTTTGTGAGTCAAAAGAAAGCAAAGTTAGGTCAGACTGGAGAGCTTTGGGAAATCCTACTCCAAGCTAGCAATGCTATTATGTTTTCCTTTCACTGAGCCACTCCTATGCTTAGTTGTACTGCACTGTGTTTTTCAGAGGATGCCTACAAAACTCAAGTCCGAATTGATGATGAACCAGCCTATTTGGATATTCTAGACACTGCTGGACAGGTAAGTAGTTTCTCAATGTAAACCATTCTATCAGAGATAAAACCAAAGATTTTAACCTCAGATATGTGGGTCATGGAGCTAGAAACAAGCCTCCCTGTTCAAACATAAAGGGAACAGTGGTAGAATAACACTGAGGAATTAACAAGGGAGATTAAACAAGTGCTTCAGTGGTACAGTATAAGTTCAAAAGCTGACCATAAGAGACAGACAAATTTAATAAAATAAAAGCTAAAAAGCTGTTTGTTTCTTTTTCTCTTGGATGTAGACACATCTATCACAATCATGGAATGTATATATATATAATTTTTTTTTTTTTCTGTGCTTTTAATCCCTGCTTTTCTACATACTGTAAGAAACTTCTGATGTATTTGTAGATCAAGTGTTTTGTTACCATTCTTCTCCTTCCCATATTATGTTTAAATGTCAAATACTTACCCGCAACAAAAAATTTCCCATTAAAGTAAGTCACAGTGTACATAAAACTTGTATGTATGTGTATGAGTATCAGCAAAGGAATTACATTTTTCACATACACTAAGGCCAAAGGAGGGGTTAAATGAAAGAAATTTTTCAACCTGACTCACTTCATCTCCTTTCCATCTCAAAACTTTTTTATTGTTCAATCAAAATGTTGCAGCAGTTTGATCTTTTACTGAGGTATGTGACAGGTTTTGTTTGAAGGCTTTGATAGTTTCATGAGTTTTTGTAGTATATGTGCAACTTGTACAGGAATGAGTCAGTCAACAAGGACAATAAATCCTTAAAAAATGATTTAGGAAGTAAAAGCCTTGAAACCTTGATCTCCGCGTCCCAAACTTCTGAGTGCACCTTGGCTCTGCACTGCAAACAGTGGGAAATGCAGTCTGCTGTCAGGAATTAGAATTAAAAGTTATATAAGGCTGAAAGTAGTTCAGAGGGAGTGTGGTCAGAGTTTTTCATGTGAATGAAATATAGGCCAATTTCAAAGTGAACTCAACCCAGTTTCAGGAATCAAAAGATGCCCTGAATTATTCTTCCTTGACCCAAAATTTTACAGTCCCAGCAGTTAACCAGTGACTGGCTTGCTGCTGATTCTCCTGTGAAAGTGTTTGATTTCTGAGAAAAGTTAAGCTAGATTTCAAGGCAAGCCTCCAAAGCTACGAATTTAATTGACCTACAATCCACTATTAAAACAAGGTCAAGAAGTTTCCCATGCATAATAACCCTAGTATAGTTTCAGCAATGATTTGGCTGGGGGTAGGGTGGGAACATCATAGTTGTTACTCAATAATACGTGTGAAAATATCTGTTGTTTTGATGGATAAGGGGAAGCAACATTTTCTTTACACACTCAGAAGGTCTGAGCTTAGTAACTTCAGCCCTATATTGCCATTAGTATGCCATTACTAGAGGAATTACACCTCCAGCTCCTTAGTCTTGTAAAACTTCATGTGTTAGGGATGTCCTGTGCTAGCCTTTTAAATAGTTCACTTTTTACATCTACTTCATTCTACTCTTAAATTCATCTTAGTCCTGTTTTGTATAGTTAAAATGATAAAAAGTAAAATACTTTCTTACCCAGAGGTGAACAGGATTGATGAATAAGAGTTTATGCACACAGCTTTTTTTTCTAATGGAAGGAGGATCAAAATACCATACAGAATTTCCTCTTTATAGTGTGTTCCCAATTTGCTCTTTTTCTGTTTGTTTGTTTGCTTTGTTTTTGCCTGTGGACACTCAGAGAAAGTGCAGTAGTTCAGCTCTACAAACTGCAGAAGAGGGTGCAGTAGGCACAGAACTCATTGCATTGTGCTCCCAAACATAGACCTGTGCAGGGGTGAGCCACCTAATCCCAAATTTGCATCTGTCATGCAAATATCATTTATATATAGGAAACCACCTTAAATTCAAAGCAAAATATGGATAATGAATGAACCAAAAATGGATAATGTACTTTTATTGGGAGTATGTTTTAAATGTAGTAAAAATACATTGTAAAAACCAAAACAAATAATTGCTTTGACTTTTTTTTTTTTCAGTTTGCTTTTGTTATAAGGACCATAAAAGTTGTGCTCTACATGAAAAAATACAATCAGATATTCCAAATTTTTTTCTCTTTCTGTATTACTGAAACCAAGGTCACTGTTTTTTGTTTGTTTGTTTATTTGTCTGTTTTTCATTAGAACAAGTATTTTTAAGTGTTATTTTATTTTTTATTTTCTGTCAGTTTCTTCTAAAATGAAAAAAAAAATAAAATTGGAGCAACATTTTCAAACCTTCTGAAAGATTGTTTTAGATCCAAGCAAAAGGAAAAATGTCCCTATACACTTTACCTTCAAGTAGCTGAAAATGCTGTGTTTTCCAGATTAAACCAAGTTCAACTTTTGTTAGTCACATTCATTTTTTTAGGAAAAATTCTCCAGAATATTACACAATTTTTGTTTCTAACTTTAGATCATATAAAAAGCCTGCACCAAGGCCTCATTTATAATTAGGTTAAGGGGGAGATTTATTGCAAATATTATGAAGATTATCAGAAATGACAGTTGTAAGGTAAAAAAAAAAAAATCAGAATAACGTAGCCAGTGAAAGCTGATGAAAACAACAGTAGAGAAAGACTGTAGAGTTTTATTTAACACTTGTTTCAAAAAGAGACCCAAATATCCATATTAGAGTCCTAGAGCATGTAATGACCACCTAATGAAGAAAGCAGAGATTTTCGAGCAAGCAGAGGCCTGTGGTGGTAGCAGCAGGCTCTGCAGATATATCAGCCCAGGACACCGCACAGCCTGACATAGCTTTCTATTTCAAGATCTATGTTGAAATGATAACAGAAAATCTCTGCTTTAAATTTCCCTGTTCTTCCAGTTCAGACTGTCATCACTGAAGCATGTCTCGTATCCATGCTAGGAAGCTCTTCCCACTTTCCTAGGCCCCTATTTTTCAGAAGCTGTCCGCTCTATGTGTCCTGGATTTAGCTGCTTGTCATTGCAGGTGTCTTTAAATTCGTTGCCTCTCTATCTTCACTGCACAACTCCAGAATAAATCAAGGCCTAATCCAAATCTCATTGAAGTCAACAGCTAAAATATCCTCTTTCCTCACAGGGAGCTTAATGTCACTCTCGCTGAAGTTCAGACTGAAATCCGCCTGGGATTTCACTGACTCGGGGTAGAGTCAAAGCACCCAGCTATGCTGCTGGTGGTGTGCTCTGGTAGTGCCATGCGGTGCTTCATGGGGGTCCTCACAGTCATAGATACCTCATTATCAACTTTGAACCATGGTTTTAATCACTTCAGAAGATCAAGGAGCTAAAACTGTAATTCTTCTCGGTTTGGGGAACACAAGAAATCAAGATGGAAACAGACCGAAGTCAATGTATGTTGTTGTTCTAGAGAATGTATGTATGCACTAACTGAACACTTCATCACTGACCAAATAGTGCAATTTGTTAGCAATTAATCTTTTATTGCCAAGTCCACAGTTAAAAACACATATCTGATTTTATATCTGAAACCAGACAGAAATTTTAATTGAAAGATACAGGTCAGGACACTGAAAACATATGTGATGCTTCAGAAATATATTTCTGGTTCTCAGCTTTCTGAATTTAAAAAAAGATTCAATAAATGTTAAAAACGCAAACTATTAATGTTGCTTATCTAGTTACTGATCTTCCTCTTTTCATAAATGCAGGTGGACACTGTTAAATATGACAGATTTATCCTCACAGGAAGCAGACTGATGTTCCATGAATTCCGGATATGTCATCACTGATTGTCCTTTAATGCTTTTCTGAAATCTCTTTTCCACAGAAGATATAGTAAAAGGCACGTTCTGAATGTGTGTAGGGCTAGTGTAAGTAGATATGCTTCACTGAACTCCCTACCCCAGCTTTTCACCACCCATTCTGCCTGCCACCAGGATTGCCTGTCTTTGCTTGCAGCAATCGACTTCAGACAGAATAAGGTTAAGTTTACCCCAGAGAGTTCCAAGATCAGATATTGCTAATGTACCTGCATATAGGCAAATTGTCATAAACAGCAATTACTTATAAAGTTCCCACCATCAGGCTTGAAAAAGTGATGTGTAGCAAGAAGGAAAGTAACAAAAAATGATGTTGGTTTTCTTTTTCAGTGGCACAATTAACTCTAAAAGAGATGTATCCTTAACCTCATCTTTAATGTTCAAAGAAGCCACCAGTGATGCCTTTGGCTCCTCTTTAACTAGAAGTTCTCTTCTCAAACTCAAAGTTTTATTTTCGCATCTACATTTCAATTAAAACAAAACCAGAAAACAAATAAACAAAAAACAAGGAGAGTAAATTTAAGATTGAGCTTCAGAATTATAGAATCATTTAGGTTGGAAAAGACCTCTTTAAGAGGACTTATTATTTAGCTAGCTTTTAACCCTCTGGGCTAGCTACAATTTGACAAGTGGAGTAAATACTAAGACTATTGAAAATCTGCAAATGAAAGCTATTATCTACAAAGACATCGTGAACTATCTTGTCCAGCCTTGTTCATGGGTCAGTTCTTGAGGTTTCCCTTTCTTATCCAATGTATCATAAACCTCATCTGCTTTTACACAGATTTAAACTGGTGGGAACGCTTTGACTTCAAGGAAACCTGTAGGTATGAAGGGAAGCACATTCAGACATCAAGTACTTTGTTCATTTCCCTTCATAGTTCCTATTAGACACTGACAACCCCTGACAGCTCCGATCCTCCACAAAAAGCCTCCACACGGTTAGGGAAACCCTCTCTTCAAAATATGTTGCTACTTGTGGAGCCCAGTTTGAATTCCTCCTCTTGGAATATGAACAGCAGTTATCTCTTCTGCTGTATTAATACACTGGTGACTGACACAGGAGCCTTCATTCTTGCCACAGCTTTCCTCATGGTGGCACATTACCCAGACTCCGTATTCAGAACTCACGCCGAACTTTAAAAGAGACCAAATTCCCTTCACTGAAAAATAATCTGAGATGATCCTGTGTAATAAACGCAAACTCGTTTTCAAACACAAAGCAGACACATATGCAGAAAAATGGATTTCTGTACCTGTCAGTGAGACAGTATATTTGAAGATTATTGCACCATTTTTTTCCTTGTTAAAATGTGAGCTTTTTATGATAAACTTGGTGCACCAGTATATTTCCCAAGTGTGAGTCAGAGACTTGAAAAATTGTCCTCAAAATGTGATGGCATGCCATTTCAGGCAGATTTTCCTTTGTCTGGAGCTGTGTGCACATGAATTCATTTTCAGGCAGACACTTTTCAACCTGACAACAGCAGCATGCTCTGTAGTGAAATCCATCTCTTGAATTGCTAGCAAATCACAGGACATGTTTATCCTGCCAACCTCCAGGACTATGATTTTTGCCCCCTGCTTCAAGCTTTGAAGAGGAACTGTATTAGTCCCAAGAGCCCTTCAGATAAACACACTTTCTCAGACTAAACACTATAGTCCGATGACTCACTCAAGCTGTTATCTGAGATCCTTCTGCTTATTATCTATGTTGCTCTGTAATCCTGAATCAATGGAAGTCGAATGTCAAACTACACTACTGCAGCTTATCTCAAGGAAATGCAAAATGCCTTTTTGGCAGTAATTATATTTTAATGGTCCTTTACAGCATGTTCTTTTAAGGGGAAAATAATTTTAGTGCACTTTCTGCTAGGAATGGAGTAAGTAAATGAAATCTATTTTATTTTTAAAGCACAGTTGTAGTGAACTAAGTAGCAACCATTAACACAGTGTATTAGGTGAAGAACATTAATTTTATTTTCATGTGTTTTTGTTTCACAGGCTGATGATGACATACCCAGAAAGTCAAACCATAGCAACTGAAAAATTGGTGAATTCTTTCTAAGACAAGCTGTTCTGTATTTTCTAGGGAGAACTAAATTCTCTCCCATGACCAAGTCATTTGATATGGGAATGGACAGATTTTGGAGAAATATTAATTTGGCACAGATAGTGAGTGAAAAATAAAGGTTCCAGTAAGTCATAGATGAAATTGTAGATCTGACTCCAATTTCCTTCAAATTCTGGGCAAAATATTCTTTGAATTCAGTCAGTAAAGATCTAGTCATCTACTGTCAAAAAAAAAAAAAAAAAGTATATAAGTTTAGCAAGAGCAGGCAATTAGAAACTAAGATTCCCAATTTTCTTTCCCATTCCTGAATGAATCATGGTGTAATAAAGGATGAATCAGTTTGTATTTACAAGTCTGTATTTATCTTTCTTGTAAACAGGTGTAACAACATTTTGTAGCATTTAAGGTGAGCATCAGGGTTAAATGAGTCTAGAGATACAGATTTCTGCTCCTCACTACCATTCCACTTCAGTGAAGTTAATGCACCTGGTTCCATATTACAGGTGGAGGAGTACTTTCTATGCCTGTCTTTCATTTTTCAATAAACTCTTCTGTCCCTCCCTCTTCTTTTTCTTCCTTTAAATACTAACTTATTTCCAAGATACATAAATAGCAATACTGCCTCATGTTTGATTTGTAGCTTTTCATATATATATATATATATATATATATAAAGAAGAAAATGTGCTGTTACAAATTCTAATAAAGGTAGCATAATCATTTTTTTTCTTCTTTCCAGATCTTTCCTTGTAGTATTTTCTGTTTTTTTTTTGTTTGTTTGTTTGTTTTGTTTTGTTTTGTTTTTTGTATTCTGGTGTATACTGCATGGAAAACACCTGCATAAGCACATCCTGTGTGATTGAACTTCATCCAGGTCCTCCACAAGACTGTGATTATGTAAATTTGCCTTTCTTCTAGCACTGCATACTGTTTTTCGTACCTTTTATTCCCATTGTTTAATGGCATTGGAGCTCCTGGAAGTTACTTCAGGCAGACATTGGACATGCGTGTCCTGATTTCTTTATATATATGCAGCTGTCCTAGATAATCTCATTAGGAATTCCATTTTACAGAGGTTTGCCTATCAAAATCCATTTGTTCCAAAGTAGCTTTACACAGACCCAATGATTAGAGCGGACAGAAAACTCTTTTCTGTCTGTACCAGTTTTCACAAAATTCACATTAAAAAGGTATTTCCATGACTAAAAACTTGGCTTGCACACTAAGAAAACAAGCCTGTGTAACAGCATGGCATGGTGCCATTTAACCCAAAAATAATAAATGATCAAGACAGGGGTCTCTTGCAGAGCAGGGTATCCAGGCTTCTCAGGAAAAGCGGATTGTTCCAAAGAACCATAACTTGACAAGATTTGTTTGTTATGCTCTTCTGTAGCTGCTGGATATACCACCAGTACACTGAATGGTGGCATCTCCAGAAAAGAAATAAAAATAAAAAAAATGAGAGAGCAAAATTTACACAGTTCTTATACGAATCATCCAAACCTTTGAATTGCAAACTGCATGAGATATCTGGCAAAAAGAGGCTTTCTGAACAAATGATTTTCATTTCAATCTATCAGGAGGGGGCTGGAAAAGCCTAAAAATGAAAGCCACCACCTACAGCTCTAGTTCGAGTAGCTTTGCCATAGAACCTGGAAGGGTTATCTCCCCTCCACCAATAATAATAATAATAATAATAATAATAATAATAATAATAATACAATAATAATAATAAACAGTAATAATAATAATAATAATAATAATAAAGGAAAAAAAAGAGGAAGAGAAAAAGTAAACCTTAGTAAATTTTCAGTTCTAATTCAATTGTATATCAATTCTACTTTACATTCTAAGGAATGCTGTCCAGTTTCTTAAAATAGGACATTAAGAACAACATAGAAATTCAAGAAAATAATTGCTGAAAATATGGAACATTTTGTGTTTTCTTTTTTAAACTGGATATACATTTCTCTTTATCTTTTCTTGCTTGTGGAGCAAGCTTTATTTATTATTTATTTATTTATTTATTTATTTGTGCTTGCTTTTGTTTTGTGCCTAATGGCTGAGGATAACAGATTGTTCTGTAGATGCCACTGGAGTTCCATGTCACTATCAGAGCAGCAGAGCAAGCTTTCCTTTTAAGAAGACAAAAACCAAAGCTTATCAGTAGCTATATCAGCTGTGCCTGCATAAGGAATCAGATCTTCTCTCTTAGCTACAGTGAGGTAGCTAAACACTGAAGCAAACCAAAGTAGTCAGACTCCACTAACTTTCAGAACTGTAGATGTGTTGTGTCCTTTTGTTGGGCAGTTGGGGCATCTCTCAGGAGCTACTCAGCATCTTTCAGGACCTATTGGTCTAACCAGGATGCCTGATGGCTACAGCTTTGGAGCTCTGCCTTTATCCTTACAGCTTTTTTTCTAAAGAAATGAAAAATACTGTCCCATTTTATAATCAGACCCAGATATTGCAGATCCAAAAATGGAACTTGGTATCATTTACCCCACTAGAAGTAACTTAGTCTCAGTTAAACTATTCCCTACTTACTTTGAAACCTAGATATCGTAGTAATGGATCTGGATGAAATCTTGAATGTATGAAGTACAAAGTCCATAAAATGTTAGACATTAGCCTGAATTGTTATAAAATAATTGGAAGAATTGGTCCTCCTGAATGTTCTTACACATTCATTAAAAATGTCTATGTTGTGAAAAGAAGCTTCCCTCCAAAGTCTTTTTTTTCCTATCAAATGTACAAGAGGTAGAGTTCTTAGGCAGCCAAGGATCTAGCTATTCTCCTCGTGTCCTTTCTGAAAATAGTGTTTTGCACATCACACAGCTAACCTTTTCTGTATTCTTTTGGAGAATATTGAAGAGTATTACCCTATGGCATTGCACCTGGTGGAAAGTACTTGTATACATCTTTGCAGTATCTGTTGGGAACACTGTCAGTGCCTTCCATGCATCATCCAAAGAGCTTTTTATATTAGGAAGGAGAGTATAAGAAGCATGATTCTAAGTTTCCATTCATTACAACTGCACTGGAGGGTTGTTTGAAGACAGGCTTGCATGCAATACACAGCAATTTCACTTTACTGAAGCCAAGGTACATTTTACTGAAGCCAAGGTACATTGCATTCTGCCCAGTGGTTTATGCTGGTCTAATGCCTTCCCAGATAGGATGCTGCCTAACATACGGTACAACCCGTACCTGCTCTATGGTCATGTGCTGTTACCTTGCATTCTCTTCTTTCATTAGCATCCTTGCATACATCTTTTTTACCCCTCTGATTTTCTCTCTAGTGGGAGCTTAAGCCCTGTCCCAGGGATGGAACAGCATCTGTGGGCATAGAAGCCTACAGGCCAGCCTCCTTATTATAGCTCTACCTCTTCAGGGACAGGATTAGAGGGGGAAACTGGGCTTACTATAAATTATGTCCCTGCTGAAAATATCTCAAAACATGTAATTTCTACTATTTCTCTCTGCTAGCATTTGGTTATTGTTATTTCACCTTTAACTGGCTTAGTTTCCATATTCCACTCACTTTTCTGCAGGACTGTCCCATAATGTATTTCAAGGATTTATGTCTTCAAGATGACACGTCTCTTCCAGGTCATGTTTTTGTAGCAGGTGCTAACCATTGCAACTGAGAGGCTGTGTGAGGTGCAGCTGCCATGGCATTTTCAAAGTACCATGCCATGCAGGAAAGGTGATGGTGTGGGTACCTCATAGCTGTTGAAGTATGTTCTTCTAGTCCCAAAGATGGACTATTCTTAGCTAACTTAAATTATTCACAATATGGACTTGTATGTCTGAACTAACCATCTAGATTGTTCTTACAGTTGCTGAAAAGAAATAATTGTTTGATGGCATAGTTCCCTCTTAACCTCAAATGTTTAAATAATTCAAGCACCTTTCTGAGTTTACTTTTTTCATTGACTATGAACAGAGTCAAGGCAACTGAGCAAGGTACAGACATCTATATAGTAAATGTGGAGTATGATGAAATGTTTCTTGTATCCTATTATTAAGGCTGGAGCATCTCTGTGCGGGATAGCTACCCTGCATGTGAAGGTACCTTAGAGGAACTTTGTGAGCTGCTCACAGTCAAGGTGACACACATTCCTCCTGTTCCAGATAAGTCTATGTTCCCACAAGTCCCCAGAAGGTCACTGAATGTGGTTCTTCAGGACTGTGTGGACGCCTGTCCAGTGACTGTCCCTGTGTACTTAATGTTACCTGGTCATTTTACCTGCATCAGAAACAGTAGTGCAAATGCAAAGAAAAAAGAATGATGGGATCTCCTTCTTGCTGGAAGAAATCTGTAAGTTCCAGGGACATGACAATTCAGACCTTTTGTAATAGAGTCATACTAAATTTAACGCTGTAAGCAATATAAAATCAATGCATCTTTAACCTAACTATCTTACATTCATATTGGCGATGATTTGTGTAGTCTGTGGGGAGCACATTCCTCAGATAAACACTGAGCTAGATTTCAGTGGCACAGCTGATTAAATATGAAAGTCTTTAAAAAAGCTACCTGGCAGCTTGTTTGCTTCTTTTCTTCTCCCTCTCTTCAGAGTCTTAGTTCAGGTTGTATCTCTGGTGATGAGTAGGGCACAGGGGAAGAGAGAGAAATATCTATGTAGTGGAATTTTTAAGGTAAGTAAACTCGTTATGGAAGTCATTGTGAGAGAATATATATGCAAGCCAGAATATCATTTACAGTCATTTATCAGAGCAATGGGGTGTCTGATTCTGTAGCCTCCTGCTTCACTTCTGCAAGGCTGCACAAGACTCACTGGGGAAGAAGACAACTCTGCAATCCCCGTGTAAGATTACAAGAGCTTGTTTGAATCCCTGGCGAGTCCTTGCTTGCAGCTGCAGTCATTACCTCTGTGCTAGTGGGTTGCTGTCTTTTTTTTTTTCTTTTTTCTTTTTTTTTTCTGTTGTTTACTAAAATGTAATTACCGGGCTATTTATTCTTTCCCTTTACCATTTATGATGCACTTGTGTTAAAAGGTGAAAATAGGCTTTATTCTTTCTTGCATATCAATGAGGAAGGGGGGAGAAGTGTTATATGGTGCATGATAAACCAAATGTAGTTGGAGGTTTTTGAGATAGTTAACAATGGAGATTGCTTCAATGTATGCATATAACAGAAAATTACTAAGGTGTTTATCCCTAAGAGAGAAACCATTAGCATTAATGTGAATGTAAAAGACAGTTCTCTGAGTTAGGGACTGTAGCACTGAGGCATTTTTACTGGCATTGTGGAGAACTGATACGGTGATTTTCTCCATATTTTGGGGTGAACGAAAAGTAGATATTATCTCCCAGGTGATGGATTGCATATTTTCATTACTGGATATGACAAACCATCTTTGGAATAGCAGGATTAATAAAGTTAACAAAAACACAGTTGCAGAAACCTGGCAAATACATCATCACCTGAGGGCAGGAGGGCAATTAGAGTGTGAACATTGGGAACATCAGTGCAGAGAAGCTACTTCTGGAAGGAGGACCTGACTGCCAGCACAGGTTATTTACTAGTTCCTTAGTAAGAAAGAAGTTCACAGTGTGGTGCTATTTTTTATTTTTATCTTTTTTTTTTTTTTTTTTTTTAAGTCTGAGTTATTTTATCAGAATATTGTTCTCAGTTGTCTTTTATTTATTTATTTATTTATTTATTTATTTATTTTTCTTTACTTATTTTTTCTACCTGTCTGATATGGTTCAATCTTACTTTATAAGCCAGCCATGATACAGAGCAGTATTTGAACACAGAACAGTAAGTGAATACAAAATGTTCTCCCGCTAGACAATGAGGCAGTGCAGTAGTGGTCCATCAGTGTGAAAGATGTGAAGGGACATCTCTACCTGACTTTCATCCTGCAGTCCTGTCTGTGACTATGAGCAATGCCAGATACTATGGGAAGTATCATAACTGGAAAGAGAAGGAAAACCTAAATGTTTAAGCCCATATGTTGTAAAGGACATGAATTCACAAGTGATGAAATCGGATTGTGTTCCACAATGATTTAAAGAAGTCAGTAATCAAACGAACCTCACAAACTGGCTATTCTTAAAAAGGGTGAAAATTTAGACATACCAACACGAATTCTCAGACTCATTTGGATGAAGATGAGACTATTGTCTGCATAATCAAACCTGGTATAGCAACTCATATTAAGAAATTAAAATTTAGATTTTTTTTTTTGAAAAAAAATCTGCAAAAAATCTGCTAAAAATCTGCAGAGATTGGGGATGCAAGATTCTGTGTTGCATGTTGAGTGTGCCTAGTTGTGTTCCTTAACTTGCCAGCCATCCACTCAGCTGACTCATTCGGTTCAGACTATCTTCTTACCCATAGACAAAGTCTTGAGGTGTTCCCTGCCATTCAGTCTACCTGGATGAGTACACAGAGTGTACATTGACCCCCGGAAAACAGCAAATAATGTATTTGTTACAAAACCTGAAAATCATACCTATATCTTCCAGCAAAGATCACCTGTTATTAATATTATGCTTCCTGTTTCCCTCTCCAGGTAAATTAATTAGCTTAAACAGAGGGAAGAGTGGCCATATAAATAAGCACCAATTTCAGTAGGGTTGCTGTTGGTTATCTTCCATATTACGGATTGATTTCAGTATCTATCTTAGCATTTTACTTGGCCATTCCCCAAGTTAAGAAAAGGTTACTGATTTTGTACAATGTGGAGTTCATGATATTGCCTTGGAAGGCTGTCAGCTTAAGTTCAGAAAGACATTAGTCTGCTAGGAACATGGGCTGCATCTTTTATGTTATCTTTATACTGTTCCCATCATCTCTGATGTGCATTTTGTCCCCAGTACAAATTCACAGAAGGAAGGGGATATCGCTGTTTTATAAGAGAAGCAAGGATTCCTTCCTGTAATTTTAAGAAGTGAGACTCTGACTGATCATGAATCAGGGACTGATTATAATAATAATCCACTTCCACTACGGGCTTATGGGCTAATTCTCATTTATACTAATCCCATTTTGAACTGCTCCTGGATCATTACTATAGCAGGGGAAAAAGGTCATGAGAGAGGGTTTGGTACACAACCAGTGCAACGTAGAGAGTTGATGCAGAGAAGAATCAGTTCCTGTCCTCCAGTCCAGCCAGAGTGCCTCCATTTTCTTTGGTCTGGGTCTGAGCTGTTATTCAACTCCCTTCCTTCCTCCCAGTGATGTGGCAGATGGTTTGGGCTGGCACAGGTGGCTGAGTACCACCTGCTGCAGACTTCTTTCTGTTTTGTTTGTTTGTTTGTTTGTTTGTTTTTCTGTGCAACTCCTTTTGTTGTTGCTGTTTGCCAAGGATGACTGGAAAAAAGAGGGAAGAGAGAGGAAGTGATGGGATGTGATATCGGTCAGTGCTTTCTTGTTTTCTGGTGTGTCATCACTGGTAACCTATAACCACTGCATACTGGAGTCCTGCAAGCAAAGGCAGCAGGTTTGAAACTTTGACTTATCTGTTAATAAAGTATATCTGCTTGTTATCTCCTAATGCATCTTAAGTATATCTTATCCCATGCTGAGGGTCAGTATTTCTTACTGCTGAGTGTCACAAGGGGAAAAACCATCCACTGGAGAAAAGTGCCAGATGTTACTCCTTGCCAACCTCTCAAACTGCACTGGAAATACCACAGTCTTGCAGAAACTAGACAAAAACTATAAAAGGAACAAGAAGACAAACCTTATCATCCAAATGCACAAAGGGTAGTGACTGGGTGAGGACTGTGGCTATTATTGTGGGTATCTCAGAGTTTGGCATAGGTATTTAGTCTCTGTTAACAATCTACAGCTGAGGTAGTTAGGGAGGTCAGAGGGAAAGTCATCCCTGATCTCTTGAATACTTCTCTGAAGGTGGAGTGAACTACTCACTGGAGTTGATCATCTCTCTCCTGACTGCAGAGAGAAAGTTGAAGATGTGGAATAGGTGCTTACATTTTCAGTAGCAGAAATCAGATGAAACACGTCCCATCTCTTGTATCTAGTTCAGTAACAATATTATGGTGGTTAGAAGATATAATATTTGACCCCAGCTTCCTATTTGGAAGCTTTGTCAGTGAAAGTATAATGGTTGCAGGTTTCTTACAGTTTGCTTTTACAAACAAGATTTCACATGAAAGAAAAAAAAAAGACTAAAAATAGTTAAAAAAATAAAATAAAATCATTACACTTCTCACCAGTGTGTTTTCCTTAGATGTATCTGTTTCAGGAGGTAAAAGAAAAGAAATTCATACCATATTACAAGCAGTGCCAGATGAAGGATATGTAATCCCAGGGAAGTCAACTGTGATGTTTATGTGTTTGAGAGAATTTGTTAACAGAGAGATATGGGCGGGTTGCACTTTGGCAATGAGAAACCATTTGGTGCTAAAATTTAATCTTTGACCATATTCAAAAAGAACTTTTCTGAGATAGGAGAAACTCTCAACTCAAACTCTCAAAAAAAGAAGAACAGAAAGAAAGAGAGAACAATATATTTTCACATAGTTCTTTTATGGTTTATGGTCTTTATGTTTGATTCTTTTACTCACTATTTGAAGGATTTATTTTCCCTACTGAGTTTCCTGTGTCCTTTCTCTTCATTTTATCCTTGTTTGTTCATTGTTGTAGATGAACAGTATTCTGCCTGTTTCGAAGAACACCCCCCACCCCCCAGCGCTCACTAGAAATGTAAAAAAAACACTTCATAACAAGAATGACCCCTGTGGTAATCAGGGAGACAGCTTTGATTAAGAACATCTGTTAGCAGATTCCTGGTTCTAAAGTCAAGCAGAACACGAGACAAGAAGATAGAGAAAGTGGCATTTCTCAAACTGTGAGGATGGCCTCCCTGGGGAGACTCTGACCTCTTCCAGAGATACAAGCCAAGATCATAAAAACAGAACAGGCATCAAAATGTGTGGAGTGTGTGTGTAGTTTGAAAAACAAGACACCTTTGTTTCTGAGGTGCTGAATCTTTAAATTTCTAAGCGCTGTACTTCTGAGGAGTGTGGAGGAGGACTGCGATTTCAAGCACTGCACTGTCCTCCTCAAACACATGCCACACAATGAAATGGAAAGGACACTTTAAGTGACATCCTGCTCATAGCCTCTGTCTTTTTTTCATTTGTTTTTTCTTTTCCTCACCCTTTTTTTCCTATTTCCTTGGTGCTGGCGAGGCTTGCTTTTAGCAATGTGTAACGCTGGAGTCCCAGAGACTTCAGTTTTGAGTTCTGCTGATGTAAAACAGTGATGTGGTTCTTCGTAATGATTCTGAGTTGGGTGAAAGCTTTTCTGACCCACCACTCTTTCTCCAGTGCTGTTCAGGAGGAAATGCTTAGGAGACAGTAAAGAAGCAGACATACCTACAGTGAACATTTGTGACATCCTTTCCTAGATTACTTAAGTCAAAAAGGTGAGGTTGTCCTGAGCTGAGCATTGGTTAGGTTTGGTAGCCAACAATAAGCTAGTCCCTCATAAGGACATATGTATCTAAGAGTAGTCTACTTTGCCACCCAATGCTGTTGTTTCCTCTTCTGAAGACAATACAAAATTGATCTCACTTTGAAAGGATTTCAAACTAACAAATAAATAAATAAATAAATATTAAATAAATAATAAATAAATAATCATATGTGTCCTATTTATATTAAAAAGGATGAAATCAAAAACTAATTAAAAATATTGCTTTTTATGAAAAAGCCCTCTTGCTTGTTACAAAAAGCAGGGTAAAAGAAGATAAATCAGGATAACAGAGAGAAACCACAGGATAAGTATTTTCTTCTACACTAAGTTGTTCTCCTAAAGGCTAATATAAAGAGAAAGTGTTTGCTCACTCAGCTTGACTGAAGAAAGTATAAAAAATGTGGAAACAGGGACAGCCACCCAAAGATGGATATGGAAGTATTTCTTGGGCATGTTAGGAAGGAGAAAGTGTTGCTGGAGTTGAAACTTTTGAGAGATGTGAAAGACAAAGAGCTGGGCTTCTACAGGTACACTGCCAATTTAAGGAAATCCGAGATAAATGTGTGGCTGCTGCTGAAAAGAGCTAGTAGCCTACTGATGAAGAACACAACAAACCAAAACATTTAGGACTTTCTCTATCCCAGCCTTTACTGACTCATCTGCCTCATAGGAAAGTTTGATGAAGATATATATAAACATATACCCTTAGCAAAGGGGATCATTAAAGGCCAAATTAATTCACCTGGGTGTATGTCATTTAATACAACAGAATGGGATGCGACTGAGCATGTGGAGGGAACTGCTCTATGTCATTGTGAGTCCAATGTATCAACTGTGCAAAATCGTATGAGATGCCTTATAACTGATAGGGGCAACTGGAACAGACGTTAGGGACATTTAGGAGTGACATGCTCAAATTTTCTTGCTAACTTTCTTCTACAGATAGGCTTCATATGAGGCTTAGTACCTTTTTTTTTTTTTTTTCTTACTTCAATTCTAATGGAAAAATGGAAAAGTTATATTGCTTTCTTTCAACTTTAAGAAAGTTTTTATTTTGTTTCTATCCAAACTTGATTCTTGTTCTCAAGTACAGCATCTCTCCAAAGGAGGAAGGTGATTTTGTTTCAAAAGATTTCCTATCACACTTTTCAGTTAAGCCTTAGTCATAATACACAAGAGAATACTATAGACTGATGTCAAGCTGCAAAGTGCTATAAGCATGACAAATCTTCACTTTAATTTTTAGAATTGATTTCCTTTTGAAGAGGTGTGATTTCCTTCTTTCTCTTCCCCTTGATATTTACTGACTTAGGAATGTTTCATATTTTTCCCCTATTCAGTAAAAAAAATGTATCAAGTACTATTCCTGAATATTTTTTTTGAAAAAGCCACTTTTATAGCAGAAAACAAAGACATTTGTGTGCCAAGTGCACAGATATAATGCCACTTATTTTATAAGAGAACCAAACAAAAATATAAAATAAAAACACTGAAAAATATGTAAAACCTTTGGGTCCATCTTCATCTATCGTTAAACATACATGAAACCCAGGTGAACTTGGATTTTAATAAGTGTAAACTGTGAAATCTGTCTTGAACTAAAAATTGAACAGCTTTAATTGCTTCTTACTCCTTTGTCTTGTATGTATAATGGGCACAGTTATTGAAAGGGCTACAGCAGGTTTATTGAAAATTGTATTTATTCTGTTTCCTAATATATATTACTATGTTGGGGTTTTCAGAAGGTAAAATAAATGAATACATAAATAAATAGTGCTCATTTATGTTTAACCTTGGAGTTCTTGAGTCTGTAATGAGCAGTCCTGCCAAGGGGAACAGCTAAGAGGTGAAAATCAACATCAAAACTAAGAAAAGAAATTGCTAATTGAGTTAACAGAAAACTAAGTGGATGTCCCAAATCCAGTTTGCATAGAATAATCAATGCATCTGAAAATGAATCACTGCAAGCATGACACTAAGGTATTCTGGCTGTTTAGTCTAACACATCAACTGCAATAACATGTCACAATGAAAAAATGGAAAAGCAAAATCATGCATATATTTGAAGTCATAATTATGCCCAGGCATGAAGGAGAATGTGTAGGTAAATGTCTCCCGCTTGAGAATGATGGTGCCTATAAGCTGAGCATTTTGTCCTTTTGGAATGATTCACTGTGTGTGAATCCAGATTCTTCTTGTACTTAAGGAAAGCCACTGAGCATTCCTGGTGAGTGATCCAGGCAGTCTTCATGTTGCAGCAGGTCACTTGCAGTGTTTAACTTAAATAGGGATATGTGTCCTTATGCGTTCTTTGTTCACTGCAAGCAGCTATAAATGAGTGTAAAAAGTTCAGAGCACTTCCTGGAGGTGGATCACCTCACTGAGCAGGGCTCATTCCTTGTAAAAGGCTGTGCGGAATAATCATCTAGTGTTATAATAGTAGATTTATGAATGTTCTAACCCAGGAATACGGAACATCTGGGCTGTGATTTAAGTTATATAACAAAACATCTACTTCATGTGTCCACATGGGACCTAGAGGTTCTGTTTAGTTATCTAAATATTCAGCTCCCTCTAAACCCAAAAAGAGATAAAACAGAAAAACAGATAGCTTTTTTTTTTTTTTTTTTTTTTTTTGTCTGTGGAAGCAATCTGTAGTCCATTAACTATATTGACCAGTTTTCCATTATCTGTATGGGAGCTTAAGTTGTGGCCTACAACTGCATGTAGATGGCTAAATTCAAGGTCCTTAATCCACAAGTTCAACTCCACATAAGGTTTTCACTGTGTGTTCAGTCTGAAGGAAGGCATCATGACCTTGTTTAACTCCTACTGCAAAGGAGACAATCCCACTAATCATGGAATGGAATAGGTCTAGGTGATGATGCAAACAGAAGAAACTCAGGAAGGCTGGTGGAGAGACCCTGTCTTGGCAGGAAAGTCAGTGGGTGAGTAAGCGAGGGGGAGTATGTTTCTGTGCTTAGTAATTAACACTACCCATCTGTAACTTGGAGACTTGGAGTGTGGTCTCCAGTTTGTTATTGGTTTGGTTATTGATCCAGGGGCTATCTAATGTGGTTGAGAGGCAACAACCTGGAAACAGAGACCAGATCTCCATTCATTGTCTTGCCCAAACCAACAAAGCATAGATCCCCTTTGACTAGATGTCTTCTGTGTTTCTACCCAACACTGCCCCACATCCAGTTTCAAGAGGATGGAACAGAACATGGCCTAATCCACTCTAAGCTATAGCTTGGCAGATAATAAACTCTCCTGGGATGACAGTGGTGAGAGTTCAGACATTTTGAAATTCAAAGTAAGCTCAAAGCAGAATCTTACCCTTAAATTGCCTATTAGTCTGCTATTTTGGAGCTTAGTCTATAAACTTCTGCCTGTAGCAGGTGAAATATTTTGAATGATATATAAGAAAGCCCCTGGGTAAAAGATACATCATGAATAAATGATAATGGTCAACACGAAAGTCTATTCACAGGAAGTATTATCAATCAACATGAGTGACTATTGAGAAAGATTTAAGGCTGGGACTTTTAAAAGAGCATAAGCAATCCATTTCCCTTCAATTTTCAGCAAGAATTGAGGAGATATATATAGCCTAAACTCTTTTTAAAATCCCCGTCTAAATTCTCAACAGAGTAAAAAATACAGGACTTGATATTGCATCCTGCTGCTCATAGAAATGGTCCAGCGTTGATATGTGTATGCCTTCCTTTATCAGACCTTCCTGAATTTTAATATCTCTGGAGAGCTGATTCTGTCAGGAGGATTCTGATCCCGACAGACTGTTGCCATGGCATTGGGTTATTCTGGGTTGTGATCAAGAAGAACAAACAAACTTTAAAAAGAAACTGTCTTTAAAACATATTCTCGAGTGTTGTGGTTTAGCCCGGCTGGCAGCCAAACACTACACAGCCGTTCGCTCACCCTCCCCCCTCCCTCTCCGGGATGAGGGAGAGAAACGGGAAAGTGAAGCCTGTGAGTTGAGATAACGACAGTTTATTAAGACAGGAAAATTAATAACAATAATAATAATAATAGTAATAATAATAGTAATAATGTGTACAAAATAAGTGATGCACAATGCAATTGCTCACCACCCGTTGACCGATGCCCAGCCTATCCCTGAGCAGCCGGCCCCCCCACCCCGGCTAGCCACCCCTATATATTGTTCAGCATGACGTCAGATGGTATGGAATACCCCTTTGGCCAATTTGGGTCAGCTGTCCTGGGTCTGTCCCCTCCCAGCTCCTGCTGCACCCCCAGCCTGCTCGCTAGCAGGACAGAGGGAGAAGCTGAAAAGTCCTTGGCTTGGTGTAAGCATTGCTCTACAACAATTAAAACATCAGCATGTTATCAGCGCTCTTCTCATCCTAATCCAAAACATAAAACCCTGCCAGCTACTAGGAGGAAAATTAACTCTGTCCTACCTGAAACCAGGACATCGAGCTACAGTGTTTGAGACTAGTTTTTGAAAAGTAAACCTTGATTTTTCTAGAATGTAGTATTTGTTAAATAAATCTGAAAACTATACTCCTAACTCAAAATGTAGCTGTGACAATAAATACATACAAAAATATAGGAAAATGAAGGAGGAGAAAATTGGGCCAATTATCCCTCCATTCAAAATTGTTCATTTTGATTTAATGGTATTATCCCACACTGAACTAAATACCCCAGCTTCTTTGTGAAGATTTGAAAAAGCAGAACTTTTTGTAGATTATATTCCTGTTTTACTAGGCGTTTCTCCAAAGCTGGTGGGAGTCAATGAAAATGGTTTTGATATTACTGAGCTTCTGAACTAAGTGCATAATAAAGAGCTTGTAACTATCTCCCATCCCTAGGTAATAATATAGCTCTTCTTTCACACCTATTAGCATCCATTGAATTGCTAGTCATCTGTGTGTACCAGAAGGGCTACAGAAGGTTCTAGAACTACATAAAACAGTGTTTTCTATATGCAGGCACTGGCATAAGTTGATCTTCTTAGAAGACAGAGTTCTCCTGATAGGAAAAGGTTAAAAAAAAACAAAGTCCTAGGAGAAATCCTGCTGGTGTATTATCTAGGATAATGACCCAGAAGGATGCACGAGTTTCAGCAAGAACTATTTAAAACAGTAAAACAAGCAGTGTGAAATTATTTGGGAGATGGAGGAAGTTTTCAGCAAGTCTGTTATTTACAGATGGATAATTTTTTTCTGCCAAATTACTGACCAGGTTCTTCTTATTTCACAGGCAGAATTCACAGCCATGAGGGACCAATACATGCGAGGCGGAGAAGGCTTCATTATCTGCTATTCCATCACAGACCGTCAATCCTTTCAAGAAGCTGCTGAGTTTAAGGAACTCATTTATCGTGTCCGGCACACCTATGACATCCCCTTGGTGCTGGTGGGAAACAAAATAGATCTTGAAGAGTTCAGACAGGTAAGACACTTCTCTGCTGGTTTTGGCTTGGTTTTTCTTGGCTACCTCAGGGACTTCTGTAGCATACATTGTACAGCACTACTGAGAATTATTAGCACAAAATGAGGTTTATTCAAAGAGCTACACACTGGGATAGGTAATAAATTAAGGATTTAGCATTACATTTCATTTATATGGTATAGATCTGAAAGTAGTCTTGGCCAATCATATCCAAATGTTTCTTTTACTTGGAAAGGAACCCCATGATTTTCTTCTGAAGCTATATGTATGTCCAATATGGAAATAGATTCTGTCAGGATTCAGACAAAAAAATATGTTTCCTTTGGAAGTTACCAACCATTAAATCCAGATCATTTTCATAAATATACTAGGTTTAATTAAAGGTTTCTCAAACAGACTGGAAAAAAAAATATCTAGTTAAATAGATGAATAGATATGAGATTATATTTGCTTGAGAACCAGTGGCTATGTTATCAGAGTTTTTGGATGAGATTGGGACACGCAAGACTTGAATTCACTTTTATTTGTATTCAGCCACAACCACCATAAAGCATTTGATTTCTGTGTCTATTAGGGCATTGACTGTGGTGTTCTCAGAGTCTAGAATAACCTTAGCTCACTCTTTTCCCTTTGCTTCCTCTCCCCTTCCTCCTGTTTGTAATGACGTGTGTATGTGCAAGATGCAGTTGGAGGGAGACCATGTTAGAAACGGCTTTGGTGTAACCAGGTACAGAATAATAAATAACCTTAACCTTAAGCAGAAACTTTGAAAGGGGAAAGAAAAGACTTCCTGTATGGGAATCTTAAGAGGCTCTTTATATATGCTATGGTTGCTTTCAAACGATTGACTTCTGTGCAGACACACATTACAGTTTAATAAAATGGTGTTTTTCAGTTCATTAGCATCTGTGCTCACATGATCCTGTCTTCTCTTTTCCACTTATCCTGTCACTCTTCTCCCCATTTCATTGTCTTCTCTCTTCTACCAGAAGAAAATCCAAAGCAGTATTAAGCCTGAAATTAGTTCTGAAGATCTGATGATATACGTTTAAAGCTTCACATCTGTTTCCAGATCATTGACTTTCTTCCTAAATCAGACTGTGACAAAAATTTTATGATGACGATCCAGTTTCAGCTTATCACTCAGCTTGAGACCTTAAACAACAATGCCATGTACAACATGCAGCACAACATGTGCAGCTCCTGGGGTACTTTATATACCAGGTAGGGAAGGGACATGGATTCAGTTGTTCAGCTGAGAGAACACCTGATCCCAAGAAAAATGGTATGCGATTGATTTACTTAGAGTTATCTGTAGGTAACGTTTACAGGAATGCTGAATTCCCTGATACAAAGACTCTCTTCCAGTTTTGTTTGGCACTACCTCTTTCTGATCTCATATTTTAATGAGTGTTTATATTTAATCATTGTCAATGCATATAGAAATATATGCCATATTTAAATGTTTTACATGCTTCTTGTTGATCTTGTCTGATCTTTCAAATGTGAAAATTAATGTGTATGAATGTCTGAATTGGATATGACAAATGGCCCTCAAAATGAAGGGGCCTGGGGAGGCTGTTGGGAATGATACCAGACACAATGTCTTTGAGATGTGACAGATGCACAAAAAGTTGTTATATAGGACTGGCACTGGAAATCCTGCCTGAATGTGTATGAAGGCAATTCAGAATCATGTTTCTGATTGTTTTAATAGCTCTCCGTGAGCTAGGATTTAGGTCTCAGACTCTTTCCCTCCCTATTTTTTTTTCTTCTGCCACTGTTAACAAATGTGAAAAAGTCAGAATGATTTTCTCAAATATTCTGCAATCTGTACTTTGAGTTGTGGAAAACCCATACTTTAAAGAATAGTAAAATAATACAGTTCAGATCTTCCAATTTGAATAAAGCATCTGAATATTACTATGTCTACACAAGCAAGTACTATGAACCAGCTGAAGCAGAGCTATAGTACAAGTCAGTTTATTTGAGGTCCACATTTCAGGAATTTAACTCTGGACTAGCTCTATTCCAGGGCCATTGTTTGAATGCTTTGCAGGTGCTGAAGTGTATGAGGTGTGCTCCTGGAGCATATCTTCACTTAACTCTCATCCAAAGTTTGGGTCATGTTCTTAGACCACTGCACAATTGAAAGCAAAGCAGAGTAAGTGGAGATGCTTAGGAAATACTGTTCGGAGTGTCTCTCTGATTGAAACTCAGACAATCATCTCTGTGCTCAACTTTAAACATGTGTTAATGGACTTCAGCAGCTCATTATTTCAGAAGTGGGACTTGAGGTTGTGCTGTACATTTAACAAACACTGAAATAAATTGATCTATGCTTACCTGCTAGGTTAAACACTACCTAAGAAACTTGATGAAATGTGGGAAGGTAGAGTGAAAGGAATCTTTTCAAGGTCATGTACTGTAGTCAGGACTTTATTAATAGAGCTTGAATGTTCAAGCATGGTAGCCAGCAAATTCTGGGGTGGCATACAGCAATGAGCTGACAATGTACAGCATTAATATATCAATGATCAAACACCGAGGAACACAAATGTACCCAGTTCAAACTACTGAGAAATGGTAGGTATCAGAATGCAATTAGCCAGACTGGAATTCAGCCAGGGCACCAGGGCTAATATTGTTGCTTTGCTTAATGACATTTTTCTCCTATGGAAATCATTAAAGGCACTGTAATATTATTCATGGTATTTGGAAACATAACATTAAGTTCAACATTTGCTGGCATCATTTCCATTTAATGACAATTCTGCAACAATCAGACAGGCTGTAGGAGCTCGGTCAGACAAAGCTATTGTTTGAAATGCAATCCAATACACAATACGACTAATGATGTATGTCGCTCGCATCAAATCTATCAACATGACTACAAGAATAAAACTAATCTGCAATTAAAATTTTGTGTTAGGAGGAACACTACTGAAAACAAAACAGCAAAAGCTTATTTTAAATAATGTTTTTATTTTCTGATGGCTTCAGTGAAATTACTGCTGTCTTTAAGTATACCTGTCATTTCTAATGTCTTAAGAAATGGGTTTGTCTGTATACCTTCCTAAAACAAGTTTTAATTATATCAGCCTAAAGAATAAACATTTTTTTTTCTGAAACAATGTGGGGGAAAAACTGTGAAACAGTTGTGGGAAAAATAAATAATAATAAAGAAATCTTAATGCATATTCACAGAATCACCAAGTGGCAGAATGGTTAATGTTGGCAGGGACCTCTGAAGGTCATTTGGTCCAACCCTGATGCTCAAGCAGGGCCAACCAGAGCAGGGTGCCCAGGACCACATCCAGGTGACTTTTGAAGATCTCCAAGGAGGAGACTCCAAAGCCTCTCTGGGCAGCCTGTGCCAGTGCTCCATCACCTGCACAGCACAGACTGGCTTCTTGATGTTTAAACAGAACTTCTTGTACTCCAGTTTGTGCCCATTGCCTCTTGTCCTGGCACAGGACACCATTGAGCAGAGGTCAGTTCCAACCTCTTTGCACCCTCCCTTCAGGTATTTACAGACATTGATAAGATCCCCCAAAGCCTCCTCTTCTCCAGGCTGAACAGTCCCAGCTCAATCAGGCTCTCCTCATAGGAGAGCTGCCTCAGTCCAAGCATATTGTCATAGAACATATCCAATCTGGTAGCGAGTCTTCCTCCATCCTCCATTCACCTATTCATCCTGTAGCTGCATCTAGCCCTTTCAGACCTTGTTCTGTCCTGAATTTAGAGATTCACTAGGAAAGTAAATGGGCATGAGTGGTTAAGGTGTTCACCTGTGTTCATCTTTTGATTTTTAGCCATTGCTCTAAGAAGTATTTAAGTATTGTATGTGTTTTATCCCATAGCTCTTTGATATAAAATAGACCACTAAGTGCCTGATTAGATGCCATTTGAATTTCAGTGCCTTCTGACATTAAAATATTTAGATTGATAAATATAGGCTGTATATCTGTTTTAATGTATTTAGAGTTTCAGAAACATTTAGGACCAGCTGATGTAAAGTACAATAGATACTTTCACTTCAGCTCTGTTTTGTAACTTTACCCCAGATAGCACTTACTGAGGTTTAAAAGCTGTATAATGGTTAAATATTTTCTAATTAAAATATGTTAATCTTTAAAAATACAGTAATGAACTGATCATATTTGAACTCGCACCATGCTAAATCTAAATTTCAGTTTTTAATTAAAATATTTTATAACAAAGACATGTAGCACTGCTGAGAGACTGTTTGAAAAAATTATCTAGAAGGCTCTGCCTACTGACCATTGCAATATATTACATTCAGTAATTCAATGGGGAACTAAATAAATGAGCTCCTTTGAACAACGTGCTGTAGCTCTGAGCTGAAAAGAACAGATACTTTCTAGCTGCTTTTTCAAACTATATGTGGATGTGAGAACCCCTGTGGAAATTCTACCTACGTAAAAATTGCATAGCCTTCATTGAACACTTTTTCCTATATGCTATATGTGATCCCAGAGAGATAAACTATGGGCTCATTCAAATCCATGGATAGCATGTTGACGGCCATTGAGGCTAAGGTTATGAGGGCAGCTGACGCTTCATTCAGCTCTTGGCCTCTCTGGGAAGCCTGTCATCACAGTTGTTAGTTTTGCCAGTACAGCCTTGGTCCTGAAAAGAATTATGCACTTGTTTACTCTTCCACAGATGAATTGTCTTATTGGCTTCAAGCACAAATCCAAGCAGGAACAGGGCTTTTGAAAGCATTTCCTTCTTTCTCCCTCCCCCTACAGCTTCTCTTCTTCAGTATGAAATATAAAATCAATATGAAATTTGTCTTTAACATGGAACAGTATCTATTTGGAGCACTTATTAATTACAGGTGCTTACTGCATACTTACAATTTATTATATTTTCTTTCAAAGTTTTTATTAAGCCATAAGGTAATTCTTGAATCAGGATTACAATCAGGATTACATTCTCATGACCTGAAGCAACTGCCTGCAGAATATTCTCACTTAGATGAGGTTTTACTCTGGAATTTGTTTGAGATGAGTTGACTGGTTATCAGATACTGTGCGCATCAATTTCTAGATTTCTCATTTTGACAGTGGCTCTAGTGTCATGTTGGCTACTACTAGTTCTAGTTTTGTACTGGCTAAAACCTTGAAATGTCTGCATCTGAGACTGCTGACGTGCTAATGTTTTTTTTGTTTATTTGTTTGTTTTGTTTTGTCTTTTTTGTATGAATAACTCTTCAGTATATTTCAGACATTGCCAGTCTATACCTTCTGTTGCCTGGCTGAGACACTGAAAATAGTTACATAATGTGACATTATATTTTGTTTTCATTTTCCAGTGCATAACAATGAAACACTGTTTACTAGATGTTCTGTTATTCGTATTAGTCATGTAACGGCAGTATACTGAACTTCTTACTCTAGTATCAGGATGAATTCCTTTGTTTTGGGGATTAAAACTGCTCTCAAATTTATAAATGTCCTTTAGTGCAATCAGTTCCATTTTTACTTAAGGACATTGGGATGGAAGAATCTATATGCTGAAGCCTCGTTTCCCACTTATTAGGCCAGTGCAGTACACAGAAACGGAAAAGTTCTGTTGTTTCTTCTCAACTTTCAAACTGTAAGTCAAAAGACATACATTTTCTGTTATTTACTGACAAAAAATAATATTAATCTGAGTTAACTTTAGACATGTTAAAGTGATTAGACTAAATGAGTCCTCTGTAAATCTGTGGAGAGCTACAGGAAATATCCTGTCTTAGACATATTATAAAATGAGATTAATCTTCCCCTGAAGATGTCTGTCTTTATGTCGTCTCTAGAAGGAGGCATGGGCAAAAATCTTCCTTGCCTTTATAAAGCAGCATTTAGGTGAGCAGAAGAAAATTGTTTTTAATTGTCCTTTCAAATGAGATTCTAACCTGAATCTTTCTGTTCTGATTGTTGCTGCAAAGTACAGACTAGAATCTTAAAGCAAACTCAACTTGCCTTTGGTTTCTAATGAATAAAATCTAATAAACAGTCATTCTGAAGGTAGTCTTCCCTTCTAAAGGCTGGAGTGAGCTGTGAGCTATATCTCAAATGTATTCTGGCAGCCTTACGCTAAATAAAGACAAGAAAAAACATAGTGGTATCTTTAATGGAAACAAGCCAAAGAAGAATATGTCAGAGAAGAGAAAATTCTTCAAAACGATTTGAATGTTGCATTGAATTTTTAGATGAATTCATTCATCCATCTTGACGTCATCATGGCTGTTCATTTTCCCTGGCATTCACGCAGTTACATTTTGCTGACATGAATGCATGATGAAATTGAACTATGCTTTTAAGGAGTTGCCATTGTCACTCAAATTCTCTTCTCTACATACTGCCTTACCCACATGATATAATATCATATTTTTCATTTGCTCTTCAAGTTCTGAATAAAGTAAGATGTTGTTTTGATGGATCTCTGACAGTTGTCAGAATATTTGGAACTATAACCACTGAAGTTGTCATGATGTTTTATTATCTTAGAAAACTGCCAAACATTTGATAATCACTTTCTACATTACCAAAATATGTATCTGGATTCTGGTATGTTCTTCTACACTTTTAATTTCTACCTATTTTTAACTGATTTTGATTTTTTTGACATTTATTTCATAGTGTTTGCTATCCCGAGAAATCTTCTGCATATCACTTAAATATCATCTTTCAGTATTAACCCCCAAACCCCACCCCAAAAAGTGTGTGCGCTTTTCTGTGCCAATGCAATTGTAAGAGTCAATCTGGCAGTTGTTGTCTCTTGGAATGAAATTTCTTCTAAGTATCTAATCTAAATCTCCCCTCTTTCAGTTTAAAGCCACTCGCCCTTGTCCTATCTTTACAGTCCCTGACAGAGTTCCTCCTCAGCTTTCTTGTAGGTCCACTTTAGGTACTGGAAGGCTGCTCCTGGCTGAACAATCCCAGCTCCCTCAGTCTGTTTTCATAGGAGAGGTGCTCCAGACCTCTGATCATCCTTTTGGTCCTCCTCTGGTCTCACTCTAATAGCTCCTTGTACTTCTCGGTCTGGTGGTCCCAGAGCAGAACTCACAAGAGCAGAGCAGAGGGGGAGAATCCCCTACCTCACACTGCTGACCACGCTGCTCTTGGTACAGGCCAAGATACAGTTTGCTTTCCGGGCTGGAAGCACACATTGCTGGCTCATGTTGAGCCATTAACCAACACCCCTCCTCCCCAAAAAATCTGACTTTATGTGGCCGTGTTTTTTACTCTAGCGGAAGAACACCTTGGAGGAGAGGTGCAAAGCTGCAGAGATATTCTCTCACCTCTAGAATTTATCTAGGTTGCCTCTCAAGGTGAATTTAGACTCCGACATTTGTCTGCTTGGTCTGGAAATTTAGAGGTTAGTTGCAAAGACTTTAATGCACTTTGCATTTGACAGCCACACTAGTGGGATCTTTCTTTCTAACTAAAGCAAGCAAATGCTGCTGGAAAACTACCCTCACAAACATACTGCCTAGGGTAAAGCTTGTTTGTAAATTCAGAAATGCTGTTGGGTGACTCAGAGCATTATTCTCAGAGGAAAACCCATTGGTTACACAGTGACCACACAAAACCGTACAGCTTGCAAGGAAGCCCACAGTGGTATCATTTATTGGGTGACTAGAGCTTAGGTAGAAGCCTGTACAGATTCTGGTGCTGGAAAGCAAGATTTGTGAGGAAGCTAATTATCCCTTAAGGACTTTCATAGTTCAGTTTTCAACAGCAGGGAAAGCAGTAAGGAAGGAGCTGTGTGTGACTCACTCTGGTTCCTGTCCTGCTCCAGGGGCAGCGCTCCAAGAGCCTGATTGCAAAATCCCTTTTTATTTCTCTGTTTATTTGCTGCAATTTTCATCATCCTGTCTGTGAATATTCCTCTTGCACACCATGCACAAGCCAGTCATAATCCTGTTTTTAATGCAAACAGGGGAGAGGCATGAATGTAACACATGAGGCAGTACTAATCACAGTTTTGCCTCTCCACCATCTATGCCTGAAGCAATGTGACCTCCCATCTCTCAAGAGTTATCCTCCCATTTTCTCCACAGGGACACATATACACGTAAGAGAATGGCATGCAATTGGAAGGTATCTTTTTTATATACATGCTGCTATTTTTACATGAGCAAAATCAAGGTTTCATCCTAATTTTTATATATTATTTACTACAGTTCCAGTTCAGGAAGCTATTTAAGCATAGGCGTAATTAGAGTGGAACTAATGTATGTTCTTCAAGTTAATTTGCTTTGAACAAAGATACTGCCCTGAAGTTGAGACAGTAACGAGCAACTTTGTAAAAATGAAAGTCCCTTGGCAAAGTAGCAGATTAATATAGGAGGTAACCTTTACTGAGTGCATCATTTACATAAAAATGTGAATTTCTCATAGCAAGCACAGTTTATATATGTTTTTGCAGTAATAGCTCAAATTATTTGAAAGAAGAAGTTTTGTCAGAATTTAATTACTTCTCATCATGGTGTCACAAATAAAAGCATGACCTAGCATTTATAGAAAAGAAGATAAATCAGTTTTAATCAGTTTAATTATCTTTTTTTTTTTTTTGAAGACTTGCTTGTATTTTTGTCTTACTGACATCCTTTTTTTTTTTTTTTTTCACATGAATTAGGAACTTAGAAAGATCTGTTTTTATCCAAATCAAACAACTTGGCTAAGAATAGCAGCATGTTAATTTCACACACAATGATGTTGTTTAAGCTGTGAAGTCATAACAAGCAAAAAAAGAATAAATAAATAAAATAAAGCCCAAAAACCTTTACCCAGACAAATCAACCTGAAAAAATGAAAGGAAAATATCTCTGTTTTATATGAATTCTGGAATCTTCAAACCTCTCATACATAATGCCCAAATTTTATAGTATAAGAGCTAATACCAGCTTCTAAATCTCTGAGTAGACTGGTTAATATAACATCGTTAATGCAGGAAGGAATAAGAAGTTACCTATAATAAACTGACATCAAAACACGTTACTACAGTTGCAACTCAGAATGTTAAATATCGGAAATCAGGTTTCTTTGTTACAGTCATTAGTAGAATTAATCACAAAATTTTGCAGATCAGAACTCTTGACATAGGCTGGAGGTAGAGGATGATATGTTGTTGTTTTTTTTCAGTTAATCAGTATTGGGGTTGATTCAGGTTAACATCTTCATCCACTTTTTCCTGATAGGCGTTTCAATGTGGAAAAAGGATGGGAATCACTTTTGTCATTACTGAACTTATTTCCTCTATTGCTCAAGAAATGTTCTTTCTCTCTGTTTCCATGTCTATCTCAATTTTACCACCTACTACAGTCCAAGAGATTAATAAAGAGAAAAATGTCTTGCCTTTTTTTTTTTTTTTTTTTTTTTCTGGTACAAAACTGACAAAAATGTTCTGTTTTCGTTGTTGTTGTTGATTATGTTTGTTTGTTTTGGGGGAGGTGTTTGTATGTTTTAACAATGTAATACTCATCAGAGTATTCATCAGCACCATGGGCCACCGTTTGAGTAGTTCCTTTGAGTAGTCCTGTCATAGACAGTTAGTGACTGAAATTTTAAAATTGCTTTATATCTCCTCTGAGGTAGTGGGGGAGACAGCGTCTTTACATTCAGCGATGTTTGTCATTAACAAAACCATGAGACAATTTTCCTATTCTTTTCCTTACTGTGACTTAATCAGTCTCCTCTTACATTATTGCTAAAAATTTGCCTTAGTTTCTAAGACTCCATTAATTTCTGCAGTCCACAATTTCTTTCATTCTTAAAACTGAGGACTGTGTGAGATATGTTTTTTTTGATGGTGGTGGTGGTGGGTTTTTTTTAGAACCATGGAATCATAGAATATCCCAAGTTGGAAGGGATCCACAAGGATCATCAAGTCCAACTCTTGGCTCTGCACAGGACCACCCAAAAATCAGACCATATGTCTGATAGTGTTGTCCAAATGCTTCTTGAACTCCAGCAAGCTCAGTGCCGTGACTCTACCCTCAAGTTCCCTGGAGTACCTGTTAAAATGCCTGACCACCCCTGCAGTGAAGAACGTTTTCCTAATAACGCTGTCCCAGCTCCATGCTGTTCCCTCGGGTCCTGTCACTGTCCACAGAGAGCAGAGTTCAGCGCCGTTGTGAGGAAGCTGCAGGTACCCATAGGATGGGTAGAGAGCCTGAAAATAGTGCGAGTGTGATGATCTGTCAGGAAAAAAAAAAAAAAAAAAAAAGAGTTATAGAGATCATTGATGGGTTGGAAGCACTTTGTGATCAGTGACACCTGAAAGTGCTTTGGGAAACTTCGGGCAGGATTTCAGACATGTTTGTGGCTGCAAAAAAAATCTTTCTTCAGCCCCTAGATGATTGCTGTATAAGACTTCAGAAGTATTTACTGTTACTGTACTTCTGAATTTTGGCACAAAGTATTTCACTGCTACATCTGTTGTCTCTCCTCTTGCTAGGCTTTTGCACATCGTTTGATAAACATTTGAACCTACGAAGAGGAAGAAGTGAAAGTTGTGGGGGGCTCATAGTTCACTAATTACCGTTTTTCTGTTCCTAGCTGAAAAACATATGGTTTGGTCCTTTACATTTAATTGGAAGGGAACCAGTTCCAGAAGATTGCATGTAAGCCTTATTCCTTGATGAACTGTATCTGTATAACTGAAGTCCAGGGAAATCAGTTGTATTTTGTTCTTCACACTCTGTGGAATCTGGAGTATGAAGCCATGGTTAGATAGGACGGGGTAAAAATGTCATTGTACTCATTTCTGAAAATCTTCACTGGCCATCTCAGTAACAAGGGCGAAAATAGAAGTAATAAAAAGTAAATTTCCATCTGTTCCAGTGCTCTGTCTGAGATGTTGGTAGTTTTTCAGAACATAATAAGTAAACTTCAGCTCTCTGTATCTCTGCACTGCAGTCAGAAAGAGTGCTTTGGTCTCCAGGGCTGTCAACTTAGCACCATTTATGTCTTACAGATGTATCGCACACACACACAAATACAGCTTTTACTAATTTTGGAACAACAGCACATAAAAATAAGAATTTTATATTTGCTCTGATTGCCTGACATTTTCAATATGCAACGTCCATAAAAGAAAATCTGCTTTTTATGGAGCACAGGTAAAATGGACATAAGGGAAAGAGAAGGTAATTAATAATAAAAATAAAATAAAATAAAATAAAATAAAATAAAATAAAATAAAATATAATATAATAAAATAAAATAAATAAAATAAAATAATAAAATAAAAAAGTCATAAAAGCTATAGAATAGTTCTGATCGGATTTTTTTAATTCCCTCTTCACACTTAAATTAAAGGGTTAATGTTATGCCAAACCTATACAGTAGTACAGAAATCATTTTTGTAATTAGTGAGTTCTTTAACCTTGAGAATAGAATGTCTAATTTTCTCCTCAAGTGTGTTTCAGTAAACCAAAACAAGGTTGAAATGGCTATTTTCCTTCAAATACTGAAAAGAGAAAGAAACAGCAGAAAGCTTAATAGTATTGAAATCTCTGGCAGAAAATAGTTGTATGAAAACCCTGATATTTAGAGAGAAACTTAACACATAGTGTTAATAAAAAATCCCATGGCATATGAAATTAACTAGTAAACTAATACTAATTAACTAGTAAGCTATTTCTAAGAAAGTTCTTAATGCCATTATCCATTAAAATGTTTTAGGCCTTCTGCTTCTTCAATATATGATTTTGTTTATCTAGGTAGTGATTGAAAATAGACTGATAATTTAGGACATCTTTTTTTTCTATATTAATGAGAATATCATCAGCACACATACCGTCTTTCTTTCCTCTCTGTTCTGATTCTCTTCAAAATTCTACCTGAGGTCTGAACAATCAGAAATGTTCTGCCTTTACCTGCATCTATATCTAAGGTTTTATTTTGATGACCAAAGTACCAAAATGAAAGGATTTTGTGATATTTGTATTCAGAACAGTCACTGAAAATACAGAATTCTAAGGTGAATTGGAATGATATAAATGTGGGGACCTAAAACTTAAAAATGGGATTACGACATTAAAGTTAGTTCATTATTTATATCAGAATAAGAGTGATGGTCATAGAAGATCTGCAGTTTGAACATAAGCTTCCCCAAATTTAGAATTAGGACTTCAGATTTTAGGGTTTCTCTAGTAGGCTATCTAAATTCAGTATTCAGGCAGCTTATGAAAATCCTAGAAATTAGAGGTTTTAGAACTAACTGATAATACGAGTGCTAACAAATCATCAGGAACAGATGGTATTCACCCAAGAGTTCTGAAAGAATTCAAGTATAAAATTGCTGAACTATTAACTGTGCTTAAAATGGAATCGGCACTGGAGAAATGGAAAATTGTAACTTCAGAACGGTCCAGGGAACTACAGACCAGTAAATCTGACTATTGATGAGCAAATTGATAGCTACTATAAGAAAGAACAGAAATAACAAGTACATGAATAAATATATTTTACAGGCAAAAGTCCACATGGCTTTCACAGAGGTTACTCATGCCTCACAAGAGTTTTAGAGTTCTTTGATGAAGTTAACAAACATACAGAGAAAATTGGTATATTGGCCAATCCAGTTGGTATATTTTCTTTGAATTTTCAAAGGCTTTTATGTGAATAACTAAAATAAAATGAAGAGAAGGCATGGCATATAATACGTTAGGAAGTGTCAAAAGGAAAAGAAACGAAGGAATAAATGATCAGCAATGAACTGTTAAAATTATCACTTTAATTTCATATAGACATAGATATTCCTGAGTTAAACATACCCATTAGCAACTGGACAATAGGATGAAACATTTTCAATGATATTTAGCTATTTTGTGTAGTAATAAAGGACAATTAACTATGATGAGAAGATATAGTAGGATTTGAATACATAAAAAAAGAAGCCAGGCAAAGACTATCAGGGGTACTCAACAGCTTGCATATGTAGCTGGATGGAGTAAATTGTGATGTTTCAGTCTGGAAACTGGGAAAATTTTGACACAAGGAGAAAACCACATGAAAATTATAAATAAAGAAATTATATTCACTGTTCTGTACAATACAAAAATTGAGAAGAATTCAACTGAAATCTGATTAAGCAACTTTAAAGTAAACAATTGAAAACACTTTCTTATGCAGTGCATTACTATATGGAATTCACTGCTGCAGGAATTATAAATGTTAACTTTATGTATATATATGCATATATATATATATAGTAATCCCATCAGCCATCTGACAGTATTGAAGAAAAAACATGAACTTTTTCTCAGAGAGTGCCCAAGCCTTCCCCAAAGATTCCCAGAAGCTGCAAGGATATAGCAGAAATATTCTCTATGCTTGGTCTATTCTCATGGCCTGTCCCTAAGCAAGTTGCTGCTGATGATGATAGCACAGGGGACAAGACATAGCTGTGGGCTGATTTAGCACGGCTGCTTTTCTGCTGTAATATTTGTATACAAAACTACCATAACAACTAATTTTTATAGGGCAAACACATAGAGGTCTCATGATAACATTTATTTACACTAATATTTATATTTACGTACACTCATATATTGCACATTAAGGCATACGGCAGTATTCACATGGTGTTATGACTACTCACATAGTCATAAAATAATAACTGTACTTATGATCATATATGATTGTTATTTAATCATTGCTATTATACGAGAATTACTGCTAATGATGTTTGGCACTTGATTTCCACTGGAACTCTTTTTGTTTGTTTGTTTGTTTGTTTTGTTTCTTTTTCTGAGATACTCTATTTTCCAAGCAAATGTTATCTTAACAAAAACACTAGATAAAGATGTTCAGCCCGTGCTATATAGCAGTCCAGAACAACGGCCACAAGAGTCCTTTCTTTTCAAAAGTTTATGGATCTTTTTGTACTCATTGCCTCTATAAGTGCAGTTTGACTCTTAGTAGTAGTCACATTTGCTACAATAGTTTCTGGAAAGGAAAGTCAAAGAATATTCACATGCTGATAAGTAATTTGATTCAAACTAAGTGATTCCAGAAGCTTTTCTTACATGTGTGGTTGTGTTCTCTAATTTAATATGCACATTAAATATGCACATAAGACAGGAGTCACAAGAGAATCAGGAATGGTGTAAGAGCGAGCCCAGGAATGCTGACTTCTAATCATCAGATCAAAACACCAGATAATGTTGTCTCCCTTGTGCGTGATTACATACTTTGTGTCATTTCACAGCAGAAAATAACAAGTAGTAAGGGGTGGAGAGATGCACCAATGCATCTGAGGAGGCAAGCTCCAAAGCCTAAGGCTGACATTGCCTTTCAAAACAGTTTTGGCTATGAGTGTTTGCAAACAGATGTCAAGCTGGGGAAAAAAATTGATCAGCAGTGCCACTAATTTGATGTCTTCAATGCTCCACTAGCTGGATGATTTCCCATCCTGGACTACTGGCCCATTAAACCTGTCTTTTATTGCAGAGTCATAAACCTGAATGACAGAAAATAAATAATTAAGACTAATCAAATAGAAGGCAAAGGATCTATGTGACCCCATTTGTCTAAGATAGTGTGGGACAAATTGCAATCCGAGGGCTAATATAGGGAAACATAAAACGTGTTTGTTTTCTGTAGCACAGAACTCAGATATTTATTACAAAGTGGGGAAAACACTAGGTGCATAGGTAAAGCTGTTATCCAAATTATCTGACATGCTGGGAAGGCAAAATCAAGCATACTTCTTGTGCTCTCAGATTTACATTCACCTTTCTACCTGCAAGACGAATCTGGATGAGATAGCCTTTGAAGCTGGAGGTTTAGTGATGGGGGAAACTTAAAAGATTAAGCTTAAAGGTGGAGCCTCAGCAAGTGATTTAAATTACTTGCTACGATAGTACTGCTTCTTCAGTCACATGTTGAGGAAAAAACAAAGTCTGCAGAACTGAATCTTCAGTCTCATATTGCATAGTGGGGTTGCACATAGCTGCAAAATTAAAAGCTAATTTAAAATCTTTTATTATCTTTGAGCTGCACCTTTGACTACAGAGACATATTAAAGACCTTTGTCAATTGCCGTTTCATTATACCCAAAAGCTGCAAACAACGCCACTGCATACGTTAGTTCAGGAGGAGCCTATATGGTTTTCAGCCATTGCTCTGGTGAGAAATGCTGTGTTTTTAAAGGCAGACTACTTCTGACGAATAAATGTTGAATAAAATGTGTTTTAGGCAAAGTGAAGGTCCTCATTCTATTCTGACTACCTATTTCTGTATGCAGTTTCTTTTGCTAATGTTTATCATCCTGTAATTTTTTGTCAGATAAACTCCATATGTATGTTGCAGCATCTATTTGCTTATTCAAATCCAATATGAATTTTGAAGTTGCAAGTCATATAAATAGTTAGAGGTATTCATGTACTATAATCTCACCATTGTATCTCACCATATATCTCACCATTTTTTTTGCTTTAGCTTCTCTTGAACTAAAGGCTAGAAATCTGGATTAAGATTCATGATTTGGGCTAAAATAAATCTAATCTAGTAGCCTTGAATTTTAATGACCTGTGAATTTAATACTGTTTCTAAGACTGTGTAGTCTTAGATCAGAGTCTCTGTCATGAATTCTTTCTGTACACTTCATGTAGAAAAGAATGGTGTTCTGGCCAGTATAAATGAGTTCATATAAAGCTATGAACTGGCAGGAGTCATATAACTGTTTTGTAATGTTGCCTCCTCCTCCAGACATCTCAAGGAGTGATTCAACTTCCTTTGAATGCACAAATGGTTTGGATCCTGTGTGAGAATTGCACCTAGTAATCCCAGCTTCCAAGTTCCATACATTCTGAAAGAACTCAGAAAGCTATATAACTCAGTTCAACAAAATCCCTAGACGTGCCATTCATGCAAGTCCAGAAAGCCTCTTTCTTAAGAAAGTGCCTCCCCCAGATATTAGGTCTCACTCCAGGTTAGGCAAGGCTTTCCTGGAAAGTGTTCTTGATTTCAGTCTCTTCATGCATAAATGGTGAGCTGAAAAACATCAGAAGATGACAGCAGTAACTAAAGTGTGCTCGTTTAGATTTCTTGCTTGGGAGTTTGTTACCCAGCTTCTTCCCAAGTACAGCTTTACTCAGCCATGTGGGTAGTGTGGCTTTTTCCATGACTGACCCACAGATTTTCTTTCATGGCCTACATTCTAATAAATTTTATTAAGAACAAATAAATAATTGTGGGTATTTCACTGAAAAGGTACACTTAAAAAAAGCCTTCTGCAACAATAGTTCATTAAAGTGTAAACTGATAAACCTTGTCTGTAATTTTTATTAATAAGTTGCTAGTTCTTTTTGTTGTTGTTGTTTCATTTTTCCATTTAATTCTTTTTCTTTGAGCTATCTCTTGTGTTTGCTTCACAGAAGCATCATTAACGGGCAAAGCCTGGAAAAAAAAATCATATGATTTCTTTTTAATAGAAAAGAAGATTAATTTGTTGTGCTGGAGACAAAATAACATTTTAATGATAATTAGGGGTATATAAATAGATTTTAATAAGAAAGATTAATGCACTTTTGATAACCATTATAGCAAAATATTGAGGACAAACTACTAATATGTCAGCATCACTGATTTTATGAACTCATTTTATTTCAATTCCTGCTGTTGTACAATAAAGTATATTTGAATGCTGCAGAAACATATATAAATATATTTTTCTACACAGAACTGGTTAGGGATATGCAGTGAAAAATATCTGAACAATTATGTAAATTGTTGTTATTCTTGGAAAGCAGTGGCTAACTAAGCATTTAAGTTTTACTGTGATATTTTTATTATTATTATTTCACCTTTAATGGAGGCTATTTTGTGTGTGGGTGAACCAGAAGATTATGTTGTAGCTAGAAAGAATGTTAACATAATTTTGGTAGACTGTGTTAATAAAGCAAGTGTAATGAGCCATAGTGGTGTACAATATCAGGTCAATGTGAGAATTAAACTGAAAGTAATTATAATACTAAGATTGGTTGTATTCTAATTATCCTGTGGCTAATATTACAGAGATGATTGGCTGAAACAAAAATTATTTGGGCTGGGCTCATTTTTGTATAAATGAATATCGGTTGTTACATTGTCATTGTGCTTCCATGGAACAGGATGGACATACATTTTTCATTAAAAAACGCAAATACTCCTCAAAGAAGCAGTTCTTTCTTCAAAATTGAAATGAAAAATGTTGCTAGGTTGTAAGAAGCAATGCTACAAAGTCCCCGCTTTTATTCTAGATTTTTATCATCTAAGTAGTGTTAAGCAATCTCGTATTTCAGGTATGACATAATGCAAGAACATGACTGAAAAAAATATCCTCATGAAACCAGTGGTTACCAGAGAGAAACAGAGGATGGATATAGCTGTATTCTGAGCACAAATTGGATACCAGTCTTGAGTGCAAACTTATTTCATGCGCTAGCTGTTTGAATGCAAGCTGGGAACCTTAGAGAAATTCCCACCACTGAAGAACGATGAGGGAAGAGTTGAAGCTTGTTGCATTAACACATCACTACCAATGTTAAAAACATTAAGTAGGATTCACCTCATCTGATTAACCTAAGATACCTTCAGTTTAATTGTCTAAATCTGATCCGGTCACCTGTTCCTTTGGTGTTCGAGAACAGAAACAGATATTTTGTACAATCAGATAACCATCTGTCCTATGTAAGAATCTTTTCGTGGAGTTTGGTAAATACCTATTTGACACTGACTGTTTCTTCCTGATGATTATAAAATGCACATGATTGGTTCAGTATTACAGGCCTTTAGACACTTTATAAAGTCCATCTACCTGAAGGGAATGTCACATATTTCAGAGGAGGCAGAAAGGTCAGCCACTTGGTTCATCACTGACACATGCTAAAATCATATGTTGGAAGATTCAAAGGAGTTAGTAGAAAGCCTCCTTCATACTGCTTCATACTCCTTTATCTGGATTACACCTGGCTGTTAGTGCCCTACACTTGGCATCCAGATGTAGAACCCGGGCTTCAAATTGTACTGGACTTTGGTTCTCTTTCCAGCTTATAATTTTGGAAATAGAAAAAAAAAAAAAATAGTCAATGAAATGACGTAAGGAATAAAATAAAATTAAAAACATTTTATGGTTTACAAGCAAATCCTGAGGGATATCTACTGTGGAGGAGTCTGATATTTGAAAGCAATTTATATTCTAAGAATCATATATGTTTAGTAACCAAACCAGTTAGGCTAGATGGACATTTTGCCCAAAGAAAATGGTCCCTAAAGAGACCATTCTGCAGAGATCCTTGCCCCATCCCCTGTAGCAGCTGATAGAGCCTGTCTTTGTAGTTTAATTGTTGCTTTGACTGAGTATGTAAATTTGTTTCCTATATGACTTTCACAATAAGTAATGTCCTCAGTTTTTATCAACAGTGGAATTTCCAGCAAATTTATCCCTCTTTTCTCATTGTAATTTATCAGCAAACAAGCTTTTCCTTGCATGAATCTCTGTATTATTCAAAATCTCCATAAAGATAAGAATGTAGTTTATTTTAGAGATTGTTCATCAGTTTTGCTCCAAGACTATTACAAAGAATACTGGCTCATCATAATTTGCAATTCATGCTGCTCAATGGTTTGCATCACTCACAAGTTTCTGGTACTGCTCCTTGTTTATTTCCCCATTAGAGGCTGATAAGCAGGAGTTGAAGCAGAAGCAGACATGCATGTCACTGCTGCTGGGACTGAGGGAAATACTGCCCTACCAGGCTCCCGTCTCATTTTGGGTAGCCTCACAATGGAGATTACCCCTATTTTCCAAGCTGATGAGTATTCAGATAATAAGTTTTCTAAAAACAAGGAAAGTATTCACCCATGAACAAATTATTGTTATTGAAGTAAATGAGAGATCATTATGTACATCAGTGCCTTCAGTGTACAAATGAGTACTGGGCTGGTTGCTGGTGGAACAACCAGGGACCACGGCAGGCTGGCTGCTCAGAATAGAATCACAGAGCCATGGAATCATCAAGGTTGGAAAAGACCTGTAAGATCATCTGGTCCAACCATCGCCCTACCACCAATATCACCCACTAAACCATGTCCCTAAGTACCATGTACCCTAAAGGGTACCCTAAGTACCCTTTCCTCAAACACCTCGACGGATGGTGGCTCCACCACCTCCCTGGGCAACCTGTTCCAACACCTAACCACTCTTTCTCAGAATATTTTTTTCCTTATTTCCAACCTTGCTCTGTAAGGGCAGGGGTGCCAGGAGCCGAGCATCATAACGACGCTGGAGAAGAGCGGCTTTGCTAACATGAAGTAGTCCCACAGCAACTGAGGGAGGTGAGCAGAGCAGAGCCAGTGACTGGAACCAGGGCTGGATGAGTCCAGGCCCTCACGAGTCCATGTTGAAGAGGTGAGTCTGAGGTGCAGCCAGGAAGACGAGCCAGTAATACAGAATCAGGTCTGGTGGCAGCAACCAGCACCAACCACAGTCCAGTGGAAAAGCAAGACTGTAGAGATGAGGCAGGTCTGAGGTTAAGATCAGAGTATGCAACATGCTGGGCATGGTCAGAGCTGCCACACCACTGGAGCACAGCTCAGGCAGGTTCCCAGGGTGAGAGCCCCAGCCTAAAAGACATTTCTGAGCTCTGGTCAAGGGAGAACCTAAGCGCAGCTTCATGGAAGAGCACTCTTCAAGGCTGGGTGTCTGTGCCATTTTCTAACCTAGCTCTGTACCCAGAAAACCCCAGCAATGATGATGGATGTACTTAGGGACCTGACAGTGACAAAGCAGAACTCAGTGACAGTAATTCAGATGCTCTCTCAAGTAGTAAATGTGAGCAACAATCAATGTGTTAACACTGCTGAGTTTATTGGAGATAAAGTCACTATATAGTTCACTTGTTCACACATGAAAAGGAGAAAGATCAGGCCTGTTCTATTAGTATCTTATAGTTTCATAAACATTTAAAGTGCATTTTCTGTTTGCTGTGTGAAACAATCTAATATGAAGACTCGTATCAACAAATTATGGATTAAGGTAAAACCAGATTCCAAGGGGAATAATGTACCAATCCCAACTTGCTGATCAGTTTTTGAAGTTCTGTAGTTCTTCAATGAATGTAAAATTAGAAGCAGATTGTTTTATCATTTTAGCATATCCACTTTCAGTTCATGAAGATTTTTAATGTGCAAGTACCGTAGATGAGGAGACTTCTTGGAGCACTGTATAACCATCTGTATCTCAGTTGGATTTCAGCTGGTAAAAGAATCCTAACCATTCAAAGGCAGATCATCTTTCTCCTCTCTGTTTTTAAACTTATTTAATACAGTAGATTATGAATGGTCCAAGTTGTACATTCCAGCTGCAGTAAGCACTAATGTAGAATGTGAGTACTGGGGAAACTGAGCTGAATACCAAGCAGATCTGTTGAAAGGAAACATTATGTTTATGCTTTTAACATTTGTAATGTTTTGGACAGTTTCCATTTTTATTGCCCATTGATACATACGTCTGAATCAAAATCTTCGCTAATAAGCTGTAACTTCTGTTTTATGTAGCGGTGATTTTATTTTCATTCTGTGTCAAATATCATGAGAGTGATAGGTGGAATTTTGCTGGAAATATGGAAAAGCATTCTGAAGTTTTTTTGTTTGTTTGTTTTCTTTTTTTCTTTTTTGCTTTTCAAGTTACCTTCAAAAATCACATTTCTGTGAACATCTGTATTTGGCTTCCAGGTGAATCTTTGTTTTTTTCTCTCCCTATATGCATCTGGAAGCTCAGGTCTGCCCAAGTAAACACATCCCCTACCGTGTGCTCACAGGGTCAGATCTTAATTTCTTATCCATTAAGTTTGGAACTAATCTCACCTTGTTTTGGAAATCTAAAATGTAAAATTCCACGGCATGATGAATGGACTCCTAAAGGGGATCTCTGAATGAACCATATATGAGAATGCCGATTTCTTTTCATTGGTAAAGAGAAAATGGAATCAAGATGACTAGCTCAGATCATTATGGTTTACAGCAGCTGAAAGTCTCATCTATCTTAACTATTCTCTAAAGCTAGGATATGTCCATATAAAACCCCAGTGAAGATGAAATTCACAGCAGCCCATCTGTCAGAGTCTACAGGTAGTAAGTGCTACATTTGTCCTCATGGGTTTTTGTGTTTGTATTTTTGGATGGTGTGCATGGTGTGTTTAAACAAAACAGTTGTAAAAACACAGCACAACGGGTGTTTAATCAAGAGCACCCATAACAGACAGAGATAAATTAGGGAGACAGTGAATGGTATACAGAAAAATAAATAAATAAATAAATAAATCTTTTAAAGAGGTTCAGAAATAATAACACGGTAAAGTGGAATCCTTTGTGGCTAATTTCCTACCAGGTGCATCTCTGGTTTAAGAAGGACAGTGATGACAATGCTATTAATTAATTGTTTCCTACAAGACTTTCTCAAGGAGTCAATCACCATCTGGAGACATAGCTAGTTCTTAAGAAAAGCTCTGTGAATAGATGTGAGTAGCAATAACAGCAGTGTATACTTATGTTGAGTCTAGTATTTGGGAATCAAAAAAAAAAAAACACAAAAAAAAAACGTGAAAAATACAGTTGAAACTTTTAGAAGTAGAGAAAGGAAGTTGAATAATAGAACTAGGAAAACTTATGGATCATGCAGAAAAATATTAGATATATCTGATAATATTTAAAGTGACCCTTGAACAGTCTGAGGTTTGCTTGGTCTTTTAATTAGATTTTAGCCAACAAAAATCTCCCTTCCAAGGAACAGAGTTTGCTCTTCTCTGAACTGTTTATGATAAAATTGTCACAGTAACAACTATGTTTCTTTTTTTTTTTTTTTTCAGTGTCCAAATTGAAGGCAAAAAGTTCATTAGAGTGATCTGAAATTAATGCATTTATTAAATGATTTTTTTCCAACCAAAAGTGTACATCAAATAAGACATTCTAAACAAAATAAAAATTCACTTTTATACTATTTGGAAAAAAAAAAAAAAAGAGAGAGAGAGACAGAAAAGCTATGGAGATGTCAATGTTCTTTCCACCTCCCTCTTGACCCCTTTATTGCTGGTAATTCTGGAATATCAGTGATCTGTATTCAGATTCTTTCATTGTCACTTAATTCCAAAGAAAACCTCAAAATCTCACACTTTTAACAGGGGAAAAATGGTCACAGGGTTTGCTCTATTACCAGGATACACTCTGAAACTCGAATGAGCCTCAGAATAACTATTTTAGGAATCAGAAGCTACACATGCTCTTTAATAATCATAACAAATTGGTTGTTCTATAACAAGTATTAGATGTGAGGATTACTCATGTTTGACACATTTCTACTCCAGTAGAAATATGTACTGGCTGAAGTTTATATTCCTAAGTAATATTATTTAATTTCACTCCTTTCCTAGCACATATTTATATGACTGTCACTGGTGTATTGTCTGAGTGTTTTCCTATAATACAATAAGCAAAATGTTCACCATCTGTCACATGTGGCTCATCCTAACCATAGGAGGAGTGATGTATGATCATCTGTTTTTTTTTTTTTTTTGGCAATATTTTGTTTTATTTGAATTTTTATATACATTCTGCTGTATACTCATCTTAGAAAAAATGGTTTAAAGAGAAAGAATCTTGATCTTGGACTGAACTTTGACATTTCAGTCTTAAGTCCTTTAAGAGGTTATTCCTAGAGATGGTTTTAAGAAAGCTTTGGGTAACATTTTGTTATTATTGGAAAAGTACTTAACTGTGGTTTAAAAATCACTTTTGCATCTGAGAGGTTATCAGTCAGAGTCCTCATTTGGGCACTTCAGGTGTGTTTCATGTTTCAGATATCACGAATATGGGTCATTAAACACCTTGGATATAAATCAGAGATTGTGACGTCTCTGACAAGGTGATATCATGTGCTAGGGACCAGTTCTAATGTAATTGTTAAACAAGAAAGGTGCACAACACATTCCATACCGATCAGAGCATGATGGTTGATGACTTCATGCCAAAGTTTACTGCATCAGAAGCGTGAAATGGGAGCATGAGTTGCAGCTATAAAAACCTGTCTCTGATTTCTCCAGTAAACGTTGGGCATGGCTTATCAGAAATTGCACAGGTTTCTTTAACAAATCTTTGCCTGATCTGTAAAATTTGATATATGAGATGGGCCATGAGGCTTTTGAAAGGCAACTCTTACAGAGAGTTTTACACTCAGTGGGTCGTCACCTAAGTCATGGATATGCAAAAACCTTAGGATTTAGCTATAGCTACAGTTGCTCCTGAAAAACTACTTAGGCGGGTGTTGAGAAATGAGGTGAATGCCTTCATCTGTTAGAGCTTAATAAGCATCTGCTTCACTATCTTCAATGTCTCTGCAATGCTTTGCCCTCTAACATGCTGATTTATCAGGTTTCTGTGAACTACCTCAATACTGTGTGCTGAGAGAGCTAAATAACAAACCTGGCTGGCTAAAAGATGCAAGGAAAGCCTGGCATTTCTTCAACAAGGAGTGACGGGGGTGTGAGGATGGGAAGCAAGGAGAGACTTCCCTGGATAAAAACTAATTCAGAACTGAGAATCTATTCTGGAATCAGCAAGAAGAGGACAAAAAGCAAATAGATAGAAGAACAACCAAAAGCCATGTTTTGTACCATCTTAAAGAAATAAAAATAAAGCAAAGCAAACAGTGAAAAATAGTAATCGGAGATAAATGACAAGACAATGTAAAAGGGAGAAGTGGCATCAGTCCATCAGAGAGGCTGTGACTGACACAACACACTGCTGAATTGTTGCCCTTATAGACAGAGTCAGAATAAAATCTTAACAGTGAAATATCCTTAAATCAGAAGCATTGGACAATGTACCCTCTTGAACATTGAATGAAATGGAAAATGGAATTGCAAGTCTGGTTCAAAGGGTTTTTAGTAAATATATTAAAATGTAGGTATACTGGAAGACCAGAGAATAACAGACATGGTGTCTGTGAAAAGAGATGAGAGAGAAAGTTTGCTATGCTTACAAGAATAATAGTCTGACTTCAAGTACATACTCTATTCTAAAATAAATAAATAAATAAATAAATAAATAAAAATCTAATAATTCTAAGAAAGCAGAACATTTTGAAATAGAGATTCTCAAAATGTCTTGACAAAAGCTACAGTATTTGAAGATGTAGAAAACATGGTTATCTTCAATTTTATTTATTTATTTTTAATAAAACAAAATGTAGTAATTACATATTAAGAAGGAAGGTGTTTTTCTTCTGTTTTTCTTCTTTTTTTTTTTTTCTTTTTTCTATTTTGCATAAGCCTCAATTAAGTTACATTATTAAACTGGTTGCACCAGGAGTCCATTAAAGATTTAGTTACCTTCTGTGGTGAACATTAAGAAGCGATTACTCAAATTCTATTTAAACAGTTAAAAGCAATTAAAATGTATAGGCAAGATCATTACATATCATGAGCTAATTTTCTAATGAAAGCTTAACAAGTGATAGATTGCTTAAGCCTCTCAAAGGTTTTAGTTTTGTGCTCAGTAATTCAGAGATGAGAGTCAGAATTATGTTGATTTATAATTTGTTACCATCAGTTTTTCTCAGACAGAGGATGCTCTAGTACACTATCTGGCCTCATTCTTTCTTTCAAGTTCTGTTCTTCACACTTGCACTTGAAAGGAAAATAACTGGTCTCCTGAACTGACCTTACTCCAAGCACAGCTGAGTTTTCTGTTTTCTGTTCAAATCACCTGAGAAAAGGAAAAGAGTGTTTTTTGTTTGTTTGTTTGTTTAACCTCCTTCCTCTTTCCTGAACCTTGTTTCAGGTTCATCTTTTTGCAAAAATCTGTGACTGGTTTTATTCCAAAATGAGCAATTATTTTATCATCCTCATTTTGGTTTTAAATTGAATCTTTAACAAATAGGTTGGTATTCATATTTGGTATGAAGCGCTATTGGGCGGACAGAGATGTGGGAAATAGAAAACCTGTATTTCAGGTTCACCTTAGTCTCATGAGTTTTTACTAATTGTTCCCAAGTTTTGTGAGATTTTAGTGAAATCTGATAAACCTGAATCAACTGTGGTCAAAAACACGAAATTTGTGAATTCAGAAAAAACTCTAGAGAAACAGACTGTGGAGAATCATAGATAAATCTTCACCTAGAAAGGGACTGTGCTATTACCTAGGCCATGTTATTTCATTCTCCTTATTACTTCCATGCCACATTTAATGGTATAAAATCCGTTTTTTGGTGTGTGTGTTTGTGTGTACCCATAATTTGCACAAGAAGGGCTTTCCTCCAAGACTACTCAGAAATCGTGGTCATTTCATATAGTTCTGCAAAAGTGATATCCTTACTCTTGCATGAAGGTTTTAATTTTCATGAATGAATAGAATATCACATTTCTTTAAGTGTTTCTAATATATTCATCCCTCAGATGGATTCTCTCTGTTTTTGTCAAGTATAATTTAATTTCGTATCAATCAAAAATATAGACAGGGTTTCGTTTTTAAAACTTTTTTTTTCTTTCCTCAGCTCATTAAGTTAATATTTCTCATGGAAGAATTCATTTTAAAAATATATATACTAATGTTCAGTTAGCTAGTCTTAATAAGATTATTTGCTTTGAGTGGTTACTGTCAATATTGTTTGTTCCAATTATAATCTGATATGTGTTGAACAATCTGGACATGTGGAAGGCAGAGACCAAAACATAGCAGAGACCTCTAAGAGTGCATGAGTTCAAGCTGCCAGAACCATGGACTTGGTGTAACAGCATGCTGACAGACACAGACACAGACACAGATTTCTAGGTTGGAAGAGACCTCAAGATCATCGAGTCCAACCTCCGACCTAACACTAAGTACTCCACTAAACCATATCGCTAAGCTCTACATCTAAACGTCTTTTAAAGACCTCCAGGGATGGTGACTCCACCACCTCCCTGGGCAGCCCGTTCCAATGCTTAATAACCCTTTCGGTAAAGAAGTACTTCCTAACATCCAACCTAAAACTCCCCTGTCGCAACTTTCGCCCATTCCCCCTCGTCCTGTCACCAGGCACGTGGGAGAACAGACAAACCCCCACCTCGCTACAGCCTCCTTTAAGGTAACTGTAGAGAGCGATAAGGTCGCCCCTGAGCCTCCTCTTCTCCAGGCTGAACAAGCGCAGCTCCCTCAGCCGCTCCTCGTAAGACTTGTTCTCCAGAGTCCTCACCAGCTTCGTTGCCCTTCTCTGGACTCGCTCGAGCACGTCCATGTCCTTCCTGTAGCGAGGGGCCCAAAACTGAACACAGTACTCGAGGTGCGGCCTCACCAGAGCCGAGTACAGGGGGACAATCACTTCCCTAGACCTGCTGGCCACGCAGCTTCTTATACAGGCCAGGATGCTGTTGGCCTTCTTGGCCACCTGAGCACACTGCTGGCTCATATTCAGCTGACTATCAACCAGTACTCCCAGGTCCTTCTCGGCCAGGCAGCTTTCCAACCACTCATCTCCCAGCCTGTAGCTCTGCTTGGGGTTGTTGCGCCCCAGGTGCAGGACGCGGTACTTGGCCTTCTTGAACTTCATACAGTTGGCCTCAGCCCATCGCTCCAGCCTATCCAGATCCTCCTGCAGAGCCTTCCTGCCCTCGAGCAGATCGACACACGCACTTAGCTTGGTGTCATCTGCAAACTTACTGAGGGTGCACTGGACGCCCTCATCCAGGTCATCGATAAAGATATTAAAGAGGACCGGCCCCAGTACCGAGCCCTGGGGGACACCACTTGTGACCAGCCTCCAACCAGATTTGACTCCATTCACCACAACTTTTTGGGCCCGGCTATCCAGCCAGTTTCTAACCCAGCGAAGCATACGCCAGTCCAAGCCCCGAGCAGCCAGTTTCTTGAGGAGAATGTTGTGGGGAACGGTGTCAAAAGCCTTACTGAGGTCAAGGTAAACCACATCCACAGCCCTTCCCTCATCCACCAAGCGCGTCACTTTGTCATAGAAGGAGATCAGGTTCGTCAAGCAGGACCTGCCTTTCATAAACCCGTGCTGACTGGGCCTGATCGCCTGGTTGCCCTGCAAGTGCCATGTGATGACACTCAAGATAATCTGCTCCATGAGCTTTCCTGGCACTGAGGTCAAACTGACAGGCCTATAGTTCCCCGGGTCTGCCCTCCGGCCCTTCTTATAGATGGGCGTCACATTGGCTAGCCGCCAGTCAACTGGGACCTCCCCCGATAGCCAGGACTGCCGATAAATGATGGAAAGCGGCTCGGCCAGCTCCTCCGCCAGTTCTTTCAGTACCCTCGGGTGCATCCCATCCGGCCCCATCGACTTGCGCACATCCAAGCTCCTTAGCAGGTCGCCAACCATTTCCTCATGAATAGCGAAGGCAGGACACTGGGTTTTTGTTAAAGAGGTAACTGCATTCTGTTCCATTAACAATCAGTGTTGCTAGTATTACTGTGCAACAGTAATTAAATTAGCATATTATAATTTCTCTCTGTTATATACACTTTTTCATGTCTTGCTTACTTTACAATTAATTTTCACTTCATTGATCACTATGTTACAGGACACAAGCATTAATGGAAGATGACTATGCATAAATAAAAATAACTCATTAAGATGCCAATTCAGGAAGCTCGTTGGTGTTGTGTGCATCCAGTGTTTTATAGAACAACCCATTACACAATGCAAACCTTCTGTTGGAGCCCCTTTTTGTCTGTGGTTGTTTACACGTTCCGGACCTATACAGTGCCTCCTGTGGAGACAGGTGTAAGGGGAAATGCATCTTTGGGTAGATGTGAAAGTACCCCTTGCTAACAAGTGTCAGCATTTATTGACAATCTGTCCATTGATACAGAGGATACTATCTGGCTCATTCTCACTCTTTGCAACAAGTGGATAACCTTTGGCAAGTAAAGAAGATATATGGGGGGGGGGGGGGGGGGGGGGGGGTAAGAAAACCCAAACTGTGACCCTGGATTCCCTGATAAAAAATCAAGAAAGATCAGAAAACAAGCAGTAACAGCATTTCTGCTGCCATATTTCTGAATAGCTGTTCTTCAGATGAACGAGCTGGAGATTTAGCCTTCTGGATAATGATATGGGTTAGCTGTTCTGAAAACTTCAGGAAGATTCTAACTATTCTTCCAATTGAAAAGAAGAATAATAAAAAAGAACAGGAAAAAAACTGGAAATAACGAGATTTTCCTTCTCTTAGGAATACAATCAGCATACACAATGAAAAAGAAATTCCAATTACTGCATCAATGGTAACAGTAGAAAAACTTAAATAATTAAATGATTATTGTGTACAGGGGTTTCGATGGGATTTGTAATTCACAAAACTTTTTCAATTATTTAGATTCATAAGGTGGAAAATGGGAAAATTGAAAAGCAAATTGAAAATCCCACTAACCACTCCTGCAAGCCATGTACCTACACAGGCTCATGGCCGTATCCCTTTGCAGCTGCAGACATTTTAAGACAAAGTACATCTGTAGAGAGTGACTGCCAGAAAAACACTGTTGGGTTGGGAAAAAAATCATGTGATATAGGCCAGGGAATTAGTGAAAAGCTCAGAGATCATTTTAAAAGCTATCTAACACAATAACAAATGTTCCCTTGGCTGTTAATAGTTCATCAGGGACCAAGTCTTGCCAATAGGTTTATTTGATAGTTTGGCACATATTGCAATGAGCAGGTATAGTTGGATATTACTGGATTATTTTTTTACATTAACTGAGGTTTCAACTAACTAATTTTAAACAACTAATTTTAAAATGAATATTTCCTTTCACAATATTGAGATTTGTAAAATTGTATATCCAAAATTGAAAAGAATTAAATTTACAGTACTTTGATAAGTTGGATTTTTCATGAACAGCTTTTACTGAAAAACATTGCTTTTGAAATTTATTTGGAAACCAAGCCATATATTCTGACCAGGTATAGTTATGACTGAATCTTGTAATTTCAAGCATTGTAAATAATATGAACTTGACAGAAAGCTCATCAAAGTAAATGGAAAGAGTTCCACTGACTTTCATTATACTCTGTGTCTGGTAGTAAACAGCTTCACAGTTGAGTTCAAGTGTATTACAACGATTGGTTAATTATAGTATGTTTGTATTTGCTGTTTCATTGTCTGGTCGATCTATGAAAACTATTTTGATTAGATGCTTGTTCCACCATCTCAGGCTTAGCATGAAACGTATATGGTACTTTCAAAGGGTTTTAATATATGTAGGCTTTTTTAATCAACGTTTGCTTCTGAACATCTGCAGTAACTAGAAACATTTCCTCTACATACAGTTGACATCAGATGAGATCTCATACATTTTGGTATGCTCATAGCTGTATATACCTTAGTAGGTGTAATGTCTGTGTGGAACTGTGGGAAAAGAAACAGAAGGGTTACAAAAAGTTCATCAAAAAGAATTAAAAAAAAAAAAAAGAATAGGATGTGTAGAGATTACTGAAATCTGTAATCCCATGGAAAAGAGTATGACAGTACTTCATTAACCAATATGAAATGAGATGATGGTACTGTTAAAATTCTAAGGGATAGTCCTTGGCCATATATAAATCATCCTTGAAAGGATGAAAAGAAAGTCCACTTTTCCTCAGAGAATCTAAAAAAGCCAGAGGCTTATATACAAAGAGGTTGTTAAATAACAAAGTTGTAGCAGCCATTCACTGCTTTTGTATAGACCTGAAACTCAGTGAACTAAGGCAGTAGAAGGAAGTTTCACTGGATATGCTATACTGGTACAAAAAAATTAAGGACATGACACTTCTTTTAGAAAGTCTTCGGAGTACTTCCACTGACTTCTAAGGGATGACTACTGTTGGAGGACAATTACAGAAAGAGGAAAATCATGTTCCAGGCTTGTCCACCTTACAGATTTCACTGTCACTTAATTTTTAAAAAGTATATACACAAAGGACTCTTTTAAAAGAATAAAATGAGCCACTGAAAGTGCCTAAAGTCTCTTATCAGAGTTTCATCTGAAGCCTTCATATAGAAGAATAATAGAACCATCTATTTTGTAGATTTATAAAAATGATTTAGCTTGGATGATTGAGTTTTATGATGACTTGAGTTTGCTTCCTTCAGTTATAACATTAATTGCAATTTGGAGAGGGACATTGATTAGGTAATGTCACCCAAGCACCAGTTCTTAATGATGCAAAACGGAAGCCTCAGAACTAAACTGTGTTTTCAAAAATTGCTTTGCTCACTTGAGCTGTACATCCATACACTTTCAGTCCTGTCTTTAGCAGCTTGATGCCAGGAATGGTTTTGCTTCATTATTGTTATATGGAAGAAACAAGGGACAGAAAAACAAAGGGAACAGTTCCTGCCATATTTAGTGGAAGAGACTGTAGAGGGAGTTGGTTGAAAAAAAAAAAAAAAAAAAGTATTAATGCAAAAAAATGTTCAGAGAATTTGTGATATTTTGTTTAAATGTTTAGGGGAGTTATATTTTAATTTCTACAACCCCACCTGCTCAGCAGCCATAGGTAATTTGTTCTTTCCTCTTCCTTCTCTCACAGATTGTGAAGCACATATAATTATTCTTTTTTTCACCGCATGTAGTAAGCTTAATAAGGATTGAAATAACATACACAGCTTACCATATTACATATGTGTTAAAGGCCTAGGTTAACAAAAGCTGTGGGCTTGGGTTGGGGCCAGCAGAGCTATTGCAGAACTGTTTCATTACTAGAAGTTGGATTGATTGGCTCTTCTCCAATTCTTTCATTCAACATGGGTTTATTTCCTTCTAGCTGCTTTTAACTCAGCTACCTTTTTTTTTTTCTTTTTTTTTTTTCTTTTTTTTTTCTTTTTTTTTTTTTCTTTTGAAAACTGCAGCTGCAAGGGAAGTCTGACTTCTTAGGGAAAGGAGAAACAGAGATTTAGCAAAAAGCTCAGGATACCTTTCAAAAACAATGGAGGCAGAGGAGTAGAACTCACATAGAATAAACACGTTCTTTTCTCTTCTCCTGTTGGGAACTATTTCTTTTCTTCTCAAAGTGAAAAGTTATAGTAGTCAACATCATCTTGCTTTGAAATGCAAAATAAGAAAACCTCGCTGTAAGCAAAAGCAACAGCAAAAGTGTGTTCTACTTCTCAATGGTACATGCTTTTCAGTGACTGATATTTATACTTTTTCATCTCCCCTTCCAGTTTGTCTACAGAAGATTGATTCACAAAAGAATAATAAAACTATAAAACTATAGTTATAGATTGTCAAATGACAGTGCCACAGTTATTATGATATAATATGTCTTTTTTTCCTTTATTAAGAATTAAAATATAGGTGAATAAATCCCAATGAATTCCTTAATTAAAGGGGGGATGACTTTTAGTTCATGCCTGAGTAGTTCATGTTAATTTTTTAATAAATACTAATTAATTAATAAAAAGAAATCTTTCAACAAAGGAGAAGGAAAAATATCACATGAATAAATCTATCACTTAAAACTGAACCTTAATAGAAAACAATTTACAAGGAATCCATTGCCGGAAATGATTACCTTAGTTTCTCAGTCTGTTAAAAAAGAAATGAGTGTCAATTTTGTTGACATCAGAAGGACCCATTCCTGATTTGATAAATAGTTTGACTTATGCTGCAAACTGGAAAGAACATATGAAAATTGTTTTATGCTTAAGAATATATATATATATTTTTTAGTTAATACAGCTTGGAAAATTGCCTGAAGAAGAATATATACAAGATAATATTAAGTATACATATAAAAAATAGAGATACATATACATATAGAGATAAATATACATATAAAATATAGAGATATGCAATTTTAAATGAGTTTTCTCTTCATTTAAAGTCTTTTTTAAGCACTGGTTAAAAAAAAAAAAAAAAAAAAAGTCATACCAAGGATATTGTATGTATTGCTGCATTGTATTTTTTAGGGATTCCATAGCTAACATAAAATAAACAAAATTGGGCATATGAGAAATACAAAGATAATTTGTAGGCCAGGAGAAGTTTAGTCTCTTCTGGAAGACACTGTTCCAAACACTAATTAGTCTTGCTTAATTAGACTCTGCTCAGAACCATGTTGATGCAACCATACTATTTCCAGTTCTGGAGCTAACTCTGAGGACCCAGGATGGGTGTTTCTACTCTGCCTTTACTTTAAGCAGTGTCAGCCTCTCCTCCCTGAAACAGAGTCCAGGTGCTGCGGCCACAAGACAAAGCCTCCTCCAGCCTTTATTCTCCAGCAGTGCCCAGAAGGCAGGTCAGGAAGACAGATAATGATGACCTTTTCCTTCCAGACACACTCCAGGCCCCAGTTTCTGACCTAAAGCCAGAGGTGGAATGTCTGTGCTTACTAGTCTCCAGTGATTTTTTTTTTTTTTTTCTCCTAGGAATTTATTTAATCTCTTCGTAGTCTAATATAAACTTTTTAACATTGGAGGTTCAATTCTGGTACATAATAAGTATCTTGTTTTTATTTTGTTGTGTTCTGTTTGCTTATTTTTTTGAAAGGAAAAAGTTGCTCTCCATTCACCATGTTCCTACCATTCATATTTTTATAAATATCTGTCACTAACAGTGTTAAAGCAGAATAGGACAGGACAGGACAGGACAGAGTAGAGAGTGGAGTGGATTGGAGTAGATTGGAGTGGATTGGAGTGGATTGGAGTGGAGTGGAGTGGGGTGGAGTGGAGTGGAGTGGAGTGGAGTGGAGTGGAGTGGAGTGGAGTGGGGTGGGGTGGGGTGGAGTGGGGTGGGGTGGGGTGGAGTGGAGTGGAGTGGAGTGGAGTGGAGTGGAATGGAATAGAATGGAATGGAATGGATTGGAATGGAATGGAATGGAATGGCATGGAATGGAATGGAATGGCATGGAATGGAATAGAAAAGAAAAGAAAAGAAAAGAAAAGAAAAGAAAAGAAAAGAAAAGAAAAGAAAAGAAAAGAAAAGAAAAGAAAAGAAAAGAAAAGAAAAGAAAAGAAAAGAAAAGAAAAGAAAAGAAAAGAAAAGAAAAGAAAAGAAAATAATTCAGTTGGAAGAGACCTACAAATATCATGAAGTCCCACTGCCTGACCACCTCAGGGCTAACCAAAAATGAAAGCATATTATTGAGGGAATTGTCCAAATGCCTCTTGCACACTGACAGACATGGGTCATCAATCACCTTGCTAGGAAGCCTATGCCAGTGTTTGACCACCCTCACAGTAATGAAATGTTTCCTAAAGCCTGGTCTGAGCCTGCCCTGACACAGGTTTGTGCTGTTCCCATTTGTCCCATCATTGGTTCCCAGGGAAAGCACTAACAGCACTAGTATGAAATAAACTTGAATGTGTAAACTAGAAGTGCAAAGAGAGTTTGGATCCTAAAAGTTGTGTCAGGCTCTTCAGAAATGTCTTTTTAGGGCTTATTAAGAAGTATGAAAAAAAAAAAAATATATGTTCCAAGTCTCTCAGAAATGGACAACATGACAAAAATATAATGTAGCTGGTGTTCTAAATAATAACTAAATAATGTAGTGTAAGGTCAGAAACAAAAACAAAAACAAACAAACAAACAAACAAACGAAAAAGCAGTTTCTGGTGGGCTTGTCAAGAAAACACAGAAAAAAAATGTTAATAAATGTAATATTTCTTGACAGAATGCTCTGTCCCAGTGTTCAGTTTCATAGTCAAGAAATGCAGAAATTAAAACTAATGTATTACTCATCTCAGAGATGAGATGAAGTGTAAGTAATGACTGAAATATTAACAGAGGGCCTCTCTCTGGGCTGCATGCCACTGGTATCCTGCTTTTTTTTTTTTTTTTTTTCCTTCTGAATATTCCAGTCTTTCTAATTCCTTTTCTTTTTCCAGCTTTCTTTTTAACATCAATGATTTTGTTTCAGATATGTGTGCATCTCCTTTCCTCTGAATTATTTCTGAGCAAATATTTCCATATTTTCCCACCTCCATTAGATGTTCCTTCAATATTCTTTACAATTCTCATTAATGCATCTTCATCTCTTTCCTTATTCCTTATTCCTGCTTTGCCATCAGTCTTTTCCTGATTTTTCTCATGTATTAGTTCTTCCACCATCTTTTCCCCATTTTCTTAAGTCCATACTCCTTTCCAGATAATGACACTCCTGTTAAACTCCATGACGAAAGGCAGGGGGGATTGCACTGCTTCTTGGAGAAATCCAACTCTCTTGAGAGTGGAAGGTCTTTTTACTCTGGTTTTCCTTCAGAAGTTTCTTTTACACAATAGATACCAAAACACTTCATTCCCTTATGAAAAGGGACTTACAGGGGAATAGATCCTGCCACTAACACCCTACAAAAGAACAAAATGACATATATTGTGACAGAAAATAATCTTCAGTGTAAGAGGATCTCTCTTTCATTCAGAATCACAGGATATTGGTCCATTTACCCAAAAGATCATTTTGACCCAAATCTGTGAACATGTTCCCATATAACAATGGGGAGCATTCATTCTAATCCTCGGAGGAGATCGAAATGTTATCAGTTACTTGTATTATTGGTACTTTAATGCAATATGTGTCACAAAAGGTTACCTTTTCATTTAAGATTGTCCTCCATATTATGTCATGCTTCATCACATAATGTGCTGTCAACAGACATAGTAACAAAGGACAAGCTGATGTGGCGTGACAGGATGGGCAGAGGTCACTTTGATACTACATGTGATGTAGTTTTTCCAGAATGTGTCAGCAATGTTGCAGTCTAAATATTTTAAGCTTCCTGCTTTCATATGATTTTATACAGTTGAGCCATCTCTTTGCCCCCATATTTTGGTGATATGCTGTGTACCATTTCACTCAATTCTCCTGGGAGAGCTATTTTATGTAGTCTTCTCATTGGTAAGGATCGAGGTGCAGAAGTCCCTTTAGTCATTTATGACTCCTCATAGGAGTGTTTGAATACTGGGTACCACAGGTTTCAGAATTAGCTTTGCTTTTACAGTACATTAAGTGACTTCTTGCAAATATATGGAGAATTTGCTTTGCTCGTGTCTGCTGATTTTCTACCTTTTTAGCCTCACCATCTGCCCAAGGAGTAAAATTTAATTATTAACCTTAGGATCTGGCTCTTGGATCATGGCACCACCACCCTTCTGAAGACTGGGCAAATTAATTCATTCAGTTTTCTTTTTACCCTACAGTTCACCATGAAGAATATCATATGTTCTTTACCTATACTGTTTCCATAAAAGGGGGAGAAATTATCTGTTTCTGGCAGTTGAGCATATTTGAGTTCAGTAAGTTAAAAATCTAAAAGCTAAAAAAAGAAGACAGATTTCTTTAAAGGAGGATATAGCTATTAGGCAGCAGTGGTTCAATTATGCAGCTAAATTCAATGTACATCTGGATTGCTCTTCTGTTCCATGGAAATAGTCATGAAATAGCTAGACACTTTCAAATGGTTCTTTGATTTCATTCCCCTGCAGTTACTGCTCTGTAGTCATGCTACTAGAGAGGTACTTGGGAGAAAAGAAGGTAAATATAATTGAGCACCACCACTCAGGAATACAGCCGAGGAGTAGCATCGTTTTTGAGCTGTGTGATCATTGCAAGAATGGGTTAATTCGTAGCTAGTTTTTCTCCTTCTAGTTACAATCTATGTCAAGTGAATAAATGAATTTGTCCCATTTTCACTTCTCATTACAAGGTTTGTCATGAAAAGTGAGTTATCACAGGATTTTATTGCCTGATGTATTTGGTGAATTATGACAGTGTGCAGAGGACATTTAACCTCTTTCTGTATTGTGTGCCTTGACTGACTGACTGTTGCTGAGCATGGAAGGTGGTACACAGGAATTCAGTGCATTATTTCTTTGCATACAAAGTCAAAGATGACTCTTCCACACAGCAAGGAAAAAAGTTGCATCACGTTAAAGTGCATATCATGTCAAAGTTACATGATTGCGTAATGCTATCCCTATGAAAGAGTCTTGCAAATTTAAAGTGAAAACAAACAAACAAAACCCTACCTAATATTGCAAGTTGTGGTTGTATGTAGAAGTGCTTAGCATAGTTAAAACATTTGCCTTGTAAAAGCAACTGCTTTTACCTTGCCTGAGTTCTGACCTCCAGGATGTTGTTTCTCTGTGGTGCATTTGGTTCTTTGCCTCTGTGTTGAAAACATTAGCAAGTACAGCGGGTATTACTCCTCAGGAGAAACATTGCTATTTGTTAATTTTCTGATAAGGTCATATGTCAATAGGACCATCACTTTCTACTTTGCTGCTGCTACCAAATACCTCCCAGAACATCGTCCAACTAAAATACCCAGGAAAGAGGGACAGCAGAAAGCAGATGGAACATTTTAACCATCTGTGTTTTGGTTTTCACCCTATCACTCATCTACAGCTAGGACTATTATTTTGAATATTTAGGGATTGAGGAAAAGAGGATTGATTTTCCCGTATAAATGTTCAAGAAACATTTCTCCTTATCACACGTTACAGGTATTATCATAATGTTCTTTCTCCAGTACTTCTAGGAATGATAATAATGGCCATTACATTAAGGTTATCAACATAATACATAAATAAATCATTGCTAATAATTAACTTTCAGGATAGAAAGAAAGAATGCAGCCCCAGTGTAAATGAAGACACTGTAGACTGCAATCACAGAAATGTGATGGAATCACACTATACTAGCTAGTGCTAACAGAGGAGTTCAAAGCAATGTTGGCTCATCAATAAACCCACATCTTGAAATTTACTGTTTATAATTTCCCTCCTTTGACTTGGCAAGAGGTTTCAGCTGCTACTAAAATATAGTAGACACATGAAGTACCTCTGGACCTAGGTACATGAAGTACCTAGGACCTCTGTGCTGGAAGCAGAAACTTCCTCAGTGAGAGATAAAGAACACAGCTACATCAGGAAAAATCAGACACCATGGTCTCTGGCTTTGAGGCCAACTGCCATGGCTCATGCAAATCTGCTGCTCTCCATTAGCAGAACTGAGCTAATGCACTGGAGAAATCTTGCAGACACTAGAAGGACCGCTTGCCTTTAGGATAAGTAGAAAAGAAAGAGGAATATTTCCTTAAAGAGCTGCAGATCCTTTCGTGAGCTATATAACGGATATCAAATGTGTATGTTGCTCTCACACGAACCTTTGCCAGGTTTTAACTGGAAAGAGTACACTGAATGGATAAGCTTTCTGAAGCTGTTCATGGAACCAGTCCCATTGCCTTTGCAGAAGTAAGCACTATTTTACAAGGTAAAAGTCACAGAGCTGGGGTCAATCAGTAATGTAGACAATCGGCATCATAAATAAGTTTTTTCCAAGGACGACTACATGTAATTATCCATGCAGCCCTACACGGGAAAGCAGATCATCTTCATTTCTTTAATCAGTCCCAAGCAATCGAATAGAACATGCAGAAAGTTTAATGGGTTTTAATCAAAACCCACAATCATCTTAATCTAATGTTATAAAGATACTATCAGTTCCCCATGATACCATCTTCCAATCGTGCCCTGCATGAAAATATAAACAAATCATTTGTAAAGACTATTTATTAAAGACATTTATTATAGAATGAGAAGGTCTAAAACAGATTTATGGGTAGTCAAAACATTATTCCTTACAATACAATCCATTAGCTGTGCATAAACATGTTGAAGCAATTTAGATAATGTGGGTAATGGTGGAACAGACAATATCACTACCCGAGGGTAAAATCATTCAGAGACTGGTGTCATTCAGAGCTTCATGTCCAGATGTAAACTGACTACTTGTAATAACCACTTAATCATAGGAAGGCAAAAGGGTGGGGAGAGAGCAACCAAAGGTGTTGCCATGTTCAGAAATCCAAATCCATCCATTCTGACCAAACAACCTTAAACAATCACAGAATCACAGAATCATCTAGGTTGGAAGAGACCTCCAAAATCACTGAGTCCAACCTCTGACCTAACACTAACAAGTCCTCCACTAAACCATATCACTAAGCTCAACATCTGAACGTCTCTTAAAGACCTCCAGGGATGGTGACTCAACCACTTCCCTGGGCAGCCCATTCCAGTTCCTCACAACCCTTTCAGTAAAGAAGTTCTTCCTAATATCCAAACTAAACCTCCCCTGGCACAACTTTAGCCCATTCCCCCTCGTCCTGTCACCAGGCACGTAGGAGAATAGACCAACCCCCACCTCGCTACAGCCTCCTTTAAAGTACCTCTATAGTGTGATAAAGTCGCCCCTGAGCCTCCTCTTCTCCAGACTGAACAGTCCCAGCTCCCTCAGCCATTCCTTATAAGACTTGATCTCCAGACCCCTCACAGCTTCGTTGCCCTTCTCTGGACTCGCTCGAGCACCTCCATGTCTTTCTTATAGCAAGGGGCCCAGAACTGAACACAGTACTCGAGGTGCAGCCTCACCAGAGCCGAGTAAAGGGGGACAATCACTTCCCTAGCCCTGCTGGCCACACTGTTTCTTATGCAAGCCAGGATGTTGCATCTTTCTGTTTAGTGAAAAACGTGTAGAAAAAAATGGAAGGAGGAAAGTAACATTATTTTGCTTGGTGTGATGCTGGAACATTGTAAATCTTATCCCAGAGCAGCTACGGAAAGCAACTAATCCTGATGAAGTTCTTGGAACGATAGAGGGTCAGCATTCACCAGCTTCAGCAAGGAATGTCTTACTGGCCCTAGAAAGGTGTCACTAAAAAAATCAGAGGAATATGTTCTGTGTATCCAAAGGGATTAGGTCTAAAAGCAATAGTAAGCAATAGAATGAGCATTTGATTGCTATGGCTATTTGTGGTTAATACTGCAATCCATAAAATTCTTCTAAAACTGTATTTTTGAGGGAATTGAGAACTTGCAAATTATCTTGATTTAAAACATTGTGTCTACTTTTAGATCACCTAAACTCTCTTCAAGGCAGTGAACATGAACTGGTTTTAGAATCATAGCGTGGCTTAGACTGGAAGGGACCTTAAAGATCATCTAGTTCCAAAACTAGAACTTTTTAGGAAGCTATATCATATAGATTGCTATATTTTCTCTTCACAGGGTGGAACTTCCTAAACCAATTTTAAATTAACAAAATCACAGTCCTTTTACATGAATCCCTTTGAAATCTATTTTTGATTCTGACCAACCACACACTTAGGAGTGGATCCTGTCTAGACTCACAAGGAACAGTTATAGATATCTCCAGAGGTCCCTTCCATCATAAAACATTCTGTGATTATATGATTTACTGTGTGAAGATTCACAGAACCATAGAATCACAGAATCACAGAATTGTGGGGGTTGGAAGGGACCTCAAGAGATCATCGGGTGCAACCCCTCTGCCAAAGCAGGTTCCTTACAGCAGGTTGCCCAGGTAGGCATCCAGACAGACCTTGAATGCCTCCAGAGAAGGAGACTCAACAACCTCCCTAGGCAGCCGGTTCAAGTGCTCCATCACCCTCACCGTGAAGAAGTTCTTTTGCATGTTGGTGCGGAACTTCCTGTGGTCCATTTTGTGGCCATTGGCCCTAGTCCTGTCCCCACAAACTACTGAAAAGAGGTTGGCCAAATCCCACTGTCTCCCACACTTAAGATATTTGTAAACATTGATAAAATCCCCTCTCAGTCTTCTCTTCTCAAGGCTGAACAGAGCCAGGTCTCTCAGTCTTTCCTCATAGGGAAGTTGCTCCAAACCCTGTATCATCTTTGTGGCCCTCTGCTGGACTCTTTCTAGGACATGCCTGTCTTTTTTGTACCGGGGAGCCCAGAACTGGACACAGTACTCCAGGTGAGGCCTGACCAGGGCAGAGTAGAGGGAGAGGGTCACCTCCCTTGACCTGCTGGCCACGCTCCTTTTTATGCATGCCAGGATCCCATTGGCTTTCTTGGCCACCAGGGCACACTGCTGGCTCATGGTCAACCTGTTGTCCACCAGGACCCCCAGGTCCTTCTCTGCAGAGCTTCTCTGCAGCAGGTCATCCCCCAGCCTGTACTGATACGTGCGGTTGTTCCTTCCTAGGTGTAGGACTCTACACTTGCTCTTGTTAAACCTCATTTGGTTTCTTCGTGCCCAGCTCTCCAGCCTGTCCAGGTCTCGCTGAATGGCACCACAGCCTTCTGGCGTGTCGGCCACTCCTCCCAGCTTTGTATCATCAACGTACTTTCTGAGGCTGGTCATTATTCCCCCATCAAGGTCGTTGATGAAGATGCTGAACAAAAAATTCTTGTTCTGTCTGTTGAAACCATGTCTCAGGGATAATTTTCATCATTTTTCTCTGACTGCAGGAGGAGGAGTGTATGTGTGTGAAGCTGTGGTAAACGTGATTTGTATTATATAGCTGACTGACTGCTGTCTCTTAGTGAAGAATGTAAATTTGACTGCAAAAGTTACAATTTACTTTCTGAAATATAAAGTGCAGGTCTTGAGGACTGTTTATGACTGATTTTCTAGCAATGATCAGGGAATAATACTAACTTATTTTTTAACAGTTGCGTCTTCATCATGAGCCAGATTCAAGATTGCTTGAGCTCAATAAGAGTTTCTTCCTGCCCTTCTTCAGATATTTCAGTGTGCTTTGGTTTAGGTCCCTGAAATTTTATGTCCACCATCAACAGAAGGAGGTTCAGTATGTCAGCGAGGGTCTAGACTTTCTCTCTTCTGTTTCTGTGGCAAAGAAATAATCTTTTGATATTATTTTTGTCTTGAACAGCTAAGTGAAAAATGTTCATTTTCACAGGTATATGGTTTGTAGGGATTATTCAGAAATGTGCCCACCCATATCACATAAAAATAGGATCACACTGAAGTTGATAATTAAGCAGGCATGTTGTAACCAGGTCATTTAACTCAGTTGTATAGAAAGGATTTTAAAAGGAATAGTGATCTAATATATAATGGAAATTGTTCAAATACCAAATTTTGGTGAATCCTGCTTCTTATATTGGTTTTCCAAAGTCAAAACGTAATGTATTTTCACCCACTTCTTGGACAATTGTATGCCAAACAGTAATGTTTATTGATCACCATTCTTTTATCACTTCCCATTGACCATTTGTGTCCGTAGTCATGCATAAGGACTATTGACTGTGTAGTAATTACCCTCTAATGGAAGTCAGCTAAGGTCACTGGTACAAACTTGCCCTTCTTGATTTTTGTTAATTTAGTTTATTGGGATTTTGTTTTTCTCATTTTCAGTTTTAGAATAGATTTCCTTTTTGGTGCCTTTTTACATGCCATGCAATATTTAAGTTGTTTACAAGCTGTGAAGAACCTTCAATTTTATCACTTGTCTAAAGAATATTTATTTCCACTGTTGCTATGTGCTAGTCTGCAAGAATATGATATACATTTTTCTGGGTAAAATCTAAAGTGCAAATAATTAGTATAAAAAATGCAACATACTCAGAGAGACTGTAAGTATTTGTTTCCCTTTGGGATACTGGTAGACTGTAACTCAGATTGCAAATCCTCTTTAGAATTCATAATGAATTTATCTTTCTGTAGAAGCTACTGGAGTGCGAGCAGGGTGAAAGTGTTTGAAGACATTGGTCAGAACTTTAATTCTGGTCTTATAGTCATAGTAGCTGAGCCAGCACAGTGAGTGGGAGTCTTAATTTACTACTGAAGTGTGGGTTCACAATGAATTACTACACTCCACAAGCAAATAATTAGAGACGAAACTAGGAGATGGGTCTATTGTTTGTTACACTTGTCTGCTATCTCTGAAATTGAATCCCGAGTTGTTCCAGGGAGAGGTCATATCTTCCAATTCACTTTCACAGAACCTAGCACTCCGGGGCCTGATGCTTCTTGAGTATGTCTTTGGCAATCACAGAATTTATGATAAGCTGTAATACAGTTAGTTCACTCAGGCATCATATTGCAACAAATGTGGGTTACATCCAAGAATGCAATTCTGGAGGGAGCAAAAGTAATTAGCTGATATCTTGTTGTTGTTGTTGATTTTTAATTGAATTTTGTGTTTAGGTCAATTTTCATGCCCACATGTGCAAAAGAATCTTACATTTTATGGTCACACATATCTGAAACATCACCCAAAGCTGCTTAAATTACCAGACTTCCCTTTTCTTTAGTGGGTTTGTTTGTTTGTTTATAAAGTGTATGTTTTTTCATCTCTGGATTGCCTTTTTTCTAACCCTATGCTATGAATATGTTCACATAGCTTCTGAAACAAATGAAATTTCAAGTGCCTTCTTTTCCAGGCAGTTCACAGTAATAGTGTTGGTGGTTTAATGAGTGACTGAGCAGTTAGGACATATTTGTGAGTACATTGAAACCATGTCTATAAATTAGGAAGCATACTTTTAAAATTATTGACTGCAAAAGATACAAAAGATTAGCTGGCATGTAGAGGAAAATGAAGCAAATAATTTTATTAATTATTCTTTGACCTACAATTCCATTAGAGATACAAAGTCGAGAGGGTTGCAGAAAATATGTTGAAGTAAGTTAGACACTTGAATTTTTGCTAAACGTAGAATGAGTTTCAGAAAGTATTTCATTCATTTCAGGCATTACTGACCTCAGAACTACTGGCCTTACTGCTTCAGCTTTGGAAATCTGAAATTCCCTATGGCTGTTGTTCACAGTGACCTTTACATTGGCTCATTGTCCATACTTGACATAGGTCAGGCAGACAAAAGCTGCTTTCCTCTTGTCAGTCAAACTGAGTTCTTTATAATTTGTCCTTTAAGGCCATGTCATGCCTTTTGTGAGTCTTTTGGACATGACAAATCATATGAGAATGCATTACTTGAGGAAGGCCAAAATACAGTATCCTGTTGAAAGAACTCAGAAAATCACTTCAGGTATTTACTGCTGATGTGCAAAACAAAGCAAAACAAATCATGATTCATTAGAGGTTCACATGGTTCAGTTATTCTAGCCCTAAGATAAAGCTTACTGTTTGATTTGCCCTATGAATGTATCTTAAGATAGTGTTACCATGAAACATCTATGGATGAGAAACTACTTTCCTGATCCCCTGAGAGGGAAGCAATAGAACCCACACCTGTCTGCATAGCTGTATATATGATTTTAGCTGGTAAAGTACAATCAAATGCCTCTTCAGAGAAGATGAACTTCAAATATTGCCCACAGCTACATGTTTTTTTCCAGACCAGAGATGATGTGCACCTTGCTCTCATCAAAGAAGCAGAACTAGCATATGACTTTTCATTAGTCGTCTGAATGCACGTTGTCTGCTGTTACGTTAACACTCTCCTGTGAAAACAAACCAAGCATGCCTAAAGGGTGTTTAGCTGAGAATGAATGATTTTTGGTGTTAAATACATGGGCCAGAGGTAACACGTTGTTCAGTGTGGGGTGGTAGAATCAGGCTTTTCCTGATTTTTGCTCAACAGTCAGGTGTTGCTAACTACTGGGTTCAATTTCAGGGTCGATGAACTCTAATGAAAGTGATAACATTAATTCCGAAAAGGAAAAAAAAAAAAAAAAGGCAGAAGCTTCAGCAAGTAAAAATGGTAGAAAAGGGAATAGATTAATAAGTTCGTGGTAACAGAGCTACTCAAGAGAAGAAAATGTCATCTGTATAGTAAACCAGATTTTATTATATTGAAAATGTCTTCCAGTTACCGTGCTTATATATGATGTCAGCTGACATCCTGGCTGTAACAGTTTTTGAAAGGAGCTAAGAATCAGCCAATGTGGCTGAGATCAGCAGTTAGCAACTTCTCTTAGGATTAAGACTGAGCTGCAAAGTAGAATATGTCTCAGCTCTCTAAGTGGTTTTGAAAAAAAATATATATATATAAAAAAAAAAAAATCAGGCTACAATGATGGCCAGCTCTTTGTACATTTGCAAAGTGCAGTTTCACTACCTTCTCCTTCATTACTTAAATTGTTTTACACTTCTGTCATACCAAGAAAGCAATTTAAAAATGCTTAAGGTTGGATTCATCCCCATATTCTTATGAAGTTTAAAAACAAGTTGCAAAAAAATTTCTTTCTTGCAGGCACTTTCTGTAAAGGGTAAGATTACAGAAGTCAGAGGTAAACATGTTCAGACAGCAAGTAAACCAATCCAAAAGTAGATGTTCAATGTAGCATGTTCATATGACCTCCCAAAGCCCTAGGTTTTGCTTAATAAACATATCTGTTCTGCCTTAACCAGGAGTTTCACATAGTTAAGTGCTAGAGAGTCAGATAACTCCTACTTGGTCAAAACAACCATTGATTTCAAGGACTTTCAAAAATGAAGGATCAGACCCTATACTGGGTCCACTAAGTTCTGCTCAGCTGACAAGCATATTGCATTTTGCCTGATGTCTCACTATAATTCTTGTTCTAGTTGCATTTACTGATGGAATAAGGACAGCTAGAGGACTCTTACCTGAGCAGCTCATTCAGCAGTATTAAGTGAACTTTGTTTTATGTTCAGACAGTTTAGCAATGATGCCTTTTATATGACTAATTTATGTCAAACATGTCAAGAGTGTTTTTTCAGACGTGCTGCATCCAGTATGGCATCAGCTAGCTGCCGTTCAATACACAGGCGCATACCTAAGTGGACAAAGTATTGAACATATATGTCAGGCCAGAGGCATTCCTACAAAGGAAATCCAGTAGAAGCAAAAAACTGGCAGCACCCCAATATACAAAGTGGATTTTCCTGAGAATTTCTTGTAATTTTCTGTTTTTCAGCATCCCGTATTATAACTTAATTTTATGGTACTATAACATTTGACTCATATTTTTTTATTCCATTCACACAGGGAGACAATGAAAACTGGTGAAAATTTGTAATGAATCATGAAAAGAATGTGTGGCCATTTTTAAGATAACTGACATATGGCATTTTAAATGATGTAGTCATTGTCATGAAATCCAAGGTTGTATCCCAATAATCATCCCAAATCATTTTACTTGAAATGTGGCTTTTTTTTTTTTTTTTAATCTATGGTTAATAGCTGCAAGAAAACTGAACTGACCTAAACACACCATTTGTAAAAATTGTCATACAACAAGATTCAGAGCCCCAGCATGGTGGTTTTTCAAAGGGTGTTGGGTTTATAAAAGTATCTAAAACTGCATATGCATGCTTACAGCTATTTTTAAAAGTACATTATGCTAGGTGTGTAGTTCACACTAAGACGGCCATCACCTGCCCCTCATGCACAAGGAACATATCATTTCCTCAATACCCAGGGAACAAAGAGACACAGAGGAAGAAGAGAAAAGAGTTTATTCCTTTTTAGCTATACTGATGCTTCATAAAACACTGGAGAACTTTATTGTCAGTGTAGTCCGAGGCACCAGAACATGTAATAAATCTATGGCATTGAAAACAGCCTGAGGAATACTAGGTCAGTTTGTAGTGCAATGCCTCTGAGACTTCGTTAACGTCTGAAGAATCACTGCATTCTCCAAAATCATCTGCTCTTCTAACTAGTTCTTTATTGAACACAACTTGGATGACTTCAAATTATGTCTTTGCTAATTTTCTCTTTAAGTCACTACATTCAATAAATATAACATTAAAATAGCTACCTTTCTTCAAAATTGAAGAATAGTCTTCAGTATGGGTAAGGCTGCTACAATATTTAACAGAACACACTAGCATAGATTATGTGTTAGGCACTGTCACTGTAGGACTCCTCGAGGCTGGAAAGGTTTCAGATGCAAAAGAATTAAAATGAGACAGACATTAGCATGTGTTTGTGAGCCATGATAGGTATTATTGATCCTAATGACTTACCTTAGACACTAAATTAGAAACCTGATATTGTGAGGCTGATAATTTTGCAGGTCAGACAATCTATCAGGGGAAAAAATAAAATAATAATATTAAAATATCCTTCTTGAGACGTGGAGAGAAACAATTCTGTTTTGAAGCAGCTTCCATATCATAGTAAGCAATTTCATTAATTTGCTGTAAAAGCAAGAGTTTCTGTAATAAAAAATAAAAATAAAAATAAATGTTTGCTTTCTTTTAGGAAATGGTATCAAAGTTACACATCATTTTCTTACATTCTGGAACTTTTTGACAGTAGGATAAAGGAAAATTTTTGCTTGAATATTTTAAACCAGTTCTGCATTTGGCTTTGAAGAATTTGCATTCTTTCTACCTATATTCTTACCAAATTCTACATGACTGATACTTAGGCAAATAGGTATTTAAAACCAGTATCTGTAGACCATAGAACATTTGGTGAATAAGCTCACACGAGAGAAAATACAGCAAAGCTTGGAAACTAGTCAGAGTATTTTACTAGTCATGTAGCTTCAGTTCTAGGACTGTCAGTCTGGATGCTTTCCACAACAAGTTTTAAAGAAATTTAACTAACAAAGAAATTTAGCATAATCCCATAAAACCAGACTTTGATTAGAAATACTGTTAGAAATATTGATTAGAAGTACCTCCTGTCCTTTCTTCTTCCCATAGAATATATCTGGAGAAAAGAAAAAAGGGGGAAAACATGAGACTGGGAAAAACATTGATGAGCATTGGCAAAAATCAATCAATCAATCAATCAATCATTTTTAAGGCAAACGTAATACTTTTTTCATGGTAAAAGACACTTCTTGCTTCCAGACTTGTTGGAGGAGACTGATCAGGCTTCATCATGACAATCAGTGAATAAGAGCAAGAATTTCTTTTATGTCTTTATAACATAAAGCAATAGAGCTCCTTTTTTTCCTAGCAAAAGACTCATATAAGGAGTAGGCTGGAAATAAGTTTCAGACTAGTTTGTAACTCCCCTATTCAATGTAGAGAACTTGAGCTTTTAAGTGCATATGTAGGAAGGGTGAAGCAATTTAATGTTGTTGTAGATGAGCAGCAAATTACAACCCCTGAAAGCAAAGAAATAAGGAAGACGTTATGATTTAGATGTGTTATGGTACTTCCTAGGGCTATTCCTGGCTAAATGCTACTCATACATCATCTCTTGCTTTTGGCTGTATATGAAGTCAAAACTAGATCCTGAAAGTGAAATTCACGTGGAGAAATCCTAGCCCCACTCAAGTCAGTGAAGAGTCCCACTGGTTTAAATTGAACCTATATTTCACACCTAGCATTTGAACAGTGTGATTGGAAGTATCTGTTCCAAATATTTAATGGGCTTAAAATAGCACAGACAGCCTGGCAAAACAAGGGTGTACCTTATTCATAAAAAATGGCAAGATTGTAGTTAAGTGATGTTCATAAGGATTTAAAAAAATAAAATAAAATAAAAATAAAATAAAAATTAAATAAAATAAAAATTAAATTAAATTAAATTTCCTGTGTAGCTTTCTCACATTAAAAAATAATTAAAAAAAAAAAAGATTTAGAGTAGTGTTAGTGAGAGGTTAGCCTCAGAAAGTAATTTAATGTGAATATCATTATTAAAATCCCACTGCTTCAAATGATTTTTTTCAGATTAATTAATCTGCTGAGATATAAAATTATCTGATTTATAACTATGTATTAGTAGATCTGAAATGTCAGTTATTATCTCCCTGCTTAATGCTTAGATTGTTATATAATTTTATGCAGCTTCTAGAGGAGGTTCAAAAGGAAGAGAAATAAGAATGTTCTGGCTACCATTACAATTAGATTTCCAGCACAGAGAATATCACGCAAGGTTACATTTTCTCTGATTAACATAATCTGAAATAAGATATCATAGTGTTAGTAATTGGCATGGTAAATAGTTTCATTTACAAGAGTCATTTCTTGTTTAATGGAAATGCAGGAACTAAATACATTGGAAAGAATTTAGAATGCAAAGATTTTGTTTCAGCAGGAGGCTTAGTCATTGTGGTGTAAATTCCATTAATAAATAAACTGAAAGCAGCCTATTGTCTATAAGACAGCACAAAGATACTAATCCTAGAGGTTGTACATTAAGTAAAAATGCTTCATAGATAGCAACATCTTGAGCTGATGCTGGGCAGTGTGAACAAATCACTGGCAGTGCATTTTTTTTGTTAGTGATCATGGGGTTAGTAATTACTGGAGATGTAGTCTTCTTCATACTGCCTGGGAATTAGGAGCCTGCCTGTTATTGCTAGGCTCACTTTGACTCTGAGAATGACCAGAAAATCCCTTACTGTGCTGGTTAATTCATAATTTACCAAATTTGGTGATTGACTTCATTGGAGCCCTACATTTACCCTGCTCTTGACATAACCTTGTCCTTTAGACATCATTTTCTTGAGGTAAAATATTCTCATTTCAGTACCTGTCCTGCTTTGCTCTAAAATATGGTGCACTACCTTGTGTAGAGAATACATTAATTCCTGATGGGATTTCTGTGTGCAAAAATATTAGATAAGCAGAATCCAGGACAGTATTATTTGAGGAGAACTATTTTCTCGCACACCAGCACCACTGGGGTTTCTGCATCCAGTTCAAAATGAGTAGCATGGAGGGAATGTGGCTTCTCTATCCCATTGTCCATGAAGACTAAGGGCATCTCCTGATAAAAAAAAAAAAAAAAAAAAATTTGATACCTAGACACACATACACACAAAGAAGAAGTTACCTTTCAGTTAGGATTTTGATTTTGAAGAAAAAGCAAAACACAAACAACACAAGAAATACCAAACTGAGCCTTAAGACCTATCTCTGTAAGGAAAGAGCATCTCTCTTCTGCTATTGCAGTTTGCAAAATCAGCTGTGGAGCTAGCAGGAGGTCACATTTAGCAGAGACGCCAGCAGCTGGCAATGACCAAAAAGCCTAGCTCTCACTTTACCTTGTGTCAGTTACTTTTTTTTTTTTTTTTTTTTTGGTAACTGCATGATATTAGCACAGTTAGAATATAAATCTCAGTGTTGAATGTTGTAAACCTACCTTATGCCCTGAATGTCTCTAGAGTCAAAAAACGTAGGAACTTTTTCTGTAGCTGTTAAGGCCAAGAACAATAGCTAGCTTTGCTCCTAAATCAGGCTCCATTTTAGAAAATCACTGAGCCATCAGGCAGAGAATCCACTGATTTGGGATTCAGGCTCAACGTCAGGTATTTAGTTGGAAGCATTCTGCCCAAGCACAGTTAATTTTATATCTTCAGCAATAAAACAAGTGAAAAACTCTCCAATCACTTCTACTCATTTCACAGATGTGGCTGGAACTATTGTTCTATTTATATCACAGCCTCCTTATATTAATGTTCTGCGGGGCTCCAGGATTTCTGGAGGGTGTTTTCTGTTCCCCTCCAGAATATTGTTCCCTGTCTGCAGCAGGCACAGGGTGCTACACCTCAACCCTCAATTCTCAGAGCTGTGTCATTTTCTCGTACAGTACAAAACAGGAGTTACTGAAAGTGGTTTGGATTTTAGCTCTTACTTCACCACAGATTATCAAAGAATCTTTAATTCTTCTTTTGGATGTTTTAATGTAATGAGTCTTATATATGTCCATATATATAGGGCCAAAAAATAAAAAATAAAAAAAAATAAAAACCTTCCACTCCTTCATTTGACCTGCAAATGAAGGCAAGGCTTCTCCCTGAAGAAGGTTGTTGCTTACCAGAGAAAGAACAACATTTAGAACTGCAAAAGAAAATCTAAAAAAATGGTTCTTCGTATCACAGGACTAGATCATTAGAAAATCTGGAAAATGCATGGGCAAACTGATTATGACTGATTTCACACAGACACAGACACAGACACAGATTTCTAGGTTGGAAGAGACCTCAAGATCATCGAGTCCAACCTCCGACCTAACACTAAGTACTCCACTAAACCATATTTCACCTAGCCATATTATAATAATATTATATAAACCATATTTCACCTAAACCATTTCACCTAGTTTTACAAAGCAGCAAAACTTGTGTCATTTGGATAAGACATTTACACTTTTCAACAGAGACCTAAAATCACTCCTAGCAAAATCGGAAGCAATATTAAATGGGTACTAATATTGCAATTGGACAACAGGCTCCTGTTAATCTTCCCTAAAAAGCAGACAAAACATAATTCCTCACATAAAGCTAATTCTGTGGTTTCCTGGTTCCTGTGGGCTCTGCTAGCAGATGGTATCAGCGGCATCCCTTCAGCTTTGGCTAAGAGTCAGCTTTTCATTTCAATTTGTCTCTTCTTAATTTCAACCATGGGCACTATACACAGTAACTGCTCGAGTTAGTCAAATAATTGTTGCAAAACACCATTTGTGGTAAAATTTAACATCTACCTACTGAACAACAATTTGCAGATAAATTTTTTTTATTTTTTTATTTTTTTTAATTTTTTTTGGCTGCAGCCACATACAGAGACAATTCAACTGAACGTCCTTCATAAGTTGCCCAAGGCAGATCTATGCATTGTCATGGAGCATTCCTCCTTCCTAACAATTTGGGTCTCTTTTTCAATGATACCTTTCAAATGCCCTTCCATATTAGTCATGTGCCCAACTGGTCCTTAAGTTCCTGTATGAGCTTAGGACAGAGGAAAAGAAGTTTGCTGCTGGTGTTGCATCTCCTCATCAATAGAGACGATTCTGCAGGAGGTATATGTCTCCCTCCGGTAGCCTAACTTCCCAAAGCCTGGACCATGTTTTCCTCGCTACTTGATACCACCTTGCCTCTCCTCAAGAGTTAAGACCACTCTTCTGACAGTAATGTTGGTGAATCTGTGAGGCACATTCCCTTGCCTAGGTTACTTCCTGCTGAAGGAGGATAAGCAGAGGAGTCAAAATGAATGGAGTGAAATTTTCCTGAGCAGGTTACTTTCTTCATACAAAATAAGAGTTCTGGTGAATGGCCACTCTCTCTGCTTTTTATGGACAAAGGTGGGGAAGATGAAATGAGAAAATATGACAGAGGAGATTATCTTTCTTCACTGTTAGCTGGAGAACCCAGTTCTGTGCATCCCCATGAGTTATAGAGATGCAGTTCTGTAGGAAGACTGTGCACCAGAAAAGGCAGTATTAACATGAAGTCAAGTATGGTTCATAAAACTTTAGAAGATCTGGCTAAGAAAGTATTTCTCATTTCTATGAAAGAATTCCACACACAGGTGGGCAGGTTTCATATTGCAGGGAAAATATGATATGATGTATATAATTAGGTACAAAAGTGAAGATATGAGAAACAAGCGTGTTAGTATTGGGCAGTTTTTACGTAAGAATGTTCTTTGTAAAATTCTTGGTATAATATACACAAAATAAAATATTTTGATGGCTAGAGACTGTGGGAATGGGGACTGTAAATCTAGTGGGATACATGAATATGAACCATAACTTATGGATAACAATTTTTATGTTTTAATTTATTTTATTGATCTCATGTTTATATTCTTAACCTTATTCTGTGCTAACTGCACCCTGTCTCATTTTTATTCTTATTTTTACTGATGGGATTATTATCTGTTGTAGGTATATTTAAAATTATTTTTATTTAAAGATAATGACTGTTGGTAGCAAGTGAAAATGTCTGATATATAAATATCTGAACCATAGTTTGTTTGCTGTAGAGGAAAAAGGTTCATTTAAAATTATAAAGAAAATTCTAAACTGTTGGCTTCTACTATTTTTCATCAGAACAGTAACGGTGTATTAGTAAAATTGTGCTTCTAGGCTTGTGATAGACATAATGCCATGCAAACCTTTTATTCTGAAATTATGAAAAGTATATATTATCTCAGTGGTTTTGAATTGCATTAAAGCATCTAGTGATGTTAAAATCACCATTTTTTCTATCCTAAAGTAACAGCATGAATTGAGATCTTTGTGGTTGTATTTGTATACATTTCTTAGAGTATTCCTTAAGACTTTTTAGGAAATACAAGATTGCTTCTCAGAAATAAACAAATAAATGAATAAATCCTACAACTATCTTTTATTAATTTTGAAGTTCTTGGAAATGTAATTCTGCCCTTGTCTTGATGACATTCATCAAATATTTACCAAATGTGTCCTTTCATATCATTTTAGTGTGTGACTGATGAAACATTAAAATGTTGTCAACAGTGGTATATTTATAAGTTTGATTGCAAAATCATTATATTGCCTATAAATGTCTCCATCATGCACTAAACCATTGCTATGTAGGAGGGGAAAAAATAAAGGAGAGAAGGTCCCTCCAGTATTTTCTGGACAGGTGTTCTGGTTGCTGAATCATAACTTTCATTTCACAAGTGCAATATCAGGGTGGTGCTGAGGATTACTGGATGGGGAGTTTGGTTGCATGATCTGATTACTGACACTTGCTTTAGTACTTAAATAATAAGGGGCAGAAAAAAGTATCTCCTTAATAGTAAGTCAAATATCACAATACTTACCATCTGTTTAATATTAAAGAATATGAAGATTTTCTCATTATTAAGCAGTGTTTTGCTGACTTGGAACTATAGTTGTTATTTGTGTACCTATTAAGAGGATAAGGAAGGAGAAAGTGTTAGGGCAGTAGGACAGGTGGTGGGCAATGGCCAGCTGTGGTGATGATCAGATTGAAGCAGGCAGCTGGGTAAGGATAAAAGGACCTAATAAGGATGAAAAGATAGATTTAACAGCAAGAATAAAGTTCCTAGTACTGAAGTCTATTAGTATATGAAGTTATCTCCTCTGGGAAATGATGGATGTTCTATTTTTTGACTCACTGCACGCCAGGAAGGATAGGTATTCATAATCAGACAATAGTAGGAAAAAATCCTGTTCTTACAAGCAGAAAGACAAAATAACCCTAACAAGGCTTTCCAATTTTATAATTTCCTTGGTACTGTTTACGTGACTTAGTGGCAGATACTGCAGAGCAGTCTGTCTGTCTGAGGTTTTTAATAGGTTTTTTTAATAAGCCTTTCTTTGATTTGTGTTTCTGATACAAACAGCAATTACCCAGCCAAGTAATGAGACTCTAAAGAACACATCTTTCCTAGATTACTTTACAAGTTCATCAGAGAAGCCTGGTAGTATAGTAAAACTAAAATTTTTGTTTTTATTTTTATTTTTATTTTTATTTTTTTCCCTGACAAGACACATCTGATTGTTCTACTAAATACTTTCTAGTTGAGTAATTGAGAGCTATAAAGTGTATATATATATATATAGGTTTTATGTGTAAACATGAAAATATATTATTTTTATTTACCTCTGGTTTTATTCTAGCATGGTACAGATCAAAAAAATAAATTTTCTTCTGCTTAGTCTGATCCAAATCTATACTTCAATATATATTTTTAACCACATATTTCGTGTGGAAGTGTATCTCACACGTGTACAGGAGGGAGTTTTGTTTAGTGGAAATAAAGCTGCAAGTGAAGGGAGGGTTATTCTTTTTGAGATCAAGGAACTCCTCCTTATTATGAAATTTAGCAGCCATGAGTCATAGATCCATTTTTTGTGTGTGTGTCTGTGATTATTTCTATCTCTTTTTTGTCTCATCTAATACAGTCTTCAGGACTGTGTGAAAAATCAACAACTTCTCTTTTAGTCTGGAAAATCCAGATGTAACTGTATACTTATAACCCGTCTGTGGCTGGCCTGGTTGCACTGCTGAGGAGAGTTCAGATGGCAGCCCAGGACAGTTGTCTTTTGAGACTGCTCTTTGGTGGAGGGATGGGGATCACAGGAGATGTACATTTAAAGCCCTGAAGTTGAGAAATTTGAACTGGCATCCTAAACCTAAATATTGGAACTTAAATTTGAAAAATGACATAAAGTTTGGTGGAAAAGTAAATCATGCTGAGAAGATGGCATGGATATTTTAGTCTAGTTTTTTTGGCAAGCAGTCTTATTCAAATGGGGAATTTGGCACCTAAAGCAAAGCTGTGGAAGATTTACCTGCAAAGAGGACTGGGGGGGGGGGGGGGAGAGGGGAATTCTGGAAAAGCATTTCTGAAAAAAATAGGGGACCTAAACAAAGCTATGAACTTGAGTACAGTGCAGGGCTGTAAAGGAGAGGGACTATGCAACAATGAAAGGAGAGGTTTAAGCTATGAGAAAATAATTTCTTTTACAAAGCTTTGGATAGGTCATGCAACAAAAACAATACTGTGAATTTCTTTACTAGGATGAAATTTAAAAGTAATTTTAATCATTTTGATAAGATTATATTTTTTGCTAGATGATTTATCAATTTACTGATTTAGTATATGTTTTTCTCTTACAATGTATCCTGTAATAAGGGAGAGAAGTCAGAAGAGAGAAAGTTGATGCTATTAATTGGAAATATATTTTTTTTCTTTATCATATCTACATGTTTCCCAAATGGATTTTCTTTACAGTAAATTACTTAATAACAATGTAATCAGAATTTAACATTGTTTCAGTCTCACGATCTGCTTACATTAATGGTGGTCTAAGCTCCAGGTTGATGCATTCCTGTTTTTGGAACTGAAATGCCAGTTTAAGGTTTTAATATTTTTTTTAAGATCTAATTGTCTAATTGTTAATAGTGTCTGTGCTTGTAATGCCAAATAAAGGGGGGGGGGGGGGGGGGGGGGGAGGAATGGAGGGCTTTAGAAACAGGATTTTTTAGTTTTGTTTTCCTACAGCTGCTAGTCAATACAAACATATAAAAACAGGTACTGCTAATTCTCCTGTCATTGATCAAATAAAAATGACCTTTACCTTGTCTCAAATAAGATTCAATATTAAAAATGATAGTTCAGTTAAGCAGCTTTGTCTAAGGAAAAACAGAGAAACACCAAAAACAACAGCAAAAACTCCCTGCACCACACAGAGAGACCTTGGAACCAGGTTCCTAGCCCAAGGGCCTCAATAATTTTCCTTCTGGAACTCAGATTCTTTCCTGTGAGTTAGAAATTACACTCCCTGAATTCAAAGTATGTAATTGCTGAGACAAACAATTCAGGAGCAAGCCTTACATTGAAAATTGATGGTTGCAGATTGCTGGTGTACAAAGACAAATGATGACTCTGCTCGGGATGTGTTTGCAAACAGAAAAGTAGAAGAAGGGCTACATGCATCAAACACTTAAATTGCATTGAATAATGTGACAGGTTGTAGTTAGTAGTAAGTAGAAAATATTAGGAAAAAGGATTAGTGGTCCTGCAGAGAATAGGATGATATAAGAAAAAGAAGAGCTGTAAGGCTTGGGAGTGTGTGTGCAGAGGGAAATTGGAATTGTCTGCAGAAGAACAAAAAGAACAGGAAAGATAAAACATGGGTGATGGAAGGATGGTAACAGCTATTAATTACAATGAGAAGTCATTTGGGCTGTATCTTCACTGCATGAAAATGGTGATCATTGAAATAGTGTAGGCCAAGCATCTGAGTCCAATAAATGGGGCTTATTCACAGATGTGATGCCAGCAAATGAAAGCTTGCAAGAAAAAGTTCAAGTGCACCTTTGGGCTTGAAATTCACTCTTGGAACCAGATCATTTATGTTTGTAGCCTCCATCATCAAGCATCTCTTCCCACATGTATGCAACCTCAAATGCCAAACTGACCAGTGCTATTAAAGGCGCAAAACTCTTAAGTAAATAGAGAATATAGAAGGAGAGAAAACATAAGCAATATATATATATGTGTGTATATATAAACTAAGTATTAATAACTAAATATTTACCTCTTTGGTGCAAGTTTTATTGACCAAAATATTTTTTTTTTCTAAAAGGGGAAAATGCTGTTCTCTTTTGATTTATTCTACCTGACAATTAAGTATACTTTTCAAAGATTTCTAAAAATAGTTGTCATAGTGTTAGTTACTTTTATTATTATTATTATTTTTTGTCTGTATCTAGTTCATAGACTACCTGCTTCTTTGTAAGTACTTAAAAACATTAAACGATAATTTTACAAAGTGAGATTTGAGACAGTTCTTATAAAATCCTGACAGTTTTGCTTTGCTTCATGGAAAACAAGTGATGAGAAAAGTGGTGTTACAAGCAAGCAGTGCTGCACAGTGCTAAGCTAATGTAAATCTCCCATTTATGTAAAATAAAGGGTGAAAAGAGATTTAGTGAGTAAACTCAAAAGTCATACATAAGAAAAAGCAGGTTTCAAAACTGACCTGAGCAGGATAAATTGTGGCATTACTCATATAATGCACACAGGGAAATGGATTATCTAAGAGAAAAGCAATAGCAAAGATATTTTTATTTAATAAATATTCTGTGTTCAGCTCAGTATTTTTCCAATCAATGATAACAACAAAAAGACCAGGAAAGCTTATGCAGTAGATCTAGGAAAATATCAGAGACTTGAGCGTGAGCGACCAGGAGCATGGCGACCAGGGCGGGCAAACAGGGTGAGGCGCGGTAATAGGGCGAGGCGCAGCAGTTTGCGCGGCAGTTCGCGCAGGCAGGGTGCACTCAGGCAGGGCAGAGTGTTCCGCCCTGCTCACGAGAACAACTCATCTACCGGCTGTCTACCTATAGGTAAACCGCCATGGTCATCACGAGGCGGAGAGCTCTTTTTAGACAGTCTGTGGCCACCCAGACTGAGTGCCCACTTAAAAATGCGGCAGTTCAGGTCTCTGGATGCATGGAGTGCCTGGGCCTGTTGCTGCCCTCTGATGGCGGCAGAGACACCGTCTGTGTGAGGTGTGAACAGGTGGACGACCTGCTCAGCCTGGTGGTGGAGCTCAAGGAGGAGGTGGAGAGATTGAGGGCCATCAGGGAGTGTGAGTGGGAGGTAGACCTGTAGGGCAACTCCCTGCAAGGCTTGAAGGAAAGGAACCGGGGTGAGACACCCCAAACAGTGGTGGACCCCCTGCCCTGCCGAGCAGAGGGAGGGGACCTAGGAGATGAGGAGGAATGGAGACAGGTCCCTGCTCGACGTTGCAGGCAACCCCCCTCCCTACTGGCCCTGCCTCCCCAGGTGCCCTTACACAACAGGTTTGAGGCCCTGGAGCTTGACAGACCGGTGGGTGAGGATGAGGTGAACAGTCTACCCAGGAGGATGCCTTGGGCGGGGAAGTCGACTCCACGCCTCAGGACTGCCTCCACTAAGAAAGAAAGAAGGGTGATCGTTGTAGGCGACTCCCTTCTCAGGGGAACAGAGGGCCCTATTGGTCGACCTGGCCCTACCCGTAGGGAAGTCTGCTGGCTCCCTGGGGCCAGGGTCAGGGACATTGCCAGAAAGCTTCCTAACCTGGTTCGCCCTTCCGACTACTACCCTCTTTTGATAGTCCAGGCTGGCAGTGACAACATTGAAGAGAGAAGCCTGAAGGCTATCAAACAGGACTTTAGGGGACTGGGACGATTAGTAGATGGAGCGGGAGCACAGGTCGTGCTTTCCTCCGTCCCTACAGTGGCAGGGAAGTGTACAGAGAGGATCCGGAAAACCCACCTGGTAAACAGGTGGCTCAGAGGCTGGTGCCAACACAGAAATTTTTTTTTTTTTTTTTTTTTTTTGACCACGGGGCACTTTACTCAGCACCCGGCCTGCTAACTGCAGATGGGTCCCACCTGTCTCTAAGGGGAAAACAGACACTAGCCCAGGAGCTGGCAGGGCTCATTGAGAGGGCTTTAAACTAGGTAGGAAGGGGGATGGGGGTGGGGAGGGAGTAAGCCTTGTTAGAGGTGTGCCAGGGAGAACAATGTCAGGGCTGGGGGAGCAGACAATGACCCAGCTGAAGTACATCTACACTAATGCATGCAGCAAACAGGAGGAGCTGGAAGCCACCCTGCAGCAGGCAGGCTATGACTTGGTTGCCATCACTGAAATGTGGTAGGACCACTCCCATGACAGGAGTGCTGCAATGACTGGCTATAGGCGCTTCAGAAGGGACAGGCAGCACAGAAGGGGTGGTGGTGTGACTCTCTTTGATGTTGTGGAACTCGAGGCTGAGACTGGGAATCATAAGGTTGGGTCTCTATGGGTTATTTTCGTCGGGAAGGCAAACAAGGCAGGCATCCTAGTGGGGGTCTGTTACAGACCACCAAACCAGGGTGAGGAGACGGATGAGGAATTCTACAGGCAGCTGGCAAAATTTGCAAAATGATCAGCTCTTGTCCTCGTGGGGGACTTCAACTTCCCAGACATATCCTGGACATGCGATATAGCTCAGAGGAAGCAGTCTAGGAGGTTTCTGGACAGCATGGAAGATAGTTTCCTGACACAGCTGGTTAGTGAGCCTACCAGGGCAGGTGCCCTGCTGAACCTTCTGTTCACAAACAGAGAAGGACTGGTGGGAGATGTGGTGATCAGGAGCTGTCTTGGGCAGAGCGACCACGAAATTGTAGAGTTCTCTATTCTTGGCGAAGTCAGGAGGGAGACCAGTAAAACTGCTGTCTTGGACTTTCGGAGGGCAGAGTTTGAGCTGTTCAGGACACTGGTTGGCAGAGTCCATTGGGAGGCAGTTCTGAAGGGCAGAGGAGTCCAGGAAGGCTGGGCACTCCTCAAGAAGGAAATCTTAATGGCTCAGGAGTGGTCTGTCCCCACATGCACAAAGACCAGCCGGTGCGGAAGAAGACCGGCCTGGCTGAACAGAGAGTTGTGGCTAGAGATTAGGAAGAAAAAGAGGATTTATGGTCTTTGGAAAAGAGGGCAGGCCACTCAGAAGGATTATAAGGATGTTTTAAGGATGTGTAGGGACAAAATTAGAAAGGCCAAAGCTCATCTGGAGCTCAATCTGGCTACTGCTGTTAAAGACAACAGAAAATGTTTTTATAAATACATTAACATGAAAAGGAGGACTAAGGAGAATCTCCATCCTTTACTGGATGCGGAGGGAAACTTAGCGACAAGAGATGAGGAAAAGGCTGAGGTGCATAATGCCTTCTTTTCCTCATTCTTTAGTGGCAAGACCAGTTGTTCTCTGGATACCCATTACCCTGAGCTGATGGGAGGGGATGGGAAGCAGGATGTGGCCCTCACAATCCATGAGGAAATGGTTGGCGAGCTGCTACAGCACTTGGATGTACGCAAGTCGATGGGGCCGGATGGGATCCACCCGAGGGTACTGCGAGAACTGGTGGAAGAGCTGGCCAAGCTGCTTTCCATCATTTATCGGCAGTCCTGGCTGTCAGGGGAGGTCCCAGTTGACTGGCGGCTAGCAAATGTGACGCCCATCTACAAGAAGGGCCGGAGGGTAGACCCGGGGAACTATAGGCCTGTTAGTTTGACCTCAGTGCCAGGGAAGCTCATGGAGCAGATTATCTTGAGTGTCATCACATGGCACTTGCAGGACAACCAGGTGATCAGGCCCAGTCAGCATGGGTTTATGAAAGGCAGGTCCTGCTTGACGAACCTGATCTCTTTCTATGACAAAATGACACGCTGGGTGGACGAGGGAAGGGCTGTGGATGTGGTCTACCTTGACTTCAGTAAGGCTTTTGACACTGTTTCCCACAACATTCTCCTCAAGAAACTGGCTGCTCTTGGCTTGGACTGGCGTACGCTTCAGTTGGGTTAGAAACTGGCTGGATAGCCGGGCCCAAAAAGTTGTGGTGAATGGAGTCAAATCCAGTTGGAGGCCGGTCACTAGTGGAGTCCCCCAGGGCTCAGTACTGGGGCCAGTCCTCTTCAATATCTTTATCGATGATCTGGATGAGGGGATGGAGTGCACCCTCAGTAAGTTTGCAGATGACACCAAGTTAGGTGCGTGTGTCGATCTGCTCAAGGGTAGGAAGGCTCTGCAGGGGGATCTGGATAGGCTGGAGCGATGGGCTGAGGCCAACTGTATGAAGTTCAAGAAGGCCAAGTACCGCGTCCTGCACCTGGGGCACAACAACCCCAAGCAGCGCTACAGGCTGGGAGATGAGTGGTTAGAAAGCTGCCTGGCAGAGAAGGACCTGGGAGTACTGGTTGATAGTCGGCTGAATATGAGCCAGCAGTGTGCTCAGGTGGCCAAGAAGGCCAACAGCATCCTGGCCTGTATAAGAAGCAGTGTGGCCAGCAGGTCTAGGGAAGTGATTGTCCCCATGTGCTTGGCTCTGGTGAGGTTGCACCTTGAGTACTGTGTTCAGTTCTGGGCCCCTTGCTACAAGAAGGACATGGAGGTGCTCGAGCGAGTCCAGAGAAGGGCAACGAAGCTGGTGAGGAGTCTGGAGATCAAGTCTTATAAGGAATGGCTGAGGGAGCTGGGACTGTTCAGTCTGGAGAAGAGGAGGCTCAGGGGCGACCTTATCGCACTATAGAGGTACCTTATACGAGGCTGTAGAGAGGTGGGGGTTGGTCTATTCTCCCACGTGCCTGGTGACAGGACGAGGGGGAATGGGCTAAAGTTGTGCCAGGGGAGGTTTAGGTTGGATAGTAGGAAGAACTTCTTTACTGAAAGGGTTGTGAGGAACTGGAATGGGCTGCCCAGGGAAGTGGTTGAGTCACCATCCCTGGAGGTCTTTAAAAGACTTTTAGATGTTGAGCTTAGTGATATGGTTAGGTGGAGGACTTGTTAGTGTTAGGTCAGAAGCTGGACTCGGTGATTTTGGAGGTCTCTTCCAACCTAGATGATTTTCTGATTCTGTGATTTTCTGAATTTCATTTCTTTGTTTTCTCTTTCATTCCTTGTGGTACCACTTTGTCCAGGTTCTCAGCAGCAGGGGCTGTTCCTTTACTTTGTGTGTATGGTAGCCTGCATAAGGTAGAAAACTGGCAAATTGTGCAACTGGACATCACTCTTAACTGTTGTGTTATACATAATCAATAATCACAGCCACATGAGAGCTTTGAAGCAGAAAGTTTTTGATTTCTGAGGCAATGTTTTTTGAGATATTCTTTTACTGCTGTTTGGATTGAGGGCACTAGGATTTTCTCTGAAATGTCATATGTGTTTTGCTGAAAACCAGGACATAGATCCTCATCCTTTGTTACTTTATGTAATTTGTGTTTTTGTACCACTCCCGTGTTAAACTCAAGACTTAGATCTGAACCATGGCTTTGTTTTATACAGGCAAATTAAAATGGATATGTCAAAGCCATACATGTCAATAATCTGTAGAAATGAACTGAGATGCATGGTAGTACTGCAATAAATTAACAAGATTAATGGGAGATTTCTTCTTACCTTGTGAACCCCAAAACATCCATCTTTTCTTTCATACCAGATTAATTTTCCTCTTTGCAAATGGCCTACTCCTATTTCTACATTCTAGAAAGATTATGAATAATACCAAAGACTGTAAATTTCTGGTGCGGCACTTTTACAGGATGTTTTTTCACAGAACCACAGAATTGTGGGGGTTGGAAGGGACCTCAAGAGATCATCAGGTGCAACCCCTCTGCCAAAGCAGATTCCTTACAGCAGGTTGCCCAGGTAGGCATCCAGACAGACCTTGAATGCCTCCAGAGAAGGAGACTCAACTAAGCCTCCCTAGGCAGCCGGTTCAAGTGCTCCATCACCCTCACTGTGAAGAAGTTCTTTTGCATGTTGGTGCGGAACTTCCTGTGGTCCATTTTGTGGCCATTGGCCCTAGTCCTGTCCCCACAAACTACTGAAAAGAGGTTGGCCAAATCCCACTGTCTCCCACACTTAAGATATTTGTAAACATTGATAAAATCCCCTCTCAGTCTTCTCTTCTCAAGGCTGAACAGAGCCAGGTCTCTCAGTCTTTCCTCATAGGGAAGTTGCTCCAAACCCTGTATCATCTTTGTGGCCCTCCGCTGGACTCTTTCCAGGACATGCCTGTCTTTTTTGTACCGGGGAGCCCAGAACTGGACACAGTACTCCAGGTGAGGCCTGACCAGGGCAGAGTAGAGGGAGAGGGTCACCTCCCTTGACCTGCTGGCCACGCTCCTTTTAATGCACGCCAGGATCCCATTGGCTTTCTTGGCCACCAGGGCACACTGCTGGCTCATGGTCAACCTGTCGTCCACCAGGACCCCCAGGTCCTTCTCTGCAGAGCTTCTCTGCAGCAGGTCATCCCCCAGCCTGTACTGATATGTGCGGTTGTTCCTTCCTAGGTGTAGGACTCTACACTTGCTCTTGTTAAACCTCATTTGGTTTCTTCGTGCCCAGCTCTCCAGCCTGTCCAGGTCTCGCTGAATGGCACCACAGCCTTCTGGCGTGTTGGCCACTCCTCCCAGCTTTGTATCATCAACGTATTTTCTGAGGCTGGTCATTATTCCCTCATCAAGGTCATCGATGAAGATGTTGAACAAAATGTTCTTTATGATTCTGGGATCATTCTGGGATCTTTATGATACCTCCGGGATTTTGTTTTCAAGTCTGCCTTGAGACTTGGAGACCTATCTTCAGTCCAAATAGGACTGAAGTAAGCTGCTGTCAGCTGGAGTCACAGATAGAGAGTAGCTGAGGCTGGGACCTGTGGAGACCATCAAGTCCAATACCCCTGCTCAAAGCAGTCAGCAAGAGCAGTTTGCTCATGGTTGTGTCCAGTTCAGTTATGAATATCTCTGAGGACAGAGACTCCACAATTTGTGTGGGCAACTTGTTACATTATATCACCACCCTCACTATAAAGAAGTTTCATCCTATGCTTAAGTGGAGTTCATCCAGATTCAAATGCAGATAAAAGTAAAAAAAAATATATATAAATAAATAAAAAATGGTTAACTTTGATAACCTTGACAGCTTTCTTTCATTACTCCAGATTTTCTTCTAATCTCAATTTCAGAATGATATTTCATTAATTAAAAATATATTACTTCTGGATGCAAAACCCATGCCAAATCCTTATTGTAACAACTAAGTATTAATCTAAATCAAGCTTACATTTTATATTTGGGTTTGCTCTCCTCTCCTCTCTTTCTTTGACCCTTCCCCTTCCAATAGTCTAATTAGATGTGTTCCCAAAATCAGTTGGAAACCTGAAAATTCCCCTTTTCACTTAAATTTCATCTAAATGTATAGACGCTTACTTGTGATCTAGAAGAAGGCATTTGATTTCAGCTATGCATTTTTTGCTGGTGACTCAAGCTTACTATTCCTCAGTGCTGAATACATCACTTGTAAATGAAATACAAATACCTACTTACAAAGTTTGTAGCAATTTTATAACAAAATTAGGTTTAAAAGAGTGATGTCTCAGTACAAATGAAGATAAACAAACTCATCTGAAACCTCTTTAAGTACATCATCACTCATTCTCCAAGGTTCATAGAAAAGCATCAGTAGATTTCATCTGATATTTAGGATTTATGGTAACAATTAAAAGGTTGAATAAGATGTGGGTCTAAATTTTGTACTAAAATCTCATGACAGTGGCTATTCTCATGAGTATTCATGAAAGTATAAATAAAGATGAGAAGTCCTATGTGTTCAGCCTCGATTAGATCACTTTTTAGATAATTGAAATATTATATGTAATTAAGGATGAAGTCATTGTGGCTTCCTTACTGCTAGAGGGGAAGCTTAGATCCTCCAAAGAGAAACTGAGATGTTAGGTGAACTGACCATTTCTTCTTATGAATTGTACAGTGAACAAGAGGTGTTTATGCCACTGAGTTAGTTAAGTGCTTAAAGTTCATGGGATGAAATCAGAACTTTGTAGTTCAGTATATATTCTGAATCAAAGGTATTCTCAATTTCTGGACCCAAGCTCAGATTTAATCTGAACATTCCATATCTCAAAAGATACAGATCTGAGGTTCAATTTGTGACCAACTCAAGATAGATTTATTTCTGTCATATAAGACAGAAATATGCAAGTTCAAACATAAAATGACAAGGAGATCTTCAGAAAGACAGAGGAAAACAAAGTAATGACACCAATTAAAACTAAAACAATGAATAGATTGAGGATTCAGAAAGTGGAAGAAGGTGTTTTTTTGTTGTTGTTGTCCTATTTTTTCATTTACCTTCTAACTATTTTTGCTCAATTCGTTAAATTACAGGTAATCAAAACAACACTAAATCTTACTTTCTAAAAAAAAAGCTATAGGCATATTTTCGCTGATTTTTTCTTCCTTCTTCTATACTGCAGTCTTGAAGACAGTGGATAATATTTTTGTAGTTCGCAGTTATATGGCAGAGAAGAGAACTGGTATGATAGCATTATACCCCAGTCTATAATAAGGTTCTAATTTCATTGCTGTGCTTTCAGGTCAAAGAGTTTTCTTGTAAGGATAAATTGCCAGAATCTCCTTGTGCTTTGGGGAATTTGAATAACCTTCAGCCAGGTTTGAAAATTAGCACTAAACAGGTTAGAAGAAAAGCTATTTTTTCATATTCTACTTAGATACTAGGATGCCAATCAACAGATACATACTAGAACCTCCAACATCTTAGCAAGGCCCCAAATTGCTTTCAGTTTGGTTACTTTTTTACAACTTCACTTTTTCATTACCTTGCTTTTCTCTTCTTTTTCTCCTTTTTCCTCTCCCCTCCCCTCAAAATAAATAATTGAATAAACTGTTTAGGACTTCCAATACCTGAATCATAATTCATATCATCAAAAACAGGCTTTTTTTTTTTTTTTGTCTTTTTTGATATTCTTCTTATGTTTCTTTTATTTATTTTTTTATACTTATTCCTATTATTTAGCTAAAAAAAAAAAAAAAGATAATTTGGATGGGTGTTCAAAATAAAGTTCTCACTCTGACTATACATCTTAGACTAAATAACTTAAAAGTACGCATGGACAAATTAAAATGCATGTAATCTGGGGAGAGGCAAGTCCTATTTTTTTCATGTTGAGGACAGGATTTAATATTGGCACCTGTGGTGTAATGTTCTTCATGTCCCTGTTCGGGCACCATTTGTGGTGTAACGACCACGTGGAGGCCAGGGTTTTTAAGGATCCACAACTTCTACTTCTTTATTGATGACAGTAATTTCAACTCACTTATTGATGACATAACTTCCTGTCTTATTGAGGACAGGCTCCCTTCTTATACCATTTGGCCCACAGCAGTACTTTTCCACTAATTATTCATTGGTAAACAACTTTGCCCGACAACAGCAAACACCCAGCAACTTCCATGTCTTAAGGACTGGAGAACAAGGAGTCTGAGACAGCAAGGCATCTCCTGAATAACCCTTCTTCATTACTTCTACATTCTTTACATTCCTCGTGGCCTCATCATTAAGAGTCCGATGTTATCACCAACAACGGGGCTTGTCAACCCCCGTGGCCACACTCCCACAGGCACCCAAACTGCAAAGCGTCACTTATCCAGTGAAAGTATGCTGATACGGGAGGCAGTTTGGTGCCACACAAAGCAGTCTGGGGTTGCTTCCACATATTAAAGCCTTCAGAGGTCTTTACATTACATAAATGACAGCTTTATCCAACCCAACACTAACAGCCATCTCCTGACTCATCCCTGTCTAACTCTTCTTGGCAACCTAGCATAAGATTCTAATGCAGCGTTTGACATCAGACACATTCAACTTGAACTTAAGCTTTAAGCTGATATTTGTCCCACCACATTCCTTTTATCTGTGATTGGAAAAGCACCTTCTGAATCACAGTATTACTGAAGCATATGTCTTCCTAGAAGAAACCATCAAGGTGCCATATTTTTACAACAAATCATTTGTAAATTGCTTGACAGTTATTTTTCCCATTTTTATTTATCATGTTTTACTCCTCATAAAGTGGAAAAAAGGTTTATTTTCTGGTTAACAAGGTCTAATAAGAAGATGTCTCTTGATAAATGACAGGATATGAATCAGAGTATATCGCACATTGTGAAACATTTTCCCATAGTAAAAGTGCAACAAATAATAATTCTATCAGCTTTATTGGATATTGGTTGTTACTAGAATTGCTCAGACTCATATGTTAAATGGATCTCTTAGAGCATCCATCAAACCCAGTATAGCTGTAAAACATACGTCCCTAAGCCTTCAGCACCTGTTTTTGGTGAGTACAAGACTGAAATGCATTTTACAAAGGCTATATCAAGAGGAGAAAACAGCTGATATAGTGTACTGGAGGAGAGAGGAAAACTGTGGTAGGCGTAAAACAAGGATATACTTTGCAATCATAAATACCATGAACAAAACTGCTTTGGCAGAAACAAAGTCTACAAGTAGTGTCTACTGTTAAGTCCAGAAAAGTGAACTGCTTCCTGGCTTTTAACTATAGTAAATAAGTAATAATAATAACAATGATAGTAATAATAATTATAGCTATAACAATAATGTGAGGTCTATTGGGTGGGAGAAATTCAAGAACTTCTGTAAGGCTTCTGCCTGAACTATTGAAAAATTTTTCACGTAACCATATTCCATCTCAGTGTCTGCAGCTCTCCTTTGTCCTTTCTACCCTCACAGCCCTGTTGCAACAAACACAGTAACAAATGGAAGAAAAAACCTCCAAATATCTGTCACAGCAAGTCAAAGCATTCCACAACACATGTCTCAGGTGGGCAGTAATTTATTTGGTTAGTAATAACATGGTGGAGGCTGGGAGACAACCTCTACCCAGCCTCACTCACACTCATGGAAGACACCTCCAGACGGTGGGTTAACACCATGTCTACAAATTCTGGCTAGATCTCAAAGTCAGCAGTTCTATACCTATGATATGGATCCATTTGGATCAATTTGGAGCTACGTTTTTGTGGCCCCACTTCGTGAATGACTGCTTATCTCAGTTAAGCATAATAACATAGAGGCCAAGGTATCTTCTGGTGTGGTTTGGGCCAGGGAATTGGCTCAAGCACAGATCCAGAGTTTCTGCTGTTTAATCATTAGCATGCTCCCTCAGAAGTATTGGAGCATGGGAAGTAGCAGCTTCCAATGTGATATCCACAGGTAACTTGGAGAGAAGTGAGACCACAGGCTATTTCTGCTATCCAATATTGGCAAAGCACATGTCTTTCAGGGATGAAGTTTAGCTATATAAACTAAAGATTAGAAATTGGTTTCTGGTCCATTTTATTTATTTGGATAGATCTAGACAGAAGTTATTTCTTAAACAAACAAAACAACAAAGAAAACTACTACAAGATGTTCTACAGAAGCCAATAAATGGTCAATTGGTTCCCTTTCTCAGGGGCTTTCCTGTCATAGCTTTTATCTTCATTTAGTTTTTTTGATTTTCATTAGCAATAAAAAGTTTGTCATTCTTGTCATTTGATATTTTTTGGTAATGGGGATACTCTCCTGTGCAAGCCATTTCATGAAGTCCTCTCTACCTGCTCACTAATCAGCCTTGAAGAGACTAGTTGGCAAAACCAAGAATGGTTTTTCTTTATTTCTATTTCTTCACCTTTGAACAGAGGCACCCATAAATAAAAAGGTGCAATTTGAGGCTTAATAAGTCTAAAACCGTGAGAGACACAGCAGTGGAAAGAGCTAGTTATTGGTATTATTATTACTATTGCTGCAAGCACAGTGCTAGAGGTCAGAATTCACCACATTTGCCTTTGCAGGAGAGAAATGCTTTTGCTTTGAGGGAGATGTCTCCAAGTCTGACAGACTGTGAAGAAACGTACCCTGACTAGTTATCTAAAATGGATGGTTGTGAATTTCTTTCAATGACAAAGCAGCAGCTTGCTTTATATAAGCACAATGGTTCATAAAACACCTTTTGATGACTGCTTTGTCTGATAACCATAATTACTTGCAAACAGAAATAGAGAACCACATACTTCTATGTTAGCAGGCTGGCTCCAGAGATAATCTACATTACCTCTAAGATGCTCTACTTTTCTTTCTTTTCTTGTGCTCCATTCCTCTAAATATCTGGGAGAAAAAGAAATAGGCAAATGAAAACTCTTTGGCAGAATGTTTCACACAGAGTGCACACAATGAAAAGAATATGTGGTAAAGATAAAATCTTTTCTGATAAAAGACATAATGTTGCTACCTAATTGCTTCTATCATTTTTTTTTTAACAATGTGCATGACACCACATGGAACTGGCCAGTTATGAGTGAGTGTCTTTTTGACCTTTGTTTGGTTGATTAGGTTTTCTTTGCGTGACTGATGACTGTCATTGATTTTAAAGTGACTCTGATGATGATGTATGTCTGATATGAGGCTTGATTTTGAAAAGCACTTCTTACTGGCTTGGCTCTAAGTATTACAGGTCAGTAATAGAATTGTAGAGCTAAGTCACTGATGAGTAAATGTAAGACAAAAAAAAAAATAAATCCATGTAGGGAAGATTTTGGGAGGTTCTTAGGCAATATTTAGAAAGTATCTTTTGTTCAAAAACAGAAAACAACAGCAAAAAGATGTAGTATCTGACCTGGGAGAATTAGTCCCTGTCAGTGATCCTCTGAATTTTTTCCAAACCATGGTAGTCAGTTTTGGAAGTATCCATACATGGAGAGGAGAGAAAAATGCAGTTAACCTCCTCAAAATGTATGTTAAATTTTACTTCAGTAATGAGTGGGCATTGCAGTGATATGCTCACAGAGCTGAATTCACCTTGCTTAAATTAGTGTGAAACTACATTATTCAGAGGCCATGGTATTCTGAAGGATGGCTAGACTTGATAATTATTTTAACAACCTGCTCGTTCCTAGAACAAAATGAAAGAAATTATATTACTGAGTCATGGTAGGCAGACTGGTCAGCCAGGACATTTATGAATCTCTGAACACTGTGGAAGAGCACCATATAGCGAGGACTTCCCAGAGATTGTACTGCCTGGGTAATGACTTTATCCTTTTTAAACTTATCTTTCAAAAGATGTGAGTGTGTTAAGACCTCATGGAAGTACTGAGACACTGAAATGTCTGTACTCAAGAGAAGTTTAGAGAAATCCTGTGAAAACTTCCCAGCTACAGCCTTACCAGTACAATTCAGTCCTGACCATATCATAATTCCTAGCTTCTTTCCTGCAAAAACTGCCCATGTCTGCCAAATTCTGTCAGTACAGAGGGGTTTCATGGTACAGAGTCAGACAAGATGCCAAGCTTATTCCAGCATGTGACCCATGCAAATTGAGGTTTGAATTATGAAAAGAAAATACTCCAACAACTCACTGGAAGTGTTCAGGGCAAGGCTGGACAGGGCTTTGGGCAACCTGATCTGGTGGGAGGTGTCTCTGCCCGTGGCAGGGGGTTGGAATTAGATGATCTTTAAGGTCCCTTCCAACCCAAATCATTCTGTGATTCTTTGATTCTATGAAATATATATGTGTGTATATATATATATATATATATATATATATTTCCTGCTACCTGTTCATCATTATCCAAATTTATTTTCTATACTTACCACTGGATTTGACAGGTATTATAAAATTACCATACAACAGGCTGATATAAAACTTAATTGTATACCTGCAGAGTACTTTGAGCTTAAAAGGAGATGTGGTATATAGCATATTGTATGTGTATGTCGAATTATTATAACACAAAAAAAAATAATAATAAAAAAATGGAAAATAGACAATTTCTTGTCTTTCCATGACTTTTGATGTATCCTTTAAATATGTTTTTTTTTTTTTTTTAACTTCAGTACTTAGTTTAAAGAAAAATAAATAACCCCACACCATTTATCTGTATAATCTCTTAGCAAAATTAATAAATAAATAAATAAATAAATAAAATATTGCCAAGTAGTGGTCCAATTAGGGCTGATACTCTGTGAAAACATAGACAAATAATATCTTTAGATTACTTAAATAGTCACTATTGGTTTTATCTGTTGTTTTGTTCAGCCATTTTTTATTTCATGTGTTGTATAATGGAATTCAGCACACTCTCTTGAGAATGACATTACAACTGTGTTGCCACAGGCAAACAAACAATGTACAGATGCTTAAGGGAGATAAAAAATAAGTGCTAATATTTTAGTGATTTAAAAAAAAAAAAGGACATCAGGGCAGGAACCGTGTTCAGTGTTGTTTTTTTTTTTTTTCTGTGTGAAAAGAGTAGTACTGCTATATATGGGGCAGTTACAGTTTTAAACACACAGATTTTATTTCCACAGGTTTTAGTGTTGGGGAATGTGACAAAGTAGTTTCTGACAGATTGCCCTGAGCGTATATCTGATCTTTCCAACTGCTGCCTATACGGTTCACTGAGAGGAGATCAGAAGGCCGGTGGCGATGTGAAGCACGCAAAAGAAAGGGTTGTCTTTCACAGCCTTTTTTTTTTTTTTTTTTTTTTTTTTTCCCATTAGTTTTTCCTCCTTATCTCAGGCTTCCAACAATTTGGTCTGTACAAATCCCCATCTGCTCTATCTCCGTCTCCAAAAAATGGCACTTAGAAGCAAGCCTGTGTGGTTAATTCATATAGAAATCTCAAGGCATTGGATTATTGGAATTATAACCCTGCCACCAACCGATGCAGGTCAGGAACCAGGGCCCCCCACGTGGTGGGAGCTGCATGAAAGGCAATTCACAGAGTGGGGTGTCTGGAGAAGCATGGCTTTGTGGCTCCTTTCCATCGAGCATTTAGTGTCTGTCAACTCAGTATTTTCGAATGGAAAGTGATGTCATTAGAATGTTTTCAACCCGATGTAGTTGGGAAGTCATAACTGCACATTAATAAAAATAGGGACAATCCAGCATTTCATAAATCAGCCTTTTCTCCACTATATTCTGTATAACTGTAACAAATGGGTAAGTGGGTAAGTTGCGATGGACCAATAGAGATGTGTGATTTACTGGCAGAAAAAAAAAAAAAAAAAAAGACAGCTGGATTGCACACACATCCACACACACAATTTTAAATTTAAATAACATTTTTGAAAGGAAGGGCTTGGTTCTGACCCCACCAGTTGGAACTGGATCTACCACCTAAGAATATTAGGTGTTACCTTTTGGTTTGCTGATCTTTAACATTTTCATTAAAGACCTAGGCATAAAAATGCAGGAGTATACTAACAAAATTTGCTGATAACGCAAAGTGGGAGCATTTTCTGTTTCGAAGAGACGGGATTATTGTAGAGGAAAAGCTGTGTGACCCAGAGGAGTGATAGAAGTGGAATTAAATGTAATTGTAAAAAGTGCAAGGCCATGCCTTTGAGGACTAATAGCAAGACTGTTTGCTATAACACATCAGCTGGAAGGCAGAAGGGAAAGCCTTGGATATATCAGCCACTTACAGGGTTATATCACCCACTTACAGGGTGATTATAAACCACAAACCTCATGCAGTTGTGCATAAAATAAATCTCACTTCAGGAGGTATCTGGAGTGATATGTACAACAGAGACATGGAACTATCAACAGTATTATAGAAGATACAAGTGAAAGATCAGCTAAGATTAGCTTTAGTTACTCATGGATGATGATGGCAAATTCAGATTGGAACAGGTGCAGACAGTACATATCAGGCTGGTCCTATCTGAGGAAATTAAAGAGAGCTAAATTTTTTTAGCCTAGGTAAATGAAAGTAGATGATAAAAATACTGTGCATATATTGATAAGCAGTGACATAAGTAATTGTGAGGAAGAATCATTTAAAAGTTAAGAACAATGACAGATAACATCAAATAGGTATTAAGTGGCAAGGAACACATTTTGCTTATAAGTGATGGTTTCTGATCATCTTGCCACAGCAGAATTTATCCAGAACAGCCATTCAGTGGGAATGAGGTGGGGCAAAAGGTTCATTTTCCTTCTGTTTTTGAAGGGGATGATGTACTATCATTGCCAGAAGCACTGAAGGACTGAAATAATGACAAGGATCTCTTAAGAATCTACGTCATTCTTCTGAACATCCTCCCCAGGTGCTGAGATACCTATTTCTCTACAGTGTGTGAATAATTAATTTCATTAAGTTAAAATTAGAGCAATTGCTCCTAATCATTTTTAACTTGAAATTTGCAGCTTCGGATTTAGACCTGAAAAAAAGAGATTGTTTAGCCTAAAGCTTGTCTTTTTTTCTTTTTCTTTCTCCATTTATATCATCTGGTTTGACAGGTACACTGCTGCATCTCCTTTTGTACCAGTGAGCATTAAAATAGAGTTTTAAACATAGCTTTTCGTGTACTCATGACCACCAGTCCTACTAGGTCAAATGAACAAACAAAAAAATCTATAATAGGATACTTTCAAAAAGTATTTTTCTTTCAATATTTTATTATTCTTCATTCATCTTGTTCTTTGTTTTGTCTTCTGATTTTTTAGACATTCAGAAAAACTTAAAACGTCTGAAAACGTTGCTCTAGAACTATAAAGATGCAAATTTTTAATTAGTGAAGGGGAAGAGAAGGGTAGGAATAGATGCCATATGGGACATATTTCACTTGATTCCTTGCACTGGGAATCAAAAATAGCTGTACATTCTGGAGTATTAATGTTTCAGCTGTGGCTATGTGCCACTCCAGCTATAACCTTTCCAGCCCATCCATTTGCTCATACCAGGTACAATCTGCAAGTAGAATGCCACTGCTATACATCTCATGTCCTTCTGTAAACCATGCACTCAGCCTGCTGACCACCAGCTCAGCAAAGTTTTGTTTTGATTGTACCCAAGAAAGGTGAAAGGATAGAGATCCTTACCGCAGACAAGGAAATTATTACAACTGATGAGCGGAGTTAAACATTTGTATTTTGTGTGTGTGACGCTGTTGATTTCACAGGGCTACATGACTTACAAAGGCACAGAACAGTAGTAAAAGGAAAGAAAATGCGGCAACATCAGACACTTAATCCCTAAGAGACCAAAGAAATTGAAAACTGTTAAATCCTATTGCGGATGAGCTGTAGTGTAATTTTTGTTTTAAGGTATTTACTCATCCCATAGGTGCAGCTTTTCTGCAGTACGCAGTGTGCTCTGCCATCAGATTATGGAGTGCAAAGTTCAGCACATGTTCCAGAATAAAAGCAATATTGAATAGTGGGTATAGATCAAAACAGTTTATCTTTCACAAGAGATGCTGGAGAAATGAAACCATTGCCATAAATGTCAAATCTACATAGGAAAGCAGAAGCAAGCCACCTTATTCATGGGTGGGTCTCAGTGTCCAAAGCTGTATGTATATGTAAAGGTGCAGTCATTCTGGATTAAAAACAAATACACTTTTAGATCCCTTTAAAACATCCCTGTTCCCTTCCTTCACTATCTACCACCCCCCCCCCCCGCCCTTTTTTTATTTTATTATTATTTTTTTTTTCTTGTACTCTGATACACCACCTGTTCAGTGATGGATGACTACTTGCTACCAAACTGTTTCTTTAGATCCTGAACTGAGGTGTAATAGGAATGTTTCCATTTGCTTCAGTAATTTCGCTATATTTGTTCAACGTTTTTTCCCATATAGTATGAGAATTGAATACTTCTACTCTCTCTTTCATTGTCTGAGGTCCTGAGGCCATATTCTGCCCTCCTTGATAACATATGGTCTACTTGGCTATTGGAATTTTTATTAATAAAATATCAGTAAGGAAAAAAGAAGATCAGATCAAGAAGATCAAGCTATTAATACATAAATGTTGTCTTAAGGAAAAAATAAAAAATAAATAGCAGAACACCACCAGTAAATTCAAGTCGTGACCCAAATCCATGGGGCAGAGTTATTCTATTTATCTCAGTCCAGCAACTTCATCTACATGTATATTCCTTGGAAGAAGATTCAGTGAGGTTGAAGTGCTGAAGTGCAGGGGACACAACTGTTGAGTGCACACTCAGGTTCTTAGATAGTATTGTACAGGCTGTGCTGATGTCTCTATTTTTAAGTACTAATACCCGAGCTAGGTAGTTTAAAGCTAAATCAATTATGTCCAAATATTTTTAAAATATTAGTTGTATTGGAGAGAAAAAAAAAAAAAAGAAAAAAAAGGATGATACATTTCTGAAGCAAATCCAAATCCTCCCAAAAGTCACATGCCGGCACATGAAGGACAAAAAGATGCCTGGGAACAGCTAGCATGGATTTACCAAGGACAAATCATGCTTGACGTGCTGATTGTGATCACCTTCAGATGACTGACTCTGTGGATGTGAGATGTGGATTATGTTTACCTTAATTCTAACAAGACATTTAATGCAGTCTCTCAGAGTGTCCTTGTAGCCAAACAGGAAAAGTATGGTTTAGATAGGTGGACTACGAGCTGAATAGAGACTTGGTTGGACTACCAGGCTTAAAGGGTTGGGATGAGCAGAACAAAGTCCATCAGACAGCAAATTTCTAGCAACATTCCTCAGAGGTTGATGCTGAGGCAATAGTTATTTGTATCTTTGTTAACAATTAAATGCTGGGACAAAAGTTCATCAAGTCTGTGAATGATACGGAAATGTTGGCAGGTCAGGTGCACATGGAAGGGACATGGCCAGGCTGGAGAAATAGTCTGACAAGAACCTCATGAAATCCAACAAAAGCGAACGTTGTGCTGCACCTGGGATGGACAACATCATGCAGCAGTACCATTTGGGCACTACTGGGGAGAAAGCTTTGCAGGAGCGGACATAGAAGTCCTGGTGAAGAATGAGTTGACCATGACCCAACAATGTGCCCTTGCAGTGAAGAAGGCAAGGTGCATCCTGGGTTGTATGAATAAGGGTGTAGACAGTAGATCCAAGGAAGTGGTCCTTCCTCTGTATTCAGCACTTCTAGGAATGCATCTGGAGTACCCCAAAGAAGAAATATCTTGATGTACTGGAGTGAGTTCAGCAGAGGTCTCCCAAGAGAGACTTGGGGATGGAGCAGAAAAAGTAACAGCACAGCCTAAGAGATCTGATTTGGTGGATGTGCTCAGCCTGATGAACCAAAGGGGAACTATCTTGCTGTCTTCACCCACCTAATAGGTAGATTGAGACAAAGCCAGATTTTTCTCAGAGGTGCACAGTGAAAGGATGAGAAAAAAAAGGATGAGTGAAAGGATGACAAAAAAAAAAAAAAAGATAAAAAATCTCATTACATATGAGGAGGTTTGTTTCACCATGCAAATGGTTAAATAGTGCAACAAGAGCCAAAGAGACTGTCAGATTTCCTTCCTTGAGGGTACTAAAAACATGACTCAACACAATTGCTCAGTGCCCTGAGTAATCTGCTCTGTGTGGACCCACAATGAGCAGGAGCTTAGACCAGATGATTTACAGAGATCTCTTCTAACTTAAATTATGCTATGATTTTCTGATTTCAATATAACTTTAAGCAGAATGTATTTGCTTCCAGTCTGAATTGGTGTCAGCCACAGAAATGGTCTTTTCTCTCCGAAGGACCTGAAGGTGGTCATGGAGCTGTGACAAGGAGAGGGTCAGTCTGGGTGTTAGGGAAAGGCTCTTCCCCAAGAGAGTGGTCAGGCACTGGAACAGGCTCCCCAGGGAGGTGGTCATGGCACCGAGTCTGCAGGAGTTCAAGAAGTGTTTGGACAACACTTTCAGATATACGGTGTATTTTTTATGTACACCTATGTGGAGCCAGGAATTGGGCTTGATGATCCTTGCAGGTCCCTTCCAACTCAGGATATTCTATGGTTCTAAATGAGATCCATGTTCTTTTTCTGCCCAACTTGGCTCAAAGATATCGTAACTATCCTCTTATTAATATTCCTTCCATTGAGCGTAACAAAACTTTATCACAGGCAGTTGTCGTTTTCTAAACCGTTTAATAACACCCATTTTATTTCTAAGGGTAAAAAAATAACAGGGTGATAACATGTCCCGAATTGCTAGTGACAGCAACTGTTAAGGCTTCAAGCACTTGCTGTTTTTCACCAGCTGTTGTTTTTAGTATCAGCAATTTTATTCCCCCAAACCTAGGTTTATTTATGTATATAAGGAAAAAGAAATAAAATAGTAAATTATAAGCAAGCTTCCTGAGAGAAATCAAATGAAATATTGTATGTATTTGTCACTGCTATACCTGTATGGCTGGGGAAAGATGTCACATGTCCTTTCTGTGGCCTGAACCATGGTTTTGCTTGGTGATCTACACCAGTTCCAGATTTACTTACCAGCCACCATGATTATCAGTGATAAAACACTGTTAACATTTCATCAAAAACTCTTTCCCCCCATAGAATTATTTATGTATTTATCTTAAATTATCTGTTATATGTTTCCTGTCCTTCATTTTCAATCTTTTCTGCCTGGGAGAACACAGAAGCAGCAGTTCACCTGGCTTATTGTACTCCAGGTTACGACCCACCACTTTATCTCTCATAGTTTCTGGAAAAATCTTTAGAAGAGGCAGGAGGGAAGCTTGGCTTGTGGCATCCACACTACACACATTGTCTCTTCAGCTTTTCAGTGCCTTTTCCAGAGTCTGGCAAGATTGCAGGTTTGTACTAGCTAGCTGCCTGAAACACAGGAAATAAATCTCAGAAAATAGCTATCATCTACAGAGGAGCTAATGCTGAATGCCTCTTGGTACCAAAGGGACTCTTCAGAGCAGTGTTTTGTCAGCATCCACATCCAGGTTTTGCTGTAAGGCCAACCTTGTCTGCCAGCTATATTAGAGAGGCTCGGTCTGACCCCAGCCACATTTGTAAACAAATGCATGTGTACATGCCTATGCCTATAGACACATGTTTACACATGCCTCTAGGTAAACTGTGCTACAGATTTTTCAGTGGAGGACTAAAAAGTCTATTATATTTGATAACAATATGAGTTTTTCAGCCATAATCACAATTTGGGCTCCCAGGGCATATTAATACAGCTTCTTTTATACATCAAAAAAGTATCTGCATAATTGTATGGATACACCATGGATAGAGGAGGTTAAATAGACACTTCTAGCAAGGAGTTTCAGCCATTCTGTTTGTTAAGAGTCTGTTTTCTTATTTTACCCCTGCAGCTAGCATAATAAAGATGTAATTTGTCTTCCTTCCCTTTACCTTCCTTCTACCTTGATTCCTCTGTTTCTCTCTTCTTGTCCCTTCACGATTTCTTTTCCTCTGTGGCAATAAACATGAACTACTTGGGCTAGCATCCCAAATGAACAAACTGTCTTCTCAGTCAAAAATTAAGATTCTAGGAGACAAATAAACAAACAAAAAACGCTATTGATTGATTGTAGAGCATCATCATTCCTTAGGTTTCTATCAGGAAAGACTCCAAGATGTCTTGAGAATGTATTCAAGGAAGTTGGAGGCTCTATTCAACAAAATTAAGATTCTGCTAGCTGTTAGCTGTTACTCTGTTTTAAGGTGCTTGGTCTTCTGACTAAAATTCAAAACCCAGAGGCAGCAAACACAGAAGAGTTATCCAAAGAAACCGCCTGATGAATGGGGAGGTTGCCAACAGCACAAGATGCACGAACAAGTTACCACGGAAACTATCCAAGTGCATGTTCTTAGCCTGAAGCAAAAGTGAGGTAATTTGAGTTAGGTTAGCAGGCAGTAAGAAAGTTTGTTATGTCTAATTAGCTAAATGCATTCTTGCAGCTCTTCCTACCCACTGGCCATTTAAGATTTTTAATTTTCCACCCTCAACACATTCATTTCACGTTGTTGCCCCTTTGCAGTTCTTCAGACTGAGTATTCTATTCTGCCTTGTCCATGCTGGCAAATCACAAGATGGAGGAAAGTGGATGCTCTTTATACAGTTGTCATTCCCACTTTAAGGCTCCTCTGTCATGGGACTCTCTCTTTCAATACTCCTGTGACCAAGAAAAGACCCTTTGCTCACACATGAGCTCCTTTCAGCACATAAGAAAGGAGCTGAAAAGGATCACTCCAGTGAAACTTCAATGAATTCTTTTTCAGTCTATTCATATTCTGCAAAAGTGTTTGGCTGAACTACTATTGACATGGGGAAGATCAATGTCATTAGTTTAATAAAGATACTGTGCAAGCATTCTCCTTAATGAGATGGTCTAACAAACCTTCCCAATAAACTTCAAAATTTCTAAACCCTCAAAATTAATTACATGTTCCAGGAAAATTAAACAACAAACCACCACTCCTATTTGCAGATATAACATCCCCCTCTTATTGTATTGAGCATCTTTTCTTTGAAAATCAACCCAGGTAATAGGTCAAAAAAGAGAACATTGTTCTGTAGGTTGTCCATAAGGCACTTAGATACCCTATACATTGGCAATGCTTGCTTACTTCAGCAAATGGCCTCAGAAACAAACAAATAAATAAATAAATAATGTTGCAGTCCAAATACATTAAAAAGTCTCTCTGCCTCCTTTCAGTGGCATACCCACTTCAGTAGCCTGGACAGAATCGTCAGATCACAAGAGATGACAATTGCATGGAGGTGGAGAGAGATTTTCTTCTCACTGCTGGGAACAGCATGATGTTCACTGTCTGCCTGCAAGCATTTTCAAATTATAATGACAGAGAGGTTTTCATAGGTTACTAGGTTTTATGGAGATTTAGTCAGTACTCAGTCTGCTCAATACCCAAGTCCTAATGAAGAATTGAATTCAAATGACTAGTGAAATTTGAATTTCTAACACATAAATGACAATGGCCTGCGCCAGCATATAGACACATACATATGTGGGCTGTCTGTACTGAGCTCATAGTTAACCTGTGCTCTCAAAACAATAGAAATCACTTTCAGTGTTGAAATAAGAATTCAATACTACTAACTTTTTTTTTTTTTTTTAAGGTCTAAAAAGTACAATTAAGCAACATTTGCAGCCTCTTTTAGCTTTTTTTATTATTATTTTGGGGGGGAGTAACCATCTGTTGTTAGCAGATGACAATTGAAAAAGTTTTGGAATGTTTTGTTGTTGCTTAAAATATATGAAAATTTTCCTTTCTTGTGAACTTAAAAATGCAATTAATCCCTTGATTTTTTCCCTGAAAAAAAAAAAAAAAAAAACAAAAAAAAAACAACTGATGTAGAAACATCCTCTTTGCAACCATCTTTTGACCCTCTGCCTTCAACTGAACATTGCAATCAGAGTACCTTTAAAGATGATGGACAATTTAGAAAATTGTCAGATCTCTGAAAAATGCTTTGAGCAATCGACCCGTACTTGTTCATCCTGAAGACTGATGCTAAGGATTTAACACTTCCAGATTCTCTTCAAATTAGACCCAGAGCTATTGCTGACTGATGCAAGATCATGTGGCTTTGAGTATCCAATTCAGTCAGCTCCCGAGGCCATCTTTCTAGAAACATTTCCTGGTATAAAGATGCCTTAACTCACTCATCAGTCTCGCTTTTGACAAGATAAAGGCAAAAGATTACAGTCTGTCGTTGAGAAGAACAACTTCAGAGTCTAACCTGCAGACAGCACCCTAGTTCTGTCGTGATTTTTACATGAAATGAGAGCATGGTTTAATTATTTGGCATTAAATCTGTGAAATAATGAGGTAAAATTAGCAGAAGGCGTGAACCACAGACCTAGGAGCCTCATGTGTTTTGCTTGCTTCATGACTAGGCAACTTCATGAAGAATATTTCTCTTTACTCAAAGCAACATTTGACCAAAACAGGATGGCAAATTACTTGGAGGCATAACTTCCACTTTACGTCCAATGAATCCAATGATTATTATTAATAATAATAATAATAATAATAATAACAATAACAACAACAACAACAACAACAACAATAATAATAATAATAATAATTTAATCTCTTCAAAAGGGGAGAAAGAATGGACAGAAATCAGTGCTGGGTAATAATCTTCTTCACAAAGCTTGTGATAAAAACCTTAATAAATTGTGCAAGTTTGAATTAGAATTTGATCTGGAAATTTTTCATATGAAAAAGTCTAAGAGTGATGCATTTAATGAAATAGCTAGTAATAGCATAAGAGATTTCATGTAAGGTCATAGCAGTGATCTTAGCAACTCAGAAAATGTCTGTCTAATCTAAGAGTGGTAAATAGCCCTCAAGAATTTGTGTTTCATTGTGTATCTTCCTGGTTCAGAACGATGAAGTGAGGGTTGTGTTTCATATCCCACTTTTGTAACTAACTAGGTGGAAAGTTGTTAATTTGGGACAGATGAGTGTGTCCTGTTTTGTCTATAAATTTGTTTTTCTTTGAGACTATTATAAAGTTTTCTGTAAAAACATGCAAACTTAGTTTTACAATCCCACTTTCTCCATCTTCCATCCCCTAAAAATAAGCCCCAAAGCTTACCACAGAAGCCACAGACAATCTATTATTTTCTTCACTGCTAAAGCCATGTTTTCCTTCCTCTCCAAATGCAAAGACCAGGCTAAAAGGGGAAGGGAAAGAATATGTGAACATCTATAATGGAAGTCTTTTTCAGAGGTGGGAACAGATGAGGTCATGAGATGTCTTAGTCCTGTGCCACAAGGTATTTCCATGCCATCCAGTCCATCAGGGCATAAATTCAGACAGCAAGACCACATCTTTTCCTCGGCCACAGGCTGCTAATGAGGTCTACCCTCTTGGCCATTTGAACAGCAGTAATTCTGAAAACAGTAAAAAGTATCAGAGTGGTGAGGTAGAAAGAAAAACGTGGCAAACTTATGAGACACATGAGACCAAACTGAACACATTTCAATACCCTCACAATAATGATGAATTGTATGGTTGCTTTATCTCATCTAGTCTTGTAATCTAGAAAGCCAGCAAAGCTGAGCCTGCAGAATTGCCTGCCATGAAGTCAGAGTGAGGTTTGTTCAACTAATTACTTCTGAAGATTTCCAAATGGTTTTAAGAGTAATGGTGTTGACATCAAATTCTCCTCTCAGGTTTCTGCAGTGTGTTGTTATTTACTGCTCAGGTTGCTGAAAAGAGGTGTCTGTTCCTTAGGGACTGAGAAAAAAACTCAGGTGCACATATCTGCTGAGTGAAAAATGCTGGTTTATGTCAGCTGAAACTAGCTGTGGAGTCTTGGGCAAATCAAATCGGTAACTGCAGTGTATATATTTGCAAATGTGATCATACATAAAGGTTAAAAAGTTTAATTTTTATCTTGGCAGTTGGAAAAGTTTCAATGTTCCATTTTTAAGCAATAATTCACACAAGTTCAGTTTAAAATCCTGAAACAATACAGAATGTTTGGGTTGAGGAATATGGAAACTGGAATATTTAACACCAGGTATTTTATTGTTTTACTTTTGCATTTACTGCACATTTGTTTAGACCTGACACATGGTCATATTGAATGTCTGGTCACAAACAGGAAATAACTAGTTACTCACAAAGCCTAGTCTCCAAAATTTTTTTCATCCTGAATTGATTTCCACTTGATCTTGTTGTTTTCTCCTCCTTTCAGGGATGTCATTGTTGAGTGGCAAGACTCTGATAGGCAGTTTATAAATGTAAATATCTGAAGAAAGAGGAGAAGGGTAAAAGTGCTTGAATCATTTTTTATTTTCTTATTTAAAAAAAAAAAAAATTATGTGAACAAATAACAACAGTAATGCTTGTCTTAAAACGACAGAAAGATTGATTTTTCTGTTCCTGCTGGCACTGTTCAGGTTTTCAAACCAAAGCCACTGTTGTAATATCTAAGTATTTGAGCTTTGACCTGAACAATAGCATTTCGCACATGGAAGGATCCGTAAACCATCCTGTGGAAAGTCACTGCCACCATGGTTGTTGATACAACACTTGTCAGTGGAAAAAAATAAATGGCAAACGTATAATAGACCTGCTTTGGGGCTAATGCATTGGACTGCTTGCTTTTTGAAACAGGAAGGAAATGCTTACAGTGAAAGCACTTGTTCTTTAGGAAAGGGTGGTGGCAACACAGGAACACTCACTTCAACCTGTGTTGGATCCAGTCCTACCTAGCAAAACCCAGAGCTTGTCCCTGTCCAGAATACTGGGTAAGTCCCTGATGTTCATCTGTGCCAGGTAGCCAGGGACCACCTATTTTTTCCTGGTACCTTAGCCACATTGATGAACTGAGAATGGTGAAAATTAAGCAGTCCTGGTTGTTGCTGATCATTAAGAAGAAATCTCACAGTTGCTTTGTGGGAGTGCCTTCAGCACAAGCTCAGTGGTCAGAGCTGGGATCAATAAAATTATCATTCATGTCAGATAGGCAGAACCCATTTTTCACTTTTTGTTGTCTGGAGTAGCATTTCTTACTTTCTAGACCCATGAGATTATTTTTCTCTTGGCAGATCTGTTTATTGCAGACCCAGGATATTGGCAAGACCTTTGATTTCTTCAGCTTCTTTTTCCATGGCATGTTATAGGTTTATATCCATACCAAAAGGTTATTTAGTTTGTTCTAATATGCTGAGGGAATAGATAATATTGGGAAGGGATGTGAATATTTCTATGGATTCTTGTAGATTGTCTTCCTCTCTCCAAAAGGATATCCAGGTACTGATACACAACCTGGCATGTGGTTGCTTGGAGTTTGGAACAGGGTGTGTTGGGAAACAGAAAAATTCCCATATGGCTGAGACACCCAGAGATGACATTGATCTTTCCTAGACATCATTCAGAGCACTCCTGGCTTCTCACCTCCCTCTTAACTTGCTATGGTACAAACAGGTTTGCTCAGGATGCTGCTTCCCTACCTGTGTTTCTAACCTGTTACATTTTGTTTATCGCTCACATAAGTAATTGCCTGTCAAAAATACTGTCCATGCAGAGCTTGATCAAAAACCACTGGAGTTCTTTCTATTAGCCTCAGTGGGACTTAGATGAGCACCGTATTCACCAACGTGTGTCCTATTCTGTCTCTGATTAGTGATCAAGACTGCATGTCTCCAGGAAAAAGCACTCTCAGAACAAAGGTTTTTGGTCTATAATTACCACTCTGTTTCCCATTGCAAAGTTAATGAGGGCTGCCAGGGTGGAAGCCTAATGAAAACTTAGGAGAATCATTGCAGCCCGTGGCATTCCACCTGCAGAGCTCTCCATGGCAACCAGGAGCTGCCAGTCACAGGGGGAATCTCCAAAAGCCATCTCAAGCAGAAGATGCTGTTGCAGGGATGAGATGTTCAAGTGGAAACACATTGCTTACCTGCATGAAGACCACCACTGGCTCACCCAAGCTGATACTGTTGATTCTGCTAATAATACAATCATGGTCAAAGAATCTGCTTTGAGATGCTTCTTTTCTGTCTTGACCAAAGGAGAGGCAGAGCTAAACACAAAACAATCTGATTCAGAGGGAGATTTTCCAGCTAATGACAGTCCAAGAGCAGAGGTAGACTATTGATCTGTTTAGTTTTTGCTCTTTCCTCCTCAGATCCAGATATCTTCATGTTCTGCATATGGGGGCCCGTGATTGCCAGTGCCTCCCCACCCACCTTCCAGCCCCTGTGGCTTTGTGCTCTCCTTTTGGTTGTGCAGGAGTTGACCTTAGTGGGAAACAGGCTGTCTTAAAGATGGCAGCTCATCCATCATGGCTTTCACAGGCTGTCAGCACTGCATTTAATCTCACTTGTAATTTTCCAGGGGAGGTTTGCAAAAGCCACAAACAGAATCTTAATGTTATAAAATGCTGTTTGTAGCCAGTGAATACTTCTTATCTGGATGAAGCTGTGCTGTGTTCCAGCTGCCCTGAGCCATCCAGCGATGAAAAACTCCCCAGTTCAGCCTACAGTCCTCTGTGCTATCCACAGTTCAAATGCTGCTACGACAGCTTTATCTTCCCTCTCAAATCACATGCACCCAACTGGATGCTTAGAACCATGCACTTTTCAGGGAAAACATGAAAAGTCTGTTTTACCAGGGCTCATGTGCATCTGTGAGGCCCCACTGCCCATTTCATGGACTTGTCCTGGGGGATCTTGCTCTTCAGTTACACAACAAGCTTCACGCCCTGCTTCTCTAAGTCCTGATCCACACACCACCCCAGATTCACAGTTTTTAAATGAAATTTGGATTCAGGAAGCTTTTGCCAGCTCTGAAATCTTCATCTTTCATTATCTTTACTACATCAGCCTTCCCCCTTCATTCCCTTCTTCAGTTTACCAGCAAAGGAACAATCTAAACTGGAATCAATATAACCAGAATTGTACTCCAAGAAACAATGCCAGATTCAATCACAGAGGGTTACTCTAAAAATGAGATATAAAGCTCTGCTTCCCAGATATATGTTCAATAGAATGACCTTGCTCCCTGACCCACCTGTCCGTGTCATGCTGACAGATCACGTCGTCTGGTGATACAGACCTGCACAAGCTGCAATTTGTCAACAAGTCCCCGAGCTGTGCAGATCTGGGCTGGATTTCTATGATATAGTTTCTCTTCTGGCAATAAGATGGGAACTAGGTAAATCCCTGGAATTAGGTGACCTCATCAAGAGCTTTGTCCCTTGTTTTTAATTCCATAGGTGGCTAGCCTCTGGACCAAATTACAAACAGAAAGATGAATGTGTATTTTTCCTCTAGACATCTGTCTGTGTTTGCAGTTTTTTTCAGAAAACAGATTAATTAAATTAGTATGTCTATATTTTCACTGGTGCTGGAAGTGGTAGTGGTAATTATGACAGCATTAGATTTCTGAGAAGCCTGTTTTCAGCCTTGAAGCTGAAAAACTTTGACTCAATGTCCTAAAACTATTTGTGCCAGGTGTCTTCCTCATGCTGAATTACTTCATAAAATTTCATCAAAGTAGTTAATCAGTTCCTGAGGGCAAGATTTAGGACAAATACTATGCTTTGAAATTAACTATTTCCATTAATATCTTTAATGTTGTCTCCATAATTTGGCAGGAAACTGTGAGTCCAAAACCAAAGTTTTGTTGCTTTTTAGAGAAATCCAGTGAAATTCAGCCAAGTTACAAGCCTCCAGCCACAGAAAGGATGGGAAGAAGTTTTTCTGCACATTTTATTTCTCCTCAGTATTCTCCAGTTCTCACAGCTTATAGTAGACTAGTTTCATTACAGAACATAGCATGTCTTCCCTGCAAATTTTCTTTCTTGCAGGTGGGAGAAAACACATATTTTGATCCTAGGAAAGACAAACATGAAAAGAAAGATGAATTAGATGGGCAAAGACTGGAAAATCATGGAGCAAAAGAAAAGGCAATTTCTGATATTTGAGTAGTGCTGTGTTTGTACCATAATTATATGTACAACCTTACCATTCTTTTATCATATGGATGTTTCGATTTATAAGCATTTTTTTATTTTTATTTTTTCCCTTTCAGTAATGAATGTATAAAATCTTCACTGAAACTACAGCTCTGTGTAAAAGTTTGCTTAGAACTGCAGTGTCTCTAAATAAATATATAAAAAAAATATAAAATAAATCCTCCTTCAACTCAAACAAGGCATAGCAAGAGAAAAAAAAATAAAATAAAAGATTAAAAAGTCCAAAATAGACCAGGGTAGTCTCCTATCCAGACAGTCAATTTCTCAATGGTGCCCAAAAGACGTATTGAATCACACATTTTGCTTACACAGCTGCCCAGAGAAAAACAAGGACCATATTGCTACCCATCTCCTTTTGCTAAAGGTTGGCAATTATAGCAGTTGGAAAGCGATAACAATCTTTCATTGTGTCAGTGAGTATTATTCAGGTTGGCATACAACCTCCCTGCTTAGCCTTACAATATTCTTAATTAAATTAAGATTAAATCTATAACATATAGGTATGACCTACTGATATTACAAAGTCTGTGACTTGATGCAAAGGTAATGGGCAGAAATTCTGTGGTCTGTGTTATATGGGTACATGCTAGGTGCAGATTTCTTCCAGGCTGGAATGAACTGGTGTTTTGTTTCATGCAAAATCGTGTTTCTCACTGTGTCCAGCTTTACAGATAAATATACAAAATGCAATAAGGTAGTGTCATAAGCTGATCATAAAAGGACATTCTCCTCATGGTAGGTATGAGAGAGTTTGTTTATATCTTGAAACATAAGGATTTATTTCCCTAATAAATATAAATGACATTTTGGGAGCATAAAGGTAGAAATAAGAAATAAAACTAGATTAGTCCTGTGGCAGACAGTAGCAACTGATATTTTTTCATAACCTAGGCTGATGTAGATTTTCACAAGGCTGTCTCAAACTACTTAAACTACTTTTTTTTTTTTTTTAAATCCAGATGGTTGAAAGTTACTTGAATAAATCATGTTATGTAAACACAAATAAAAACAAAAGCTAGATTTTCTCACCTAAAACTTGAATATGTTCTGTACATTTCATCCATATAGTTTTACGTCTGAATACTGAAAAGAAAGGATATTCTATTGGCTGGTAAGCTAGCCTAAAATTTAGCTAGCTAATAGGGTTTCTTCCTTATTTTGCTGAAGACTTGCTACATGTTACTGTATAAGTCTCCGAAAGTGCAAAATATAGGTAGGTAGTAGGCATTCATTACTCCTTGTGGTAAGCATTTAAACTCTATCTAGACCACACAGTCAGACTATACAATTAGACCAGTAATCAGCATGCTGTGCACCTTTCCTATGGAATTAGCAGGCTGGTGGGCAAGAGGTCACTAGTATGGAAATTTTAGGAGTTAGATCCCTGTTTGAAAATTCAGGCAAATGAAAAAGAGCTGCCTTGATTCCTTCTAAATTCATGGAGATTCTTCCCCTTATAGTTCCTCAAAGAAACAAAGATATATTTCCTCAATGTTCTCTGAGAATAGTAAGTACATGAGACCACTTAAGGAAGATGATCTGAAAAGTAAATAGATTTTGGATCTTCATATGGCTCAGGCATGAGCTAAGTGATAGGATTACGGGTCTGTCAAGACCAGAGCACTTAAAAACATGCTCAGAAATTCTTGTGACTGAAAAATCTGAGGGTATGAAAACTGATGTGCTTTCAGCTTCAAGTCAAATTCCCTTCAGGATTAGATGAGTGCTGAACAGGCGTTTTCTAGGACCATATTTCTACTGAAGTCTTTTTGACCATCAGTTTTAGTCTGTAGAATAAAGGAACCAATGCTCCCAAGCCTTAGAGGATTACTGCACTAAAGAGAGGAAATACTTGGAAAAAATGGCACATCAGAATTAGGGAAATAATATATCCAAGTATATGAATATTGTCAGTATGCTCTGTTCAAACATGGATTCCATCCGATCATTTCACACTTGAATCTTATCTATGTAATAATAATAGAATATTTTCCTGTTAAACTAAAGGTTGGTGATTTGCTTTAGGAGTGCCAATCTAGTGGTACCCAAAAAGTCGGACTAGATATACTTTTATGGCCTCCTGTTGGTTCATGCTCTGTGAATTAGCTGATATTTAGAGACCTTTTTTTTTTTTTCCTTGTAGGTCTCGACTGAAGAAGGAATGAGCTTAGCCAGAGAATACTCCTGCTCCTTTTTTGAGACTTCTGCTGCCCTTCGCTTCTACATTGATGATGTCTTTCATGGACTAGTGAGGGAAATCCGAAGGAAAGAGTCCTCACTGCCCATGGCAGAGAAGAAGATGAAGAGGAAGGATAGTCTGTGGCGGAAGCTGAAAGGATCCCTGAAGAAAAAAAAGGAAAGTACAACTTGATGGCAGTTCCTCATGAGCCACCCCTCAGGAGCTGACCACAGTAACCTGTAACAGTTTGAAAAGGCAGCATTGACACAGCATCTTCCAGACCAGGTCCTGGAGTTTCTTCCCTTCAGTCCTCATGCAGAAGTAGCTCCTTGAAGGCCCAATTCATGGTTGCCCTGTGGCTCCTCTGTATTATATAGCAAGTCACTTAGCACACCCTCTCATCCTCTCTCTCCACATCTGAGTGGAGAAAATACTGTGCTTTTTCCCTGTGGTCCCTGGCTGGTCTTCAAAGGCTAGGAATTGAGCCAGCATCCAGGACAGAACAGCTTCTACCATTTCTAGAGTAAGGGATGCACGTATTGCCTCCTCTCTGCCCATGCATGGGTCATTTCTTCATCCTGGGAATGATTAACATTCATTTCAATGGACATTTTGACTGTTTAAGAACTTTAGGATTTGACCTTCAGCTTTGCATTCACATGTAGGTTTAGGTTTAGACTGTGCTCAGTCTGTGTCTGTGTGTGTGAGCTGGGACCAGGGGAAACACTGGGGGCTCGCAATTTTAACCCTGTAGAGCCCTATCCTGGCCATGTTCTTTCCATTTAGCAGGAAGGGTTGGCAAGCATAGCACAAGTCCCACACTAGCCATCCAGAAGGCTGCAGGGTTATAGCTCCATCTCTTCTACTTACTCATCAGAACTGGCTAGCAGAGGTACATTGTCCTACAGACACACAGTGGATTGGCCATACTCATGCAGCCCACCAAGGAGTGCACAAAAAACACTTCCCAAAGTGGTGCAACTCTGTCCCACCATAGCGTCTGCAATGTAGCATTTAGCCCTCGACTTACTACAGAATTGCATCATGACAGTCACTGTCTTTCACTGTCCATGACCATCCAAGTGAATCATTTGATTGATTAGTTGGACAGGTCTTTTAAATATTCCTTTTTAAAGCTGGCATGAAGTAGAATACAGTCTCATTTACTTTTTTTCCAGACTTCTTTTAATATTGACTTTATTTATAAATTTTACAAGTAAATCATGCATACATTTTGTCAAAAAATAAAGATCATGAATTCCATGAAGCTATGCTTGTAGTCAGCGTCATTTGTGTCTGTTCTATTTAATATATTCTTAGAAAAAAAAAAAGTATTCCTTAGTAAATGTTCATTTTTTTTCTCTTTTATTCTTTGACTATTTTTCAGAGTTTGGACAAATTAAATATATTTTAGAGGAACCTGGGGGAAGGGGGGCGGGGGGAGTTGATTTGTTTTGGTCAGTTAAGTATGAAAGGGTTACGGTTTCATGAAAAAAATCAGTTCATTAAAATCTGGTGTTTTATTCTCTACTTTCTCTTCCATTCAAGAAAAAACAGTGATTTATTTTGACTTGTCAGAAATTTTCCATCAAAGGTATCACTTCAATGTGTATAGTTAGATAATATGTGGCTATATAGATGATCTTTGGAAAGATTATTTTAGAGAAATATAAGCAGATATAAGCATTTAGGTGTATACCCTGATCCCTGCCTCCAACAACTGAAGACTGCATCTACTCTACTATAATTACTATTATTATTTTACCTGTATTGACACAGACGTTTTAGGTAAAGCTCCTAAAGACAGAGATGTGCTTGCACAAAGAGTTTATGAGCTAAGTATTGGTGGAGAGACAACAGGAGGCTACACTGAACAGATGGTGGCTTTGAGACTATAAATAACAAGAGGGACATCTGTGACTGTTCCAATACTGCACACTGCACAGAGGGGAATGAAGCAGTCGTTCCACATGTAAGAGACCATAGAAATTACGATCCTGAGAAGCCTTGAGGGATGTGCATTGGTCCTTTTCAGGCAGATGCTTAAGCTTTGAGTCAATTGAAAAACATTTAGTATTGGTTATTATTTCACCCACACTACTGAGGGACTTACTATATCAATACTGGCTTTGAGTTGTAGTTTTAGGGGTAGCCTGTTTCTAGTCAGCTTGAAATATCAAAAAAGTTGCAAAAGGGCATAGATACAGTCTAAGATTAAGCCTCAAATGAATTTGTAAATTAAACATACCCATTATCTGGCATTAAGGTCATCTGGCATGGAACGATATCTTTCCATACTATTAAACTGTCAGCCTTTATGGCAGGGTTACCATACACACACTGCTGTTGGAAATGGTCCCTGGAGTGTGCTGGGTTCTGCATCATGCTCAGCAACTGGTTAGGCAAGTGCTGGCTGATGTGATCTGAAGCCGTAGTAAGAATCATTTTAAGAATGTAACAGTACAGCTTACATAGTCATATTTATGTGTACCAAGCCCATGAAATCTCCACATTCTCAGTATCCCCATAGCTAACCTACACATGCCAGATTTTAAAAGATATCTGGTAATAAGTTAGGAATTTCAAAAAGAATGAGACCCTCTGAGGACCTTCTGTTACATTTTCTGCATGCAACTTCAGGCATCTGAGTATCTATTGGGCAGAAAGGTCTGGTTTTATCTCACTCCAGTTTAGTCATATAGAAGCTGAGTATGACACCCAGTTATTGAGTCCCTTAGTTAATAAGCAGAGAGGTTCCTAGGGTGATTTGTTCTGTCTAACTTGGATAGATAGCGTTTGACAAATCACTGCCTAAAATGGCTGCCTCTTTCCAGCTCTTTTATGTTGCTCCCTAAAGTGCAACTTGTGTCTAGGGCTAACTTTTTGATAGCTAAGAGCAGATAGGATGAACCCCATTGTTAATGATCAGTCTACCTCCTAACTATGGCAGAATGGTGTTGTAAATGCTTGGTGTTGAATCTTGTCTCTGAAACACCTGACCATCCTTTATTTTTAAAATAGGAATGTCATTCTGATTTACCATCACCCAATTCCTCAATAATCTATAATACTTAACCTCAGTTAATTGAGCAGAGCTGATGGAGGTTATAGTCAGTGAGGCTAACATAAGTCATAACTGCACAAGAGGCTGGGTGCAGCTGCTTTACCTAATTAATCATTATGATTCCATCACAGAAGGTTGTATTTAGCTGTCAAGCCTAGCTGACAGAGTTAAAAAACAGCAGCTCTGTGTCTAAGACTTTTCTGTCTCTGACTAGCCTCTCATCTAACCATGTCTGGAAAATCTGAAGAAGGAAACTGATCATTTTATTTTGCTATGTTGCCTACAGCCCCATGAAGGTGGCAGCTATAACTTACTCCACTGACAGCCTGCGTTGCAGTTGGGCCATAGCTCAGTTTACTTCCTTTATAATTAAAGCCAGCTAATAATAAATAATAAAATAAAATAAAATAAAATAAAACACTTTGCAAATGTATCTATAGCATCTATCACGAATATATAATATATGGCATTTAATTACCATTCTTCCCAATTTTGGCAGATCACAAGTTGAATCTAGTTGTGAAGTAACTACCTCTGGAGAAGGCTATAAGTCAAGGTGGAATTTTTCGGTGCTTAAATTTTCCTTTTTCACATGTTATGCATATAGGCCTTAGGACTTAAACGCAGGAACATTCTGTGTTCCCTCACATTGTCAGTTCATGTACAGTATTAACAGGCTGATGCATTTACAAATTATTGATTTTTGTTTGTTTGTTTACAGCAAGAAAACAAACAAACAAACAAAAACACAAACAAGGAAGAAGAATATTTTAAAGCTGAATTGTATGAACATATGGCTAGAATGAAAAGAGGGAATTCTCCTCCTTTTTGTCCACTATATAATTCATGTTTCTGTCTGTCTTTCAGCCTGATCCTTTCTTAAACATTTGATCCCTCCCTGTATTGTGGCAGATGACAGGAAAACAAGCAAACGATGGCCCTCAGCAGAGTTTAGTTTCTCGTAGTCATGATTTACATTCTACAGCAGTATCAATGTCTTCTCCCAGATTGAATGTTACGCTCTCTGTGGGCCAGACTGTGATATCTGTGATAAGCAAAATAGCTGTCATTGGGCCTTCTTGTCTCTGTAGTGACAGCAAAGGCACCTGCTGCAGCCATCTCAAATGGAGATACTGAGATGATGACATCAGCTGTTAAAAATTACACTGAAAACCAGCAATTCAGTTCCTGTAAATTAGACAACGTTTACAGTTAGCTATAGGAGTACACAAATACTTGCCTGATTTTGTACTAGCAACTAAAACTAGCAACATAATTGTCTAGCATAGACAACTATATTAATATCATTCATTTAAATATACTTACGATAGCAGATATATTTAGACACCCCCTTAGGATGTCTTATTTATATGAGTGTGTATCATGCACGCTGCTTCTTGTCTATGTCTCTAAGAAATCCCTAAAAATTAGTAAAGGAAATGTGAAATTACAGAATGTGTCTTTCAAACAGTATTAAAATCTCTGTTCTCAGACAATTGAATGGCATTTGGACAGAGCAGTGTCTCAGACCACTTCTGATCAGCCTCTCTTTTAGCGCACTTTCTAACTTGACCTGTCCCTTCAAATATGCGCTCCTCCTTAGGATGTCTGCCTTGCAAAATGATTTGTAATGGGGATGGCATTGTCTCACAGATGCTGTGAAAGTCACCCCAAGCGGCATTGCCCTGCACCTCTAGCCTGATTTATTACTCCTTGGTGTTCCTGGTCCTAAGCCTCCTCAATCTGAGCTCTCCAATTTTGTTACATCGTGCTGAATTATGAGGTTGTTTTGTGATGAGGACAAATGTCCACTCAAGATCACCAAACTCATCTCATGATCTGAACTTTTCCCCCAAGAGGTAATAAAGACAAGAACATCCAAAGCCATTGCATCACCTACTGTATATCTTCTGTCAATAGATAATTAATGTGACGAGATTTTCCCATTCTTGCACTTGGTCATGCATCATTTTTTTTTTTACAGTGCTTATAGTCTTACAACTGTTTCAACAAGTACAAGACAAAGCTCAAAAAGAACATTATTTTTCATGGCTGCAGCTGGAACAGAATTCCATGTAAAGAACAATATTAAGAAGGTAAAGCAAAGCGAGCCCTTTATATGAAAATCTCATTGCCTTTATTTGTATAAAAGAGAACAGCATCATTTTACCATTATATTTTAAGTATAATTAATAGAAGAGGAAGGCAGTCAATTTCACATCTATGAAATTTGGTGGACAAAAGTTTAATATTTCTCTGCTTTTTGCTGCATTCTGCAAACAAGGTAATTTGGAATTCCTTGCCCTGAAATGAATAAATCAGGATAGTTAGTAGATTCAAAATTTCTTCTGGTTGTGTCCCCTCCAACAGCCTGCCCTGATGAAGACTCCAACACAGTTTCTTCCACTGGTTTTCCAGCAATCCTAAACCACCAGAGCTGACCTCTCCATCTTCAGCGCCATTCAGATAAACTCAGTATTTTTCAGTTTTATTTCACTTGTTCTATTCCATCACACACAGTAATGTAAAAGGCAGTCTCTGGTGCTTTTAACAAACTAAAGACATTGCATCTTTTGCCTCCTTCATAAATTTCCCATACTTTCAGTGTTCATACTAAGCAGAATAAGTAATATTTTTCATGATAAACTTTTTGCAAAGTCACACAGCTTTCTGAACAGGAAGTTGACAGTTCCTGCAGACTGACTTTGCCTCCGCTACTAGACACTACTGACTAATCACAGGTGTCTCTTCAAGTATGACACTGAATGAATAAACTTGAACACTTAAGGTATTCAGACAGTCTAAGTGGGTAGCTCTTGTGAAGTCAATGGAAAAACTTACAGCTGATTCATATCCATCTCTAGCGTAGAATTACATATGCTCTCATGATGATGAATATACTTCAGTCATACGGAGGAACAAGAGGTTTCTGTCACTGAAAACTTATAAAAGCCATAACCCAAAATATTAGACAATATAAGGAAGATGGAATAAAGAGATTATTAGTGATGGGAAGGACAAGCAGAGGTGGTAGAGGAGAATACAGTATGAGCAAACATATGAAAATCAAGTGAACTGGGAAGGACTTACAGCATTCTCCACACTGGATGTGTCTTTATGCCTTCTAGAAAGGGAACAGCAGATACAATGGCAAAAAAAAAAAGATATAATAAAATCTCAAGATGTTTGATTCAAGTG